>NC_133023.1:95219877-95519877 GCF_048564905.1 Vicugna pacos | reverse complement strand
AGTGGATGGATGCAGTAATAGTGTGAAAATAGAATCAAGAAAAATTGCTGATGATTAGTTATGATGAAAAGAGAAGAGGTGAGGATGACTTCAAGTCTAGGGGTCCAGCTTGCTGGTGAGCTCATTGAAGGCATGTGATGTCGTCCACCTAGCCTTCCAAGAAAAGTTTATTTACAATGACTAGGATATTGGTCTTTGACCTGGGCACTGCTGGGGCAGCAAAACCTAAGGCATACCTCTTGCCCTCATGATGTTCATAGTCTAGTGAAGGGAAGATATTGTTAGCATGATAGGTAAGTTCTAAATACAGGGCACTTTGGAGAGTAGTGAGCAGAAGAGGGGTACCTAATTCATCCTGACAGGGAGGTCAAAGGGAAATTATTCATCTTTGTATACCTTTCTGTCTCCATAGTGCCTAATGCAGTGCTTTAGACATAGGGAATGTTTGATACATGCTGAACTCCATTAATAGAGAAGATAGGAGGAGGAGGAGATATTGTGTGTGTGTGTGTGTGTGTGTGTGTGTGTGTGCTGAGGGGGATGATTGGCACTGAAGATGATGAGTTTTGGGACATGTTGAGTGGAGGTGCCAGCATGTCATAGTTCTGAAGATTTCTAGCAGGTTGGCCATATGGGTTTGGAGCGCGGGTGTGAGGTAAAAGCTGGAGATGAAACTGACCAGTGACAGTATGAAGTGATGGATGGAGTGTAAAGTAGATAGCAGATCATCAGTGGACAGAGAGTACACTGTGGCCGGAGAGGTTGGGAGAGACTTCCTGGAGGAGCTAGGGCTTGAGCGGAATCCTCAAAGAGCTGGAGTCTGTGTGGACAGGCCCAGAAGAGAGGGGAGGACCATCTAAGTTGTAGCAATTGGCTGGGGAGAAGAAAAACTGTGATGGATCTGTGGTAGGATTGAGCAGAGTGAGTTTAGAGGACAGTTAGAAGAGATTAGCGAGGTGTAATGCTAAGGTCTTGCTGGGAAGGTAGATACCGAGTCTTTGCTGAATTGAATTCTTTCCCACCCCAAGTCTTGCTGCCCGCACTAAACAGTAAGAAGACCAAAATCGATGTAGGGTGCTGCTGAGGGACATTATAAATCTGATGCTGTGCTGTTTTGTGTTTGGTCTAGAAAATACTTGTCAAGTTTTAAATTTCTTTCCATGAAGTCCATCCTGATGTGTAAGCTTAGAAAAGAAAATTTATCTTTGAAGAGTTTTTAAAAAATGACGTATAGATTAAATGCCTATCTCAAACAAATGAGACCTTCAATTTAGCGTTTTACACCCCTCTGCTGTACAACTTCTGGGTCCTTTATGAACTGAATCAGGCGTGGAACTAAAGAGCTTCCCATCTGCTTACTATTGGGGCAAATGGGTAACACGGGTCACTTGAATAGTCAGCAATTCTGACAGATTGGTTCATGGTAGCCTGGGGTACCATTCAGACAGATCCTTCAGATTCTTGAGTATGGTCTTAGAGACAAAACCAAGCAACCTCAGCCCGTACAACCCTCACCTGCAGACGGCTCTGCTGCTGGGGACCTGGGCACAGTTTTCTTCCCTCGAACCTATTATTGACAAGGGCACCTCATGGTCTGGGAAGTTCGCCCTTGGGGAGTGGTCTTTTCCGTCTTAGATTACACTGTAGCTTTTATTTATTTTCTATTTATTTTTTAATTGAAGTGTAGTTGATTTACAATGTTAGTTTCAGGTGTATAGTTATAGATATACATATACATATATATAAATATTTTCAGGTTCTTTTCCATTATAGGTTATTACAAGGTATTGAATATAATTCCCTGTGCTATACAGTAGGTCCTTGTTGATCAATTTTATAGATAGTAGTGTGTCTAGAGATAATTATGGCTGAAGCCCTGGGGATAGCTGCTTCCTCTCTTCTGGAGGAGGTTAATTTCTGAGGACTTACAGAACCACCAAGCTAATGCTGTAGAAAGTCAAGAAATAGAATATTTGAGTATAAATCACACACACACACACACACACACACACACACACACACACACCTCCTTTCAACATGAGCTTATGGCTGAAGATAGAGTAGGTTTTTTTTTCTTCTCTTGACGGAGGTACCGGGGGTTGAACCCAGGACCTCGTGCACACCAAGCACGTGCTCTACCACTGAGCTCTACCAACCACTCCCCTAAGATAGAGTGGGGTTTTGTGACCATGATGATTGATAAAAGCCTCTCACCAAGGATGATGGAACCCAGACACTTGTGACATTAGGAAGCCGTTGTTACCAGTCTTACCTGCCACCTCTCAGTTTCTTTTTTTTTTTTCAATTTCTTGTTACGTGAGAAAAACCCTATTTTGAGCAAAAAATTTTTTTCAAAAATCTATGGCATGAAAAATATACACGTATGAATAACTTAGTCATTATATAAACTACAGAAGATATATTAAGGGCCCTTGCTCCTTTATTTCATTTGAGTCAGAAATATATTATAAATCAAAATTAGACATTGATCCAATTTTTAGTCCTTTCTCTTAAAAGTCATTGGTAACTTGTAAATTAACATGTTATTTATACATCAGAATAATTTCTGCCAGTCCATCAGTGACATAGTAAATTATATCTCTCTTTAATTTTTGTCTTTGTTGCCAAAAAAAAGCTAAGGGTTTTGTCAGGACCTTGCATTAAAATTTTCCTGGCAAAATTTCCATGTCAAGAAAATATTGAGGCGAGTGTGATTGGGGCAGATATTTTAAGCCAGTTCTGTTTTCTGCAACTGATTCAGTTTAGGGGTCATTAAATCCTTCTAAAACTTCTTATTAGCAGGTAAATATAGATGTCAAATGAGGAGATTAGGTGAGGTGGCTAATTAAATTTGTATTAAGGCAGATTAAGAAGTGACTTTTCCTACTCATTATAAACCAAAACTCATATTGGGCTTTATATCTAGACTTCCTGTTTTAATCCCCTGGGTGTATCACATAGATGTTTCATGTCCAGAAAAAAACTAATTGTCACTAGATTTCTTTTTGATCTGTCGCCATCAACTGTCATAAGAATCTGTACCTCAGCAAGGGAGGAGAAAGAAGCAAGAGTTAACTGGAAAGGGGTTTTTAAAAATTGAAGTATAGTTGATTTACAATGTTGTGTTAGTTTCTGGTGTGTGTGTGTATATATATATGTGTGTATATATATATATATATATATATGAAAGGGATCTTTACATCAGAATTAGGAGGGTTTCTTATGGTTATGGTACTGTTATTGTTTGAGTTATTTTATGCTAAATAACCCGTGTGAATTCTTCACTACACTAATTTTTTTTCACTGATTTAATTGAATTGACCACTTTTTTCATTGCCTTAGAGACACTACCTTCAAGTGTTTTCATGTTAGTTCTGAATAGGTCATATCGGGAAGAAAGACATTTCCTTCTACCCTTCTAGGTTCTTCTGGCTGGTGTAAGAATTAAATTGACATGAAACAGATTCACAGGAGAAAATCACATGAAAGTTTAGTAACATGGGAGAGACCCAGGAAAACTGAGTGAGTCGCCGAAAAGGACAAAACCCTCACCTTAAATACTATCTTCTGTTCAAGACAAAAGAGGATGTTGGGAGTAATGGTTTGGGACCTCAGAGGGGAGGAGGACAGTTCACATGGGGCTGGAAAAGCAAATGTTTGGTAAACAAATGTTTGCTGGGCCCTTTAGGGACAAGGGGACAGGGAGTGGACTCTGATCTCTGAGTTTCCCGTACCACACTAAGCCCATATTCTTTGCAGGTATCTCTGCTGCTGATAGCTCTATTCCAGGGACAGGCTGTCCATCGAAATTCTTTAGGCAGCTGAGGGGGAGGTAAAAAGAAAAACACCCTGAGTCCTTTGGCCCCTGACTGTTTTCAGCTCAAAATAATCCACGTGCCAAAGAGAGGGATATTTTAGGGTGGCAAATTTTGCTCCCCTACAGTCACTTTGAACCACCCGCAAGGACTGAACTTGTCTCCTCTGGACCTCCACGTGTGTATTCCTTCTCTGCATGTCCCTGAGAGCAGGTTTCAGTGAGAACTGCACGCAGTGGGAGTCAACAGGGGCCGGCTGGGGGTGGGGTGCAGAGGGCAAAGGAGGAACCAGAGGCAAGAAACTGTCACTGAGGCCTCGTGCTGGTGTTTCTCTCTTTGCATCCACACCTTGAATTTTTTCATGGAGCCAATGGTATGCAACAGCTACATTTTTAAAAGATTTTTCCAAAGTGGTCCTTCCAAATCTGTCTTCCTCCTACTCTCTGTGTTGCTCCCCCATCCTACACCAAGACGACGGGGAGAACTGGACCTTCCAGCACGATGCTGAGTCAGAGCGGTGACAGCAGGCGTAGTTGCCTTGTTCCTGATCTTCGGGGGAGAGCATTCAGCTTTAGGTCTCTCACCGCTGTGAAAGATGCTAGCTGTAGGTTTTTGGCAGATGCTCTTTATTGACTTGAAGAGTTTCCTCTTTATTTCTATTTTTTTCTGAAAGTTTTTTTTTCTTGAATGGGTGTTGAATTTTCTCATGTGCTTTTTCTGCATCCATTGATATTATCCTGTGATTTTTCTTTCTAGATTATTCATGTCGTGGGTTCAATTGATTGATTTTTGAGTATTTAACCAAACTTGTATCCCTGGGATGAGTTCCATGGTATACAATTCTTTTACAATATTGCTGAATGCTCTTTGCCAATACTTTGTTTAAATTTTTGCATCTAAATTTATGAAGGGTATGGGTCTGCAGTGTTCTTTTTTGTACTGTCTTTGTCCAGTTTTGGTGTCAGTGTAATATAGTGACTTTATAAAATGAGTTGAAAAATAATCTCTTCTCTTTTATTTTCTGTAAGAGACTGGGAAGAATTGGTATTCCTTCTTCCTTAAACATTTGGTAGAATTCTCCATTGAAGCCATATGGGCCTGGAAATTTCTTTTTCCAGAGTTTTAAACTTATGAATTCAATTTCCCTAATAGTTATAAGGCTATTCAGATGGTGTATTTCATATCGGGTGATTTGTGGTAGTTTTTGTTTTCTGAAGAGTTGCTTCATTTCACACCTGGTTATCAAATTTATGTGTTTAGAGTTGTTCATAGTACTTTTTTATTATCTTTTTGGTATCTCTGGGGTCTGTAGTGATATCTCGTGTTTCACTCCTGATATCAGTAGTTTGTGTCATCTCTCTTTTTTTTCCTCTGTCTGTCTTGCTAGAGGTTTGACAGTTTTATTTAACTAAAACAATTTTTTTCACTGTAATAATTTTTTATTGATGTATAGTTGAAAGTATAGTTGATTTACAATATTGTGTTAGTTTCAGGTGTACAGCAAAATGTATACATGTATAAAGATATATTCTTTTTTTCGATTCTTTTCCATTATGGTCTATTACAGGATATTGAATATAGTTTCCTGTGCTATACAGTAAATCCTTTTTGTTCACAATTTTATTCATCTTATCAAAGCGCCAGCTCTTTCCACACCCTGTTCGGCCACCCAGGGATCTCCACGCCAGCCACTGCTTCCTTTTCAATTCCTGTTTCTCCGTTCTACTTTACACAGTTAACATTCTGTTTCATTTACAACGACCCATTCCTGTGGCCTTTCCTTTCCTCTTCTATCTCTTGGCGGGCTCTCCATTACTTTTCACTCTTCCTTTTAGCCTTGCTTTCGAAAGGTGACTGCAACTTGCTGGTTTCTTTAGAAGATTTCATTTTTAACAAGACTGATTTTCATCATAATTGCACAAACAACTGGGTTCTAAGTAGAACCATGATGGCTACATCGTAGAAAACTTGCCTAATGAAAACCTAAAAGAATGGAGTAACTGTCCATTTTGAATATGTCTGAAAGTGCAAAACTGTGGAGGACTAAGACAAATACCAGGCTTGACAATATAATACTTGGGTTCAAGTCCTGCCTCTGCCACTGACAATCTCAAGTAACAAGCTAGGTGGCTCTGCATTGCTCAGCTTCCCTCAGGAAAGCCTTATGAAGCCACCATGTGGATCCAGGCCGATCTCAAAGTAACATGAAGCTTCCCCAAAGTGGCTGTGCCCCATTTTCCATCATTGAGGAGTGACAGGATTGGCCCTCATTGCTGCATTTTTGCTTTATTTCCACTTCATCCAGCCTGGCTCGGCTGGACAGTTCACTGTCCAGGAACAGCCCTGCCTTGAGCATTGCCATTTCTACAGCTCTGCTTCTGGAACCTTCTCTGCCTAGCAAATTCTCTACTGTCTTCTTGGCCTGTTGGAATTCCAGCCACCCTCTAGGGACAGATCAAGTCCCCCCATCCCAGCAAGGTCTTCTCTGACCATCCCAGATCAAACTGATGGCCCCTTTGAACTCCAGTGGGAATCACTGCTCATGCCATCAACAGGGCCCTTCGGTAGCTTAATCTCTGGATGCCGTGTGGGTTAGGAGCGCAGACTCTTGTCAAGACACACCTGGGCTTCAGTCTTGATTCTACCATGTCCCAGGTTCATGTCCTGAGGCAGCTGACTTCAACTTCCCGAACCTTAGTGACTTCTGCAAAATGAGATCATCTCTGCCTGATAGGGTTGTTGTAAGGATCAAATAAAATATCTTAAAAGCTGTTAAGTGCCAAATAAACATAAGGGATATTTTAAATGTAATAGTAATTAGAAATCAAGGTTAAATGGAAAAATAATAATGTTGTAATAGGAGAAATACAAAGCTGTAAGTGAAGTAGGAAAGATCCATGTGTGTGTGTGTGTGTGTGTGTGTGTTCACAAACATATATGGAAAGACATACTTCAAAATGTTACTCTGCGGGATGGTTAGCTTCTGAGTGATGGGCTAATTATTAGTTTTTTTATTTCCTATTTTTGCATTTTTAGGGTGTGAATATAATTTAAAACTAGAAAATACTATTTTTGAAACAGAAAAAAAATCAATGCCTATTGATATTATTTGATTATTTATCCTCCGCTATGCTTCAGAAAGAGTTCTAAAGCAGCACACGATATAGCAAGATAAAAATGGACTATGAAACAGAATGAAGCAAAGGAGAAAATGAGGGGAGGGAAGATAGTATGTAGGGATGCTGTTAAACATTTATGATCACTGTCTTGTATTTTTATTGAGTGGTTTCTTTATTAAAGAAAAAAATGTCCTAGGATGTCTCTCAGTCATGCGTTTAAGAGGTAAGACTAAGCTTGTAAAAGAAAGGCAGCATTTTACAGCACAATGTAGTGATATTAAAATGATACATAAAAGAAGAGATTTTCTGACAGTTTTCAATGTATTAAAGATACTGATTATTTTATTTTGGGCACAGTTGACAGCCCCAGGAGAGGTTGGCCCCTACTGTCTATGTTATATTGTATTTGTCTAGTAAGTTGTAAGTTAAACACACACACACACACATACACACACACACACATTTGGTTAACGCTGGCTTTGCTAATCGGTTTTGAATACGTTGAATGGAGAGGCAGACTGGAATGAAGAAACAGCCCGAACTGGACCTGAAGTTCTTGCCTCGATCCTGTCATTAACAGGCTAGACATTAACTCCTTGGTTTACTCTCCCCCTCAGAAAATTGAGGACCCTGGACAAGAAGCTCTAACTTGACCATCTATAGTTTCCTAAGATTATAGTTTCACTTGTTTAGGAACGTACATTTCCATCGCTCCTTCCACTTGACAATATTTACAGTATGTTAGTTGACCTGTGTAATAAAATGTTCATCTTAGACTTGTACAATGTTAACATAATTTCAATGTCTTTTTCACAGAGAGACCGCTCTCCCCCAAGGCTGTCAAAGGATTTGAAACTACGCCACTTACCAAGAATTATTATACCGTGGTGAGTGTTCAGATAAAGAACAAAAATTTTCTTGACCCTCTATATGGAGAACCACTGATGTGTTGAGGTGACAGAAAGAGAAGACTGGGTAACATTGCATCGCAAGGCTGTAATGTCAGCTGCATTACAAGGGCATTCTTCTACTTGTAGGCTGCTTACAGACGTCTAGAGGTTTCATATCCACTGTACTGAAAAACTCAAGGGTAGCACAGAGAGTCACAGCAAGGCTTCTTAAACTGCAGTAAAAGAGAAATTGGCTAATATGTAGACATTATGGGGAAATCCAGCAGTTAGAGATAGCTTGACCAGATAGTTAGGAGGTGAATTCCCAAGTTCCTCTAATGCAATAAGTCTTAAGTGATTGCATACTATGATTTTATTTTAGAATCAACCAACCCATTATGTTACCCTCTGAAATATTATCAACTGTGTTCTTGAGAAGAGCCTAAAGGGAAGACTGCCCTTTGGCACAGAGGGAGGACTGAAATGGCTCTGGCTTGGACACAGATATGTCAAAATATATTAGCTATAAATAGGGCATGTGCAATACTCAAAATAAGTTCCTGTTTGAAAAAGAAATCGTATCCTTTTCCTTAATCTACTGTCTGCTTTCCTTCATGTCTCCTTTCCAGACTTGGCTCAGTCACTAATGAAAAGGTTCAGGTCTTCACGACCCCTGAGTCTCCCTGTCTGGTAGTCCTGTCCTTTTCCCCCATTTCTGCTGAAATTGTTTCACTTTCCATCCTGTGTTCTCTGTGCATTGGTACTGTGTGCACCTTTCATCGTGTGCATGGATAGACAGTTTAAAAATATGTCTATATTTGGTTTCAAAATTTTGAATTTCCCTCTTCAGTGAATTTGCTCCATCATGATGACATGAACAGTAGTTGGTATGAAAAATGAAGTTTTTATGAAAAATCAAATATGGATAATAATCATAGGGGACAATTTGATCACTATTTTCCCTCTTACATTTCTGAGGTTAAAAATATGTTATCCAGCAGAGTGTGGCTCCTTTCTCCCTTTGTTCCTGACCCCTTCCTTTTTTTTTTTAAACCAGTAGTGTTTTGATGCATTTTTTCCCTACGTATGTATAACTGTTTATTATTACATAGCTGCAATCATACTATAGACACAGTTTGTGTCCAGATTTTTCACTTAACATTACATCATTTTCAATGCTTTATTTTCCTTCTCTTTTCTTCCCCCCTACCCAGTTTTATGAAGATATAATTGTCATCCCCCACTGTGTTAGTTTAAGATGGACGGCATAGTGATTTGACTTACATACATCATGAAATGATGATCACAATAAGTTCATTGAACATCCGTCATCTCACAGAGATACAAAATTAAAGAAATAGACAAAAATATGCTTTTCTTGTGATGAAAACTCAGAATTTACTCTCTTAACAACTTTTATATATAACATACAGCAGCGTTAATTATATTTATCATGTTGTACGTGACATCGCTAGTACCTATTTATCTTATAACTAGAAGTTTGTATCTTTTGACCACCTTCATCCAATTTGCCCATCCTCCACCCCCTGCCTCTGGTCCTGACCACTTCTTTAAGCTTCCAGGTGATCCCCAATGATTTCATTTTGAACGAAAGGGCTCAGCCAAATGGTGGATGAAAATCTTACCATAGCTGCTTCTCCCTGTGGGTCTGGAACTTACCATGGCTCTGCTTTGGAGTTCTCTCTGCCTCTGCTGATTCTACCAATTTAAAATGTTGTTGAGATTATCCAAGGCAAACTAACCTCTGTGGTTCTTATGGGTGTTATGTAAATCCTAGATAAATGACATACAAACTCAGATGTACTGTGGTTTGTATCACCCACCTCCTGTTAGAATTCATGTGCATTGTTTCTAGTTCCTCGCTATTATAAATGATTCTGTAGTAAACATCTTACGTGCGTAACTTTGGCAAAGTATGTAAAGATCTGTAGAGTGGAGTCCTAGAAGTTAAATCGTTGAGTCAAAAACATATATGAATATATACACACATATATATTTATTTTTAAAGTTTTGATAGATTTTATCTCAAACCTTAGACTTAATAAAGAAAACAGAAGTTCTCAGGGAGCCTGTGATGGCCTGTGAAGGAACTGGAGAGCTGTGGTGTGAATATTGCTGAATTACTGAGACCAGTTGGACAGATCGTTCTGTAACTGGATCTGCCTGTACTAGACTCTGGGGATAAGCACCTGTTTGCAGATATTTCCCTGCATCCAAATAGGAAAATATAATCAGTAAGGGCCACTGTTATTTATTTTTTCTGACTTTCTTCTCCTTTATTGTAACGGATGGCAGATGCCTAAGCGGTCTGTCTTACAGAACATCCGTGCAGTAGGAGAAGAAATCTGAGGCCTGTTAAATAACATCAAAATCCCAGGAAGCCTCCTGTAATTCTTGCTTTACCACCCGCTTTCTGTTTACCCCCGTTTTCTCTCTCCTTCATCTGTTTACCCACTTGCTCCCATCTTGAACTCTTTCTAGTGTTTATTCGACCTTTTTAAAAAAAACAATTTTATTTTTTAGAGCAGTTTTAGGTTCACAGCAAAATTGATCAAAAGGTAGAGATGTTTTGTAGACCCCCTGTCCACATGCATAGCCTCCCCGACTATCAGTGTTTCCCACCAGAGTGGGGACATTTGTTACAAGTGATGAACCTCCGGTAACACGTCATTATCACAAAGGCACAGTTTACGTTACCATTCCCCCTGGGTGTTGTACGTTCTGTGCGTTTGGACAAACGCGTAATGGCATGTATCCACTGTTAGACTGTTCAGAGTAATTCCACTGCTTTAAAAAAACCTCTACTCACCCTCCTTTTTAAAAACCACCAGCCTAAACTACCTGACACATGTATCCTTTTATTCCTTCTCCCTATCCCCTTTTCATTTTTACTTACCATTTCCTATCTTACTTATGCATGCGTACCTTGCATCTGAGGCAGGGGAGGTGACTAGAGTTTTTGGAGTCTATCTCTGTTTTGCGGAGTCTGTTGGTAACAGGGCATAATGCCATTTGTTTTGTAAAAGCCAAGAACCTGGAGGAGTGACATTGATCACTACACTTGAATGTAAACGGGTGACCCTACTGCCATATTAGTCAAATGATATAAATACAGTAATACATTGCCTTTTTCCATCTCATAGGAATTGACCAACATGAACTCATTGTTGTAGGCATCATAAGTATCTCAGAATTCCTATAATAGGATGTTTTTGCTTTGATTTAAGGTTTCCTGGAGCCATTATAGTCTTCCTTTATCGGTGGACGTATCTCAATTTTCAGCCTTTATTTATGCATTTTAGTCTCATAAGATACTTTCTTCATAGTTACATGACTTGTTCCCTTTGGAAAACAGAGTTATAAAAGTGAGCTCACTCTAAAGCCTTTCCAGGAAATGTAGAAAATATATTTTACTGGAAAATCAATAGCCCAGGGTGGAGGTACAAAAGGCCCGCACCACTTATTCTATGGCTTCTCACCATCTGTTTTACTCTGAATTTAGTCAAAGGTTAATTGAGCAAAAGGATCCTCAGTTGTCCTTGTGAAGGCGGAGTCAGGGAAGCAAAGGCAGTGTCTGGACGCAGTCTATTTTAGTGAGTTTGAGTGGATTTCATCTCGATCACATTGTACTGCTCTGAAGTTGGTTGGCCTGCCAGACTCCTTGCCTTCTGACTCATCACTGAGGCCTTCTGTTTGGGCACACACAGCCTTCTCTGTCTGCTTCCCTTTTTATCCTTTTACAGTCGATGCCCTGTGGCCTGAAAAATAAAGAACCAGTCTCAGAAGTTCATCAGTCGGTCTTTTGAGATTGAGGAAGGCAATAAAAGTCCAAGGGAATTTGGGAAAGAACCCCCAGGCACCCACCCTGATGAGCATGTCTACTCATCAAACCACAGCCAGGGCAATATTTAGTACATCATCATTCAAACACATTTTGTATTATTCAATGAAAGACTCATTAATCACCTCTGTCAATTTAGTGTGTAAAGTCAGCCTTTAGCCACCCTCAAAACTTGCAACAATATGAGTTTAACGTACATTTCCATTCAGCTCTCCAGAACTAGCTCAAAGGCAGCGGGAAGTGTCTGCCTGCCTACCTCTGTCTGGCCCATGCGAGTGGTTCCCGCACAGACGGAACCTTTACAAAGTATGCTGCTGCTTCTAGCAAATAAACCCACTGGAACAGGACGTTTGGCACGTTTCTTGCAAAGTCTTAGTGACTTCTCCTAA
The DNA here is from genome assembly GCF_048564905.1 of Vicugna pacos. Classification (NCBI taxonomy): domain Eukaryota; kingdom Metazoa; phylum Chordata; class Mammalia; order Artiodactyla; family Camelidae; genus Vicugna; species Vicugna pacos. The sequence goes on along the minus strand of NC_133023.1, from coordinate 95,507,802 downwards.
AGGAACTCCAGATGATAGCATTTTAAAGGAAGTTGAAATAATAAAGCCATCGTGGAATTAAAGCAATGATGTTTAGTTGTCTTAAAAATCCCATTTTATGATGTAAATAATATCTGTGTATTTTCTCACTTAAAAATTCACTTGGGCAATGACTGGGTTTATTTTTTTTCTTTTCTTTTTTATTTTGTTTTTCTTTTTTTTGAACAGACATTATAATTTGGGTAGCGTGACAGTTACAGACAGAAGTGCTTGAAAGGGGAGTGAGGATGTGAAATTGCTCTTTATCAGCAGGGTCTCTTGAAAAATGTGAACAAAGGGGATGGTTAGATGACTTCGTTCTCTCCTTGAATAGAGGTGGGAAGGCATACCACCATCCCCCTTTTCCTCCAATGCAAATACTATAGACAAACAAATAAATATTGCTACAAAGGCATAGGAGTTCTACCTCTTCATAAAATGTGGTACTGTTGAATTCTAGTGCAATTCTCTCCATTTCTAAGAATAAAAAATGAATGGCCCTGAGCGTGAGTATAAGTAATTACTTAACACATTGCAGTGAACAACAGCCCAGCTATAATGATGGACAAATTTGAGTTTGGAGGGACCCTATACTGGATAAAGACTTGGAGTCAAAGAAAAACCAGAAAAGTGTCTAGTAACAGATGAGTAATTTGTGCAATGACTTTTTAAAAAACAGCTTTATTGACATATAATTCACATACCACAAAATTCACCATTTCAAAGTATACAGTTCACAGATTTTTAGTAAATGATTGGAGTTGTGAGATGATCCCCACCACTTTGTAACATTTTCATCACCCCAGTAAGAATCTCTGTACCCATTAGTAGTCACTCCTCCAAGCCCTTGACAGCCGCTGATCTACTTTCTGTCTCTATGGGTTTTCCCTATTCTGGGCATTTTATGTAAGTTGAGTCGTATAACATTTATTCTTTTGTGTCTGGCTTCTTCCCTAGCATAATATTTTCAAGGTTCATCCATGTTGTAGAATGTATCAGTACTTCATTCCTTCTGTACCTGGTTTTGTTTATCCATTCATCAGTTGATGGACCTTTGGATTAGTTCCACTTTTTGGTTATTATTTATAATGTTGCTGTTAAAATTCGTGTGCAAATTTCTGCATTGACATATGTTTCCATTTATCTAGAAGTGGAACTGCTGGGTCACATGGTAGCTCTGTGTTTAACTGTTTGAGGAACTGCCAAACTGTCTTCCACAGCAGCTATAGCTCTTGACATTCCCACCAGCAATGTGTGAGGGTTCCGGTTTCTCCACATCCTCACCAACAGTTGTTATTGTCTATTTTTTTTATTATAGCCACTCTAATGAGTGTGCAGTAGTACTGTAGTTTTGATTAGCATTTCCCTAATGGTTAATGATGTCGAGTATCTTTTTATGTGCTTATTGGCCGTTTGTATATCTTCTTTGGAGAAACATCTGTTCAAATCCTTTGCCAACTTTTAATTGATCATTTTTATTGTTGAGCTGTAAGAGTGCATTATAGATTCTGGATAGTAGACCATTATCAGATTTATGATTTGTAAATATTTTCCCTATTCTGTAGGTTGTCTATTCACTTTCTTGATGAGGTCCTTTGACACACTAAAGTTTTTAATTTTCATGAATTTCCATTTACCTATTTTTTCTCTTGTTGCTTGTGCTTTTGGTGTCATCCAGGAGTCCTTTGCCAAATCCAAGGTCATGAAGATTTCCTCCTCTGTTTCCTTCTAAGAGTTTGGTAATTTTAACTCTTGAATCCATTTTGAGTTAATTTTTGTAAATCATGTGAATTAAGAATGCAAATTCTTTCTTTCCATGCAGTTATCTGGTGGCACCATTTGTTGGAAAGACTATTCTCTCCTTATTAGAAGTTCTTGGCACTTTTGTCAAAACCCAGTTCATCTCTGGGCTCTCAGTTCTGCTCCATTGATCTATATTCCTATCTTATACTGCTAAACTGTCTTGTTACTGAAGCTTTTTAGCAAGTTTTGAAATTTGATCTAACTTTGTTCTTCTTATCTTAGCTCCACGATGGGTAAGGTGTTTTTATTCCCTGGCTTTTTTCAAGATTTTTTCTTTTTTTAAAATTTTTTCTGGAGTTTGAATATGATACACTTAGGTGGTATTTTTTTTTTCAGAAAGAGGCATTGATCCTGCTGGGTTTTCTTGGAGCTTCTTGGATCTGTAGCTTGGTGTATGACATTAATTTGGGGGAAATTCTCAGTCATTGTTGTTTCAAATATTTCTTCTGTCCCTTTCTCTCTTAATTCTCCTCCTGATATTCTCATCACACATATGTTGCACCTTTAGAAGCTGTCCCACAGCTCTTAGATATTCTGTCCCGTTTTCCTTTTTTTCTGTTTGCTTTTCAGTTCTGGAAGTTTCTACTGACACATCCTCAAGCTCAGAGATTCTTTCCTCAGTGGTTCAGTCTATTAACGAGCCTATCAAAGACATTCTTCATTTCTATTATAGTGTTTTTGATCTCTAGAATTCACTTTTATTCCTTCTTAGTATTTCTTCCTGCTTACAATGCCCATCTGTTCTTGCATGGTGTCTACTTTTTCCACTGTAGCCCTTAGCTTATTAACCATTATTGTATAAACTCCTAGTCTGATAATTCAATATTCCTACCATGTCTGATTCTGGTTCTGATGTTTGCTCTGTCTCCTTAAATTGTGTTTTTTGCCTTTTCATATGTCTTGTAATGTTTTGTTGGAGGCCAGATGTGATGTACTAGGTAAGAGGAACTGCAGTAAATAGGCCTTTAGTAATATGGTGGTGGAGTGCGGGGGCAGGGGAAGTGTCCTCAAGTCCTGTGATAAGGTCTCAGTGTTTTGGTGGCTTGTGTCTCTAGCCTGTGAACTTCACCAGTCCTTCTCAGTTTTTTTTCCTGCCTTAGGTAGGACAGGACGGCTAGAAGGAGCTGGAATAGAATATTTGCCTTCTCTTACGTATATTAGACTCTGATAAAACTCCAGTAGGTTAAGGTGTGGTAAAACAGACCTTGTTATGAAGAACAAAACGCTCTGGTGTATTTCCAAATGGCAACTTTTCCCTTCCCCCTTCTGAAGCACACGGGGAATTTTCTTCCTATCTTTATTGTGAGAACCTGGTAGGGCTACTGGAGGTAAAACTCACAAAAGTGTGGATGTGCTCCTCTGTGACTAGGCGCCCTTGTGTTTTTAACTCTCAGACTTGTCTGCATGAGCCCCTAGCAATTCATCAATTCCCGCTCAAGTTTTCCTACCCTGCTACCAATTCCTGTGGAGGCTTCTCATGGTTTTCTGGTCCAGTTGGTCAATCCATCTCTCCAGTTTTGGGTGTAGCATTTTCCCCTCTGACCCCAATTCCTTGATAGATGTAAGAGACTTTTTTTTTTCCAGTTTGTTCAGCTATTTACTTCTTGTTAGGATGAAGTAATGACTTCCAAATGCCTTAAATGCTGGACTGGAAACCAGAAATCCTCTTTCTTCTTTTTTGATATAGACATTCACAACTATTTACAATCTCTAAGCACTGCCTTAACTGCATCCCATAAGTTTTTTAAGGGCGTTCTCTATTTTATCTATCTCATGGTAGTGCCTAATTTCCTTCGTTGTGCTTTGACTTTCTATAGGGCTTTACACTTCTATTCCATCGCTGGATCGATGTCACAGAGCACCGGTACCTCCAGGCCTGGAGATTTACGCGTGCACCTTTAGGGAATAAGCACCCTCCCTGAGGAACAGAGACACTGAAATAGACATGAGTGGCTGGGAGGAGGGGCTACAACTTAAGCCATCCTGAGGCCTGTGTCATTGTCAACCAAGGGTGATATTGCCTTTCAGAGGACATTTGGCAGTGTCTGGGCACATTTTTGGTTGTTATACTGGGGTCGGGGGTGGTGTGCAACTGATATCTGGTGGGTAGAGGCCAGGATGCTGCTGAACATCCTACAGTGCACAGGACAGCCCCACACAGCAAAGTTATCTGCTCTGGAATAGCAGTAGTGCTGCCATTGAGAAACCTCTTTTTTTTAACCCATTAAATTGATGAGGCTGTTTCCCAGCTCACCCAGCATCTACCTGTACAGTGTCTCACTACCTCTTCACAGTGGTCCCTGAGGCAGGTGAAATGTCACAATCTGAGATGAGGCATGTGAAGCCTTAAAACTGAAGTGACCTGTCCATCAGTAGCAGACCTTCTAGTCCAGTTGTTTCCCCTTAAGCCCACAGTTACAGGGACCTCCACTTGCTTTGTCCACTCCACCTGTCAAAAGCTGGTCATCATGCACTGTCTTGTGAGTATACGTCAGGCATATTGGTAGGCTAAGGGGCTTCTCCTGGCTAAGAAGGCTTCCATTGTCTTGTTAGCACCCGTTCAACATCCCCTTCTGCAGATAGAGTAGAAACTCCCTAAGGGTGGCATGGCCTTTGGCACAGAGGAGGCACTCAGTAAATTTATGTTGAATGGATTAGGAGATATGAAAATGTGAGCTTGGTCGTCTCTAAGAGCTCGAAATGAAGGTTGTAGCTGCCTCCAGAAGTGGGGCTGGTGGGGAAAGAGAAATTGTGGACCAGTAAGTACGCTGGTTGTTTCGCCTAGGGGATTTTCATGTGATTATCATGAACAGTCCTGGTGAGCGCCATTTCCCTGGTTAAATTCCTCACATTGCAGCTTCCTTTTCTTCTTGAGATGTTCATACTAGCACCTTTTACTTTGATGAAAATAAACCTTGCTAAAGTAAATGAACCCTGGTTGAAAATTCAACATCCTCAGATTTTGGCACCTAAAGGTCTTATCAAAAACATAACTTAAAAAAAACTTTTTTTGATGTTTGACATCAGTGATCGTGAAATTATCCTGACATTGAATCTAGGTCTTAAGTCTCAATTTTCTCATCCATAAAATGGGAATGGTGAGCCTCTGTTAGCTGAGACCTTTCCTGGGGGTAAAATGATTTAAAGCACCTGAAAGCATGCTGAACTGTACTGTGTAAACGGCAAGGCCCTTCCAATTATGGGTAACTCTGAATATATGTGTTCGTGTGAGTTGTGCAATACAACCAGTTGTGCCATTATTTAAGGTGGTTTGCTACAATGAAACAAAGTGCATTCAGATTTTGTGCTTCTTACTTACAGTGCTAACCTGAGTAAATGGGACTTTTTCCCCCCAATAATTTGGTTACAAGATCTAAAGATCTCTTTTACCTTGGACTTTTCTGACAATTACAATACCTTGACCTTTGTTTCTCCATAGGTGTTGCAGAACATCTTGGACACTGAAAAAGATTATGCTAAAGAACTTCAGTCTCTTCTTGTTACTTACTTAAGACCCCTGCAGTCCAATAACAAGTAAGACTTACATTGTAAACCCCTCTCTAAGTGAAGCAAGATAATAGAAGCAGATGGAGTCATTACTCTTATGTCACTGAATAATTGATTTTGCCCTTTAGAAGAATTTCCACAGATCACAGGTTGCCAAGAACATGGTCAAGGCAACAGAAATTATGCAAGATGTTGCTTTTGGAGAGCTTGGCTTTCTTCCTCTTCCGGCTGTGGAAGAAATGAGCAGATCTGCATTTCTTTCTGTCAGTTTTTCTCTTGTCCATTTGAAAAGTGATACATCTGGTTTTACCTTCCCGAAAAAGGACTTGCTGGCGTTTTTATACAGAAAGCACGTACACTGGAAATTCTTGCGCTCCCTCTTTCCCATGCTCTGACACTGGACAGAGCGCGGTGGCATTTTGTGAACGTTCTTAAGAGCAATTCAAGCCAGTATTTCACCCAAGCAAATGGGAATGAGAAAGAGATGGTAAAATACCTTTAAAAAGAAAATGTTCAAACCTTATTCTGGTCTTAGAAATCTGAAAGGCCTGAATTAAAAACTTAGTTTTCACCAAAGAAAAATGGCCATTCATTTGTGTATGTGTGTGTGTGTGTGTGTGTGTGTGTGCTTGTAGGCAAGGTATATTTAACAAATAATGACAGGGGGTGGGAATAGCTCAGTGGTAGAGTGCATGCTTAGCAGGCACGGAGTCCTGGGTTCAATCCCTAGTACCTCCATTTAAAAAAAGAAAAAGAAAAAAAAAACCATAAAGGCTAACTGCATTTGTTTGTTTTTGTTTTAATTGATTAAACTTTTCTGGAGATTTAGCAGGTGGTTCTTTAGTGGAGGATGGAAGCCTCCTCTTTTACCTCAGGAAGAATTGACTTTTGCCGGACTGTTGCCCAAACTGTTGGCTTCAGGCTTAACTAAGTTTAATGTATTTCGCTATTTTCTCCCTTTTTCTCAATCACGCCTACTTTGGCATAATGTCTTGGTAAAGTTCCCACTTGGTTATTTTCATGGCACTATGGGAATCTTACTTCAGTATGAAAAGACTTTGGATTCCTGTGTTTTGTAAGAGTTTAAGCGATCAACCACAAAGCGGCTTTTGTTATGATTATGTAAAACATGAAGTGCTGTGTGAATCATAGTTCTTAGAGCTGAATGGAACCTCAGTGAATCATTGGGTCTAGTGCCCTGGAAGAAATGACTGTCTCCATTGAATAAATAAGAAAACTGAAGTCCAGAGAGGCTTACTGCCCTCTTACTGGTATCACACGGCCAGTAAGTGGCTGGGCTGACCCCACCGCGTCTCCTGCCACCGAGTGAACTGTGGTTCCGTGTTCTAGAGGTGACAGGCAGGGGAGGAAAGGGAAATTCAGGTGGTAACCCTGGGAGCGGAGATGAGAAGACTTGATGAAGGAGTGACTGATTAGCAATCAAGAAACAGTGCAAAGAAAGGAAAGGAAGAGTCAGGGCAGAGATGGTGAGAGACCTGAGTCAGAACTGCACTGTCCCAGAGAAATTAAACATGCAGTTATAGTCAGTTTCAGTTGGTTCTGCCGTGTAGACCCCAGAGGGATTTGAGCAAACCAGACTGTTGACCGTTTGACCCTGAAGGGTCCAGATAAGCCCACAGTCAGGTTCTTGCTGCTCTAGGAGAACAACAGCTCAGGAAACTGGCTCGAGGTTTCGCTTTTGACACCCACGAGAGGGGGTTTCCAGCTTGTGGTTCAGGAGGGCATCAGAGCAGAGGAACTGGGAGCTTTCTCTCTTCTAGGGGTTACTGGTAACGTCTGTTTGGGTATTCCTTTTCTTTGTCAGCAAAATTTACTCTTCTGGAAACCTTCCCCTAGTATTACTATATTAAGGAGGAAGGGCAGGTGGCTGACATGGGCCTTTTAAGTAAATCTTCAGCACAGTTTTCTCTCAGAAGGTGGTTGAGAGCATGGACTCTGGAGCTGGAATGTTTTGGTTCAGATTCTGGCTTCAGCATTCACTGGCATCACGACTGATTTGCTTAACCTCTCTGTGCCTGCGTTTTCTTATATGGAAAATGGAGACAGCAATAGTACCTACCTCAGAAAGGTGGTGTGCGGTTCAAATGAGTTGTTATTTGTAAAATGTCTACCTAAGTGTTAAGCACTATGTTAGTGTGTTAGTGTAAGTGCCGTTACTGTTTTTCATCACCTACAATTTGGTAGGGGAAGAAAGGATGAGAAAATTCTGAGTACAGAGGCCCTGGAGAAAATTGATCAGTTTGCCTTTGACTCCATTCCATTCCAAAAACAAACAAACAAATCAGTACTATTTTCTTCCCTGCTAATCCCTCTCAAGATTTCCTTTAGTTGATTTATGAGCATTTTAATATAAGAGAAGCTGGATTTTGTTCTTTTTCCCTGTGCCATGTATAATATCTTTCAGCTAGTTTCCCAGCTCCTCTAGAGAGTACTCAAAAGTTTTTACACTTATTCCCAGCTATGATGTATTCTACCCAGTTAGATATTTAGATATATTTTTTGAAGTATAATTGACATATGATGTTATATTAGTTTCAGATGTACAGTGTCATGATTCGACATTTGTATATATTGTGAAATGATCACCACAATAAGTCTAGTTAACATTCATCATCATACATAGTTACAAAAATTTTTTTCTTATAAAGAGAACTTTTAAGATCTAGTCTCTTAGCAACTTTCAAATATGCAGTACAGTATTATTAACTTTGGTCACCATGCTAGACATTACCTCTCCATGACTTAACTTATTTATAATTTGAAGTTTGAACCTTTTGACCCCTTTCACCTATTCCACCCACCCCTCCCTGCACCTTTGACATCCACCAATCTCTTCTCTGTAGATGCTTAGATATTAATATTAAGCCCTTGTCATTCATTTACTCTGCTTTGTAAAATACCTAAATATCCCTTATAAACATTCATTTTTTAGGATCATTATTCTAATTATAGAAAACAGAAATCAAGGAAAGACGCTTTAGAAAGTTGCTTAAGACCACAGTTGGTGTAAATTGTGAAGCAAAAGTTATAAATAGAGGAACTGCTTTCCTTGTCCCATTTGCCAGTTAGTAGAGCAAACGCTCCACTAACTAGACTAGAGGTAGATAACTAGTCATCCTCAAGTCCTCTTCACTGAAACTACATATCTACTATTTTCAGTCTGAGTACTGTGGAGTTTACATCTTTATTGGGAAACTTCGAGGAAGTGTGCACATTTCAACAGACTCTCTGCCAAGCCTTGGAAGAATGTTCAAAGTAAGTATCACATATTGCCATTAGGATAGGCAGCAACACTGTTCTTTGTGTGTTTTGTTTTCCTTTGAACTGATATTTTAGATATGGGAACTTTATATGTATGCATTTATTACAACTTTGATAGATTGTCCCAGTACAGAGGAAATATACAAAGTGGTGGTATTCACAGTGTCAGACCACTAGTTACATATCAGGGCTCTACATTTAGTCAATTATTTCTAACTTTATTTAAAAATCATATCGACAAATAAGGTCTAAATTGACCATAGATGATGCCTTTGTCATTGATTAAATATTTTTCTTTTATATGTTGCCAATTACTTGGAAAAGTTATTCAGATTATTCATTCAGTTCCACCAACTTATTCTTCTCTTTTAATCATTCCTGGTATCATGTCTACTGTATTAGCAGTTGAAACACATAGAAAGTGGGGAAAGGAAAGATGTATCTTTTATTTTTAAATTTTATTTATTTATTTATTTATTTAAATAGAAGTATAGTCAGTTACAATGTGTCAATTTCTGATGTACAGCACAATTTCCCAGTCATGCATATACATACATATATATTCGTTTTAAATTTTGGAAAAGTGTATCTTTATGTGAACACAACACATCCTTGATGGCTAGCTAGATTGTTGAGGCTGTTCACCTTCATAGTGCAGAATGAACTGTAATGATCATCAGGCAATATATTTCTGGAGCAAGATTAATTTTCCAAGCAGTGGATCTCAGAGAAATTGGTACCTTTCATCGTCTTTAGGGAAATTGGGGCAGTTGCCTGTTTCTTGAGTTTTATGAGACCCAGGTGATTGTCCAGGGAGAAGATGGTGAGAGCCCCCACTAAAGAGACCTGAAGAGCCACTCCAAATGGTGAGAGGGATCCAGATTATTGCTATGGCAAGATGATTACTAAGTGAGAAGAGCAGATTACTAGCTAGATTTGTAATATTTGTTTTCTATTTTATAGAGAAACATGAAAGTCCAAGGAATATGCCAAAATTGTTACACTAGATATGTCTGAATGGTGGAATTCTGAGTAATTTCTTTTCTTTCTTATGCTTTTCTGATTTTTCTACAAAATGAAAATGGGTAGCTTGTAATCTTAAAAATCTGAAGGTTACCTTGCGTAGCAACCACCAGGCCACCAAGAGTACACAATAGTCCTTTGTGATGTGTCATTTTTGATTTAATTAGTTTTATCTGTACTTGAACTTCATATAAATTAACCAAGAGTATTTTTAGTGTGCCCAGCTAAATTTGAATATTATCATTTGAATAAGTACCTTAAAAAAACCCTACTAATTCCAATTAGGTAACTGGCGCTATGTATTAGAGCTATGTTTGGTGGCTAGAGATTAAAGCCATGGACAAGAACTTGCATTTCATAGATAGAATGGTTATAATATAGAAGTTTTTTTTTAACTTTGGCGAAAGAATTCAGAAGGTTTGCATGTTGCCAGGTTTAATTGGAATCATCTTCCTTTATCCCCTGTGTCCTATTTTATATTTTTGTGTTCCACCTGTTTTGCTTACAGATTTCCAGAAAACCAGCACAAAGTAGGTGGTTGTCTACTGAACCTCATGCCTCATTTTAAATCTATGTATCTGGCTTACTGTGCAAATCATCCTTCAGCTGTAAATGTACTCACCCAGCACAGGTAAATCGTTAACATTTCCTATGTTTAGCTATTTTGCAATGATATCTCTTCCTAGGATCACCTTATTTGGAAATCTAAGGTCTCCAGCTGAGCTCTTGATTATCCCCATTCATTGTACCAGGAATTGATTCATTGTTATATGGATTGATTGTCCAGTAATGCAACAAATAATTTACTGAGCACCTACTATATGCAAAGTCCTGTAGTAGTTGATGGGGATACAGTAGTGAACAAGGAAGAGCAGGTCCCTCCCCTCATGGAGCATAGACTCTTGAGGGAAATAGACATGAAATTAAGCATTGTGAACATGTTGTATTAGAAAAGGGTAATTAAAAGGATACTGTGAGACTTTGAACGTGCTATCAACTTAGTGTGGGGTGAGGGAAGGGTCAGGGAAGGCTTTCTTGAAGTAAAATTCTATTTAGATCCAATAGGAGTTAGCCATCTCCTGTCCCAGTGAATGTTTTATCCGAGTTGCTGACAGAGGTAAACTGCCTAGATTCGTCTCTTTTACTCTCCCTTTTTCTGGTAGCGGAAGTCTCAAGCAGTAATAGGGCTAAAATACAGCTATCAACAGGGAAACCAATACAGTGAACTGTGTGTCAGGTACTTTAAGCAAAGGTCTCTGGTGATAATTATATATGGTACATTGTTTCAGATTCATGGAGAACAGCAGAATAGTCTCTTCTTTAACAGTCCTTGCAAGGGACCCAGATAAGTTCACATCTCTCCTACCCTTCCTTGCCCTCTGACAACTCATCCTTGACACCTGCTCTGCTGCATCTGGGCCAGAATACTGTAGGATAGACTTGAAGACACAGTTTTGACTTTGAAACCGTGTGCTAGAAATCCAGGTGGGACAGTAGAAAGAACAACACATAGAGGCTCTTAAGACTGAACTCGGAGATGAGATTCAGAACAGACATGGATTCTGAAGGCGGCTCAAGACTGAAAAGATGATTCTTCCCTTAATCTGGCCAGACTTGAACTCCCAGCGCCAGGCTAGATCACTAGTTGACACCAAACCTCAGAAGTGACAGAAAATTTGGTTTTGCCCTGGTTCCTTCACTAGGAGCTGTACTAGCTTTATAGAGCTGCCACATAAGGGCATTTTAAAGGTAGAGTTCAGTAGGTCCTACTTGAAGGTCAATTTTATTTCCCTGATTAAAGTTGTGAACTCTGGTGGAATAGCAAATATGGAAGTTGCAGTTTAAAGAAAGAGAAGCCATGACTCTGGATTATTTAGGCAAGTGGCTGAATTGCTTAGAGCTCACATTAGCTAAGAATAACACTGACAATGTGCCAGGCACATGATGTAAAAGCCTTTGAGGGAGTTACTATTATTACCATCACTGCTTTACAGATAAGACATTGGAAGGTTAAGTAATCTGCCCAAGAACTCATAGCTGTTAAGTGGTTGAGCCAGAATTAGAATCCAGGTCTATCAGACTTCTAAAAAAATGTTTTTATTCAGACATGTAGTTCACCTACAAACAAAATAATCTAAATGCAAAGTTAAAGAATTATAACAAAATGAATCCCCATGTATCCACTACCCAACTTATGAAATAAAATGTTACCATTTCCTTTCTTATATAACAGCTTTATTGAGATATAATTTACATACCATACAATTCACCCATTTAAAGTGTACAGTTAAATTAGTTGTAGTGTATTCAGTTGTGCAACCATCACCACGTTTGATTTTAGAACATTTTCATCATTCCCCAAACAAACTCATACTCCTTAGCAGTCACTCCCCATTGCCAGCCCAAAGCAACCACTAAAATACTTTTTGTCCCTATGGATTAGCTTATTTTGAAAATTTCATTTAAGTGGAATCACACAACATATGTCCTTTTGTGTCTGACGTCTTTCACTTCACTTTCAAGATTCATCCATGCTGTAGCCCTTATCAGTACATTGTTTTTTAAATTGTTGTTTAATTGCCATATAATGAAAAATATTCCATTCTATGGATACTGCATATTGTGCTTCTATTCACCAGTTAGTGGACACATGGATTGTGAACGGCGCTACTGTGAAGATTTATGTACAAGTCTTTGTGTGGACGTGCTTTCATCTCTCTTGGGTAGACACCTAGGAGTGAAATTGCTGGGTTATATGGTTAACTCTATGTTTCACTTTTAGAGGAACTGGGAGACTGTTTTCCAAAGCGATTGCAGCAATTTATATCCCTACCATTAATGTGTGAGGGTTCCATTTTCTCCATATCCTCACCAACATTTGTTATCATCAGTCTTTTTTTTGATGATGATACGTTTTATTGAATTTCAGACCAGTCTTTTTGATTTTAGCCATCCTAGAGGGTATGAAGTGATACCTCATTGTGATACTGATTTACATTTCCCTGATGGCTAATGATGCTGAGCATCTTTCATGCGCTTAGTGGCAATTGGGGTATCTTCATTTGGGGCACTGTCTAATCAGATCCTTTGCCTATTGTTAAATTGGGTTATTTGTCTCATTATTGAGATATGATTCACATACCATAAAGTCAGCATTTTAAAGTGTACAACTCAGTGGTTGTTAATGTATTAGGTTGTGCAACCCTCACCACTATTTAGTTCCAGAACATTTCCATCACCCACAAAGAAACCCAAAACCCAGTAGCAGTCATTCTCCATTTCTCTAGTGGCTAATGATGTTGAACATCTTTTCCTGTGCTTGTTTTTATTTTAATATCTTCTTTGGAAATATGTCTGCTCAAATCCTTTGCCCATTTTTAGGTAGGTTATTCATCTTTTCCTTGTTGAGTGGCAACCATTTCTTTATATATTTTTTATATACTCTTAGTAGGTGTTTGGTTTGCAAAAAATGTCTCCCATTTTATACCATTTTTTTCATTGTCTTTTCACTTGCTTGATGGTATCTTTTTTTTTTTTGAGTAAAGGTAGATTTATTTAGAGATACATCAAAAGGCAAGAGAAAGACCACGAGGTGGGGGGGTTGGGTGCTCAGATTAGAGTAAAAGTAAGTACACACTCCACAGACAGAGGGAGGGGGCGGCCATGAGGCGCTGTGTTGCCAGTTTTTATGGGCTCAGTGGCTTCATATGCTAATAAGTGGAAGGACCAGTCTAAGTAGCCTGGGGAAGGGGCTGGGATTCCCACGAAGTTGGCCGTTTCCCACTCTTTAACGTTTTGTGGCTAGCCTTGGGACTGTCATGGCACCTGTGGGCACATTATTCACCATCTAATAGATTACAATGGGTGTATAATGAAGCTCAAGGTCTACTAGAAGTCACGTCTCCCACCATCTAGAGCCTCAAGGCCTACTGGAGGTTGAATCTTTTGCCATCCTGGTGGTAGCTGTTGTGTTGTTCCTTGAATGGCTGTGCCCTGCCCCCTTCCTGTCTCATTCCCCCCTCAGAGATGTTACTCCCATAATCTTATGGGGGTGCAGAGGGGCGACGGTCCGTCTTCTGAAACTACTTCCAGGCTGAGTAGGGGCGTTGACCCTGCCTATTAGGGAGTAAAAAAGTTCTGAATGTCTAGTCTGGGGGCCCCAGGGGCAGGACAGCCTTTTGTTTTTGCATCCGAGGGCTGAGGGTGCGGGCTGGAATCCTCGCACAGCCAGCATCTGATGGGGGGCTTCTGTAACCCCCTGTTTCCATTGACTTCTGATGAATTTTCTTAAAGATGAGACACCTTTGTAACAACAGTTTGACAGTCTGTAACGACAAAAAGACTTAAAGGGCATGGTTAAACATCTGTAATTGATAAAGAGACTTGTTTGTAGTGACTAGAATCATGACTGATTATATTTAACTTAACATATTAAATAATGTTAGTTAACTCAATATCTAAGATGCCTCAGGTTTGTTTTAAAGCATCTCAAAGTTAGCTGGAGCTACAAAGAACTTTCAGAACTTGCTAAATGTTTAAAATCCTGATTATGCATGAATTTTTTTGTTTTTGTTTTTGTGTTTTTTAGGAAACTCTTTTACTGAAAACATACATCTTATTTTCCCGCTGTATCTTGAAATACTTATTTTAGGAGATTTAATTACATATAATTTTAACCCTTAAAAACTTTAAATCTCTGGCAAAAACCAAGAAGCAAGCAGCTGTGAATTGGTTGTCATATCACCGTTTCTTGACTGGAAACTTATGTTTTAGTTTTTTTCTCCTAAGGCAAAGGTAGATAACCTTAGACCTGCCCAGCAATTAATGTTTTAAAATTTTATAAATGACACAGACAGCCAGTGAACTTTTAAACTTCGTTTCAGGTTTTAAGTACCAAAATTTGGAGGCAGTTTTAGATAGATATTTCCAAAATAAAACTCCTATGAAATTTACCCCAAATCTCTTATTTGTTTACTTTTTGAAAATTGTTTTACATTGAGTTACTTTTTTTTGTTGACAAATTTGTAACAGATAAAATAAAGTCTTGTTTGCCCTCTAGTAGGCCCAAGCACAACAGAAGTATTATACTTAACGTTGATGTCTCTAAAGACATATTTATATTAATTAAACCAACAAGCTTAAGCGAGCTTTAATACCAATACCAGTACTGAACACTTTTTAGATAATGTGAACCTGAAATTTGTTTTGGCCAGTTATCCCCATGTTTGAGTATTTATATAAGTACCTAATTTCCTGTAAGCCAATTAAAGAGCTCTTTTACCGTTTAATTTTGCCAATACCGTACATCTGTGACATATAAACCAGACACCTTAGAGTTTTCATTTTAAAGTTTTACTCATGAGTCAGATATAACTAAGTAAAACCCATTAGCTACAAGAAGTTGGATATAAACTGGGTTTTTGGCAGATAGAACAAATCAAAGTTGTCCATCTAGATAGCTAAGCCTTTGTACAAATGTTTATGAAAAGGAGACAAAATTTTTAGTTGTCCTTAACAAATTAAGTTTCAAATTATTCTCACCCCCCCTTTTTTTTGAGATTTATATTTTAAAAAGATGGTGAGATCAGAGTTCCCAGAGAAGACAAGGTAGACTATTTGTATCTCAAAGGCATAGGAAGGCAAGTTTCTCCTAGGAAGACTTTGTTTCCTTAAGGCCAGGAAAAAAATCTTTTTTCAATACTTGTCTCTTAAGATAAATACATAGGGGAGGTTTGGGGAGTGGTAGAAGGGCCGGTGGGCTTTGTATCCTTTTTGGAGCCACACCTCTGGTCCTGTAAAGACTAGATTTGTAAAACAAAGACAGTTTTGTTTTTTCTCATTTAGCTTAGGGGAGACTTTTCCAAAATATTTTTATTAGGCTCCGAATATCAGCTATGGTCAGTTTAGTCCAACTGATGGCCTCCCATTTGGCCATCTATTTATGAACACTTTTGAGGAGCCTTCCTGGGTTTGAGAAGTTTTTTAATTAAGGTTCTTGGTTTGGCCCTTGATCTGAAGAGGCTTGCCTACAGCCTCACGTGGTCCCGTTTCTGATGATAACCTGACAACAGTAGCTCTGTCAGGGACCTCAGTTTCCCAGACAGCAGGGTTCACTTGAGAAACAATATGGGGTACAGATAGACCTCTTCTGGCTTGGGACTGAGGCAGGCTCCCAAAGCCAAGAGTTGACATTTTTTTTGGTGCGTGTCTTTCATGTAAGGGTCTCTGAATTGGAATTTACTGAGCAAGTAGGTCCCTTTCCAACAAGGGGATGGAGCACTCAGCCACCAGCAAAAACTGACATGTAAAAGTAAATTTTTTAGTAAGCACTTGGTTTGGGGCCTTCTATTGACCTCCGTTAGTACACAGGCTTGGGAGGACAAGGGTCCAGGGAAATCCGTCAGCACGGAGTAGGCGGCTCCTGTATCTAATAAGGAGACAACTTTTTTACCTGCCATGTCAAGGGTTACCCGAGGCTCCTCTGGAGAAATGACCAGGTGGTCTGTGGGAGCCAGGGAGGGTCCTGGGCCCCATCAGTCTTCAGTCTTCTCACCCATCATTGGTTTGGGAGCCTCAAGCCCCCTTCGGGACTGGGGGCAGTTCCACTTCCAGTGGCCTTTTTGTTTGCACGTGGGGCAGGGTCCTGGTGGACTTTCCCCCTACGTGGGGCATTTGTTTTTCCAGTGGCCCTCCTGGCTGCACTTAACACGGGTTCCTTTTTGGTGAGACAGTGGCTCTGATCCAGGCATCCTAGATCCTGTCCTCACTGTGGGTCTCTGTGGAGGGTAACCCCCAGGTGGTGCAGGGATGAAGGCTGCCGCTAAGAATTGTGCCTTTCGCTGTTGTCCCTGGATCCTTTTTGCCTCTTCAACCCTGTCTCTGTTGTTAAATACTCCAAACGCCAGCTCCATGAGCTGATTCTTGGGAGTCTGGGGTCCCCAGCTGCCTTTTGTAATTTCCTATTGATGTCTGGGGCCGACTGAGTGATAAAATGGGTGTTTACCAGGACTTCCCCCTCAGGGGTCTCAGGGTTAATATTAGTATACTTTCTAAAGGCCTCCACTAAGCGGCCCTGGAAGAAGGTCAGATTTTCATCTTTTCCCTGTTACTTCTCTGACTTTGTCATAGCTGAAGGGCTTAACAACACACTTTTTCATCCCCTCTACGAGGCAAGTTACCATATGGTTTCTGTGTTCAAGCCCTGTACCTCCCTGGTGGTAGTTCCAGTGGGGGTCTTGGTCAGGGACTGCATCCCCCTGCCTCGGTAAGGCAGATTTTATGTCCCTGGTTGCAGACAGCCAGTTCGTTGGCAGACAGCTGAGCTGCGCCAAGGATCTGACTTTGTTCCTTGAAAGCGCAGCAGGTTGAAAGGAGGACCTGCAGGTCCCCCCAGGCCAGCGCATAGGCCGTTGTCAGCTTGGCAAATTCCTCCATAAACCTACTGGGGTCCTCAGAGAAACGTCCAAATTTCTCCTTGCAAGTAGCCAAATCGGTCCTAGAAAAAGGGACATGAACTCTGATTGTTCCTCCATCACCAGCTGGCACTTCCCTTAAGGGGCAGAGTTTGCTGGTAGGAGGTTGGTAGGTGGCCCCACTTCGAGTAGTGCTGGCAGGATTTTCCTCTGGTGATGGAGATGAGGAAGACTTCCCCTCAGAGTTGAGGGAAGTGGGACTCCCTGGCTATGGACACTGGAGAGCTGGACCCATAAGGGGGTCATCTGAAACAGCTCCTGTGGGGGGAGACGCTTTGAGGGCATGTGAGCCAGGCATACCTGGCAGGAGTTTCCTAGATCTGGGTTTTGGGACAGGGTCAGGAACATTTGGATGTATGGGACTCCCCTCCCTCTTCCCCGTTTTCCTCCTTTTACAAAACAGGTCTAGCTGTAAGATGGTATTGTAATTTAATGACCCATTATTTGGCCAGACCTCTTGGTCCCCTAGTTTGTATGGGAACCATGCAGTATTACAAAGGAAAATTAACTCCTTTTTTCTCAAACTATCCTGTTTAAACTTTTCCCAGTTTATTAATATGTATCATAGCGGGGAGTCCTTTGGGATACTTGTAGTTGTCCCCATTTTGGTTAGGATGTCCTGTCCGTGAGCCTGAGGTGGCTCCTTCGGACTAGTGAAGGAGAGGAACAAGGGCCAGCAGGAGAAAACGTGACTAGACTCCCAGGGTCTAAATCCTTTAGAGGGAAGGAGCAGACCTAGGTCCTGAGACAGCTAAGCCGATCACCTTCTATGAGAGAAGGGGAAACAAAATAGCTTCAAAAGGTAGAAATCTAGGATGAAACAGAAATGCTATAGCCACAATGCTTCCTAGGCCAGAGATCCTGAGGCCCCCTGAGGGAGTGCCCGCCTGCAGCTCCCACTCAGGGGTATAACAGAACTGACACCCTGCCCAAGGGTGCAAGAAGCTGCGACCCGTGAAGACAGCGCTCGCCAGCACCTCTCGCTCAGGGGTGCTTAGACCCTTGACCCCACCGAGGGGTGCTAGAAACCGAGATCTGCAAGGGGAGTGCCTGCCCGCGACTCCTGCCTACTGGATGCAATGAGGCCATAAGCCCTGAAGGCACCGGGGGAGGGCTGAGCCGCAAATTTTTAAAGGGGAGCTCCCAGAGTCCCCTAATTTGGGCCCCCTTTCGCAGTTCCGGCCTCCTGGAACTGGACCAAGATCGTGTAGAGAAGAGGAATTGGGCTCAAGGAACCACAGAGGGGAGTCTGAAGAGAGAGCGATAGAGGAGAGAATGAGAAAAGGTGGAGGGGAGAAGAGCCGTGGGCTCGGTGGGCTCCTTCACGGCTAGAGAGCTGGTCTCTGCCAGATCCCGCAGGCAGCGTCAGCTGCCACCTAAGGGCTACTTGGATCAGCACGGCGCGGGAGAAACCCCCTGCCACCCTCCGAAGAGAGGGGAGCCGTAGCCCAATAGGCGGATCGAGATTATGCCCTTTGAGCCCCATGTCTTTCTGTAAATGCCCCGTGTTGGGGCCAGAGAGATGATGCAGGAAAAACAGATGTGGGGCGTGAGGAGGGCCGTGTCCCAGGCTTCGGTTGAGCCCCTGGGACGTGCCCCGCCAAGGGTGGGTCCTTGGCTTCGCGCAGGAAAGAATTCAGGTGCGAGCCACCATTGAGTAAAGGTAGCTTTACTTAGAGATACATCCAAAGGCAAGAGAAAGGCCACGAGGTGTGGGGATTGGGTGCTCAGATTAGAGTAAAAGTAGGTACACACTCCATAGACAGAGTGCGGGCCAGCTCTGAAGGAGGGGGGAGCCGCTGATGGTATCTTTTGAAGTACAAATGTTTTCATTTTAAGTTTAATTTTGATAATGTCTAGTGTATCTATTTCATCTATTTTGCTTGTATTTTTAGTATTATATCTAAAAAACTGGTGCTTAAACTAGCTTATGAAGATTTATGCTTATTTAAGAATTTTATAGTGTTAGCTCTTAAATGTAGCTCTTTAATCCTTTCTCAGTTAATTTTTACATGTGTGCGGTAGGGGTCCAATTTCATTCTTTTGCATGTGGAAATATATAATTAGAGTCTTCTTTTTTAAATCCACTTTGACAGTCTATCTTTTAATTAGCGTAATTAGACCATTCATATTTAAAGTGATTATTAAAATAATTGGATTAATATCTACCATGTTTGTAACTGTTTTCTATTTATTGTAGTTGTTCTTTCTTTACTAGCCCTCTTCTACTGCCTTCTCTGGTTTTAGTTAAATATTTTACATGAGTTCATTTTCTCTTATTTCTTAGCATATTATACTTCTGAAAAAATTTTAGTGATTTCCCTAGAGTTTTTAATATCCATTTACAACTAACTAATCTAACAGCACTTTCACATAACATTTTACCATTTCACACGTAGTGCAGGTACCTTACAGTAAAGTAGTCTCAATTTTTCCCCTTCATCTCTTATTGTTCTCATTAATTCCATTTATCCACAAGGTGAGATTACTCAAATACTGTTGCTATTATTACTTGGAATAGTAACCTATTAGATCTATGAAGAATAATAAAAAGAAAAGATTTTATTTTACATGCATTTATTATTCTCTGACACTCTTCATTTTTTATATAGATCCAAGTTTCCTTCTCTCTAAAGTATACTTTTAACAATGTTTGCATAGAAGGTGTACTGCTGACAATTTCCCTCAGTTTTTGTTTGCCTGAGAAAGTTTTATTTCACCTCCACTTATTTTCTTTTATATTTATTGTGGTAAAACAAAATTCTAGCAAATTTTTTAGATTTCACATATAAATGATATCATATGATATTTATCTTTCTCTGTCTGACTTACTTCATTTAGTATGATAATCTCTAGGTCCATTCATGTTGCTGTAAATGGTATTACTTTATTTTTATGGCTGAGTAGTATTCCATTGTATAAATATACCACAACTTCTTTATCTAGTCTACTATTGATGGGCATTTGGATTGCTTCCATGTCTTGGCTATTGTAAATAGTGCTTCTATGAACATTAGGGTGCAGGTATCTTTTCGAATTAGAGTTTCCTCTGGATATATGCCCAGGAGGAGGATTGCTAGATCATATGGTAACTCTGTTTTTAGTCTTTTAAGAAGCCTCCAGACTGTTTTCCATATTGGCTGCACCAATTCACATTCTCACCAACAGTGTAGGAAGGTTCCTTTTTTCCCACACCGTCTCTAGTATCTTTTATTTGATGATGGGCATTCTGACTGATAAAAGGTGGTACCTCATTGTAGTTTTGATTTGCATTTCTCTAATAATTAATGATGTTGAGCATCTTTTCATGTGCCTATTAGCCATCTGTATGTCTTCATTGGAGAAATGTCTATTTAGGTCTCCTGCCCATTTTTTGATTGGGTTGTTACGGATATTGAGTTGCATGAGCTGCTTGTATATTTTGGAAATTAAGCCCTTGTCGGTTGCATTCTTTGCAAATATTATCTTCCAGTTTGTAGTTTGTCTTTTCATTTTGTTTATGGTTTCCTTTGCTGTGCAAAAGCTTATAAGTTTGATTAGGTCCCATTTATTTATTTTCACTTTTATTTCTTTTGCCTTGAGAGACTAATCTAAGAAAATATTGCTATGATTTATGTCTGAGAATGTTTTGCCTATGTTCTCTTCTAGGAGTTTTATGGTGTCATGTGTTATACTTAAGTCTTTAAGCCATTTTGAGTTTATTTTTGTGAATGGTGTGAGGGTGTATTCTAACTTAATTGATTTCCAGCTTTCCTAGCACTGCTTGCTGAAGACACTTTTTTCTCCATTGTATTTTGTTGCCCCCTTTGTCAAATATTAATTAACCGTAGGTGTGTGGGTGTATTTCTTGGGCTTTCTATTCTAGGGGTAGTTTTTATTTTATTTTATTGTTTGTTGAGGTGGGAGGTAATTAGGTTTGTTTGTTTATTTATTTTTGGAGGAGGTACTGGGGATTGAACCCAGGACCTCATGCATGCTAAGCATGAGCTCTACCACTTGAGCTGTACCCTCCCCACTAGGGGTAGTTTTTTGAGGCCAGTCTTTGAAGTTTGTCCTGGCACTTCTTAGCACTTCGTAGCTGTCTCTTTCCCTGGGTCTCTAGTGACCAGCCGGCCTATTGTGTGGCTTGTTGCTCTTAAGTAAGAGAAGCTACCAGCCTCCTCTTATTTGCTCACCACCCAAATCTTCATTGTTTTTCCAAGAGCCCTCAGGCTTGAATTTCCTCACACTGTTTTTCAACCCATTCCTTTGAGGAGAGCTTCAGAGCCTCCTCCCCCACCCGGGCAAAGTCTTTGAGCCACCACTCCAGGTGCCGGGCAGTGCAGGAGCCTCTGGTCTTCTCTGTTGACCTCTCCCAGCACAGGACCTCCATCCTACGAGTGAGCTGGGGTCAGGGCGCTGTGGCGCCAGTATTTCAGCCTGTTACTCCTAGGGTAGAGCATCCTCCCTGTGTGCAGGGGCCGAGCGGAGAAGGAAGCTTCCATTCCACCTCTCAGCCACTCTCACCGGGAATGCAGCCGAGGTAGGCCCGTGAGCTCTGGTGTCCTGGGGCCGGGAGCTGAGGGGGGAGGGAGGCCTGTGCTCTTGTCCACGCTTGCCTGGCGGAGCTTCTGCCGAGCTGAGCTGGGAGGAGGGCGGGACGGAGCTAGCGGGTCCTGGCTCAGATAACACCAACTCTCCTTGTTCTTGCTGAGTTTTAGAATATTTTGTTGAATAACTGTTTTCTTTATCTACCGGATGCCATTGGGACACTTTCTAGAGACTTTCAGTGGTTGTTTCGATAGGTTCCAATATCTCTGCTTGTTTCCTTAGGGAATGGGTCAGGCTGGGTCCACTCCTATCTCAGCCTAAACTTTTTTTTAACCACTTTTATATTGTCTCAGTTTACAATTCTGTCACTTAGAAGCTGTGTTACCCAGAGTGATTCACTTAATCTTTAAGCCTTAATTTTCTCACTTGTCAAATGAGGCTAAAACCATCTACCTCGCAGGGTTGGTGTGAGGCTTCAAGGCAATAACGTATACAAAGTGTCCGGCACGTAGTACAAGGTAGTTGCCACCACTGCCCGCTTCTACTTGATCCATCTTCTACCAGCTCCTAGTTGTTTTTTAGAAAAAAATTATGCAGTATTTCAGGCATACAAAGAACAGAGATAAAGTACACCCACGTACCCAGCTGAAAGAAATTAAAGCTGCAATGGGAGTCTTGGATTTACTTCCCAACATTTCCTGCTCCTCCCTCCCTCACTCGAGGGAACTGCAGTCCTGAATTTATTTTTATCAGTTCCAGGAATGTTTTTATACTTTACTTCTAATCTTCAATAAAGAAAAAAAAATAGTTCAGAGGCATTTTTCCCGTGATGGATAAACATCCTGTGTGGATAAGGGTAAGTTTCTTAATACCAGTCAAAAGAGATCCCCTTCATGTTAGCTCACCATTTATATGAGCACACAGTCTTTTCCTTTTGATCAGAGAATAACAATTCCGGATGAATGCCAGAAAGAAATGATGTACCTCAGATGGCAGATTTTTGCAGTGTTCAGAGAATTTTCTGTGGTAATTCTATGTGTAAATGCTACTGACTGCATTTACCCATATTAGGAGTTTTATTTATAAATAACAGAGTAGTGATTCCTTCAAACATTATGATTTAAAATTTGATCCACGGTTAATGGAAAGATTCCCAGCTTTGAGGGGGAATTATTATACCCTGTTGGCTTGATTTGGGCTAGTGATGTTTTTTGAGAATTTTATAATATCCCTTGAAATGATAGAAGACTCACTGGAGTCTCATAGAACTGAATTTTTATCTTAGTGGTGTATTTACATGTAAGGGAGGAAAATTAAATTAAAATACTTGTGATTCTCCGATGTGCTTCTACATCTCAGCCATTTTATATACATCTTCTAGTAGTTTATGCTGACACACTAGAGGCAAAGCATAGTTGAATGAGATTTGCAGCAAAATCAGAACAAAATCTTGTTTTGTATGACGGTTTCAGCTGAAACAGGGACATTGGCGGATTTCTGCTAAAGCTGTAGGTGCTTAGTAGCAGGAAAATCACTGTGAGTTCCGAGCAAGCCAGTCAGGTGTACTTTTTCATTTCGGCCAGCAGGTGGCAATATCACACTAGGAATGCTTGTGACGATTGGCAGTGAATTGACATGAAGCCTGAAAAGTGTATGATTGTGTGTTGGTGCCTTGTTAAAAATGCAGTAATGCGTTATCTGAATTTGGATATATAAGCAGACCCCAACCTTGATATTGTTCCCCGTATTTACATATATTTGAATGACTGCCCCAGTCTTTTGCTCTCCTCTGGATGAGATCTTTTGGGATTTCCCCTGTCTCTCCCCTTCTAGCTTGCGAATGTAGCTCTTGTTTCTTCCTGGGAGTAGTTCACCCTTACAAAAAGCACGCTTCTCTCCTGTGCTTCGATGTGGCATCTATCTTTTTCACGAGGGAGAGGTAGCCCTCAGGCAGGTCTGGACCTTACTTCCGTCTCTATGACAGTGACTACCACCACCACCATGTGTACATTTCCTCTTGTCAGTTTTATTCACCCTCCGTTTACCACTGTTGTCAGCAGTGAAGACTTTAAGAAAAACCCAGTGCTGTGTACTTGCTTCCGGGACAAAGAGCGTAGGAAAAATTATGAGATTAGATTCTGTTCTGTTTCCGTCTTTGAGCAACCGTGGAAGGGCGCAAGTGAGACTGGTCACAAACAGAAAGTGGTGGGGACACAAAAGAAGCAGCCGCTTAGGCTCTGGGACTGGATAAGTGAGCAGCATACTGGGATTTTCCACTGGCCGGAGGCCCAGCCTCCCAGTTCTTCCTGCCTCACCCCTCAACTCCCCAACTTTCCAGACCACAGTGATTCCCACGGGAGGCTGCTGCGGAGAGAGTGAGACAAGTAGGGAGAAGTATCTGATCCCTTTCTAGCTGCTTTCAGTAGCATCGTCATCATTTCAAGCAGAAATCTATGCAAAGATTCTACAGGAGCATCGTTATATGAGATGGTTAAGCCCTGTCATGGTGTTACAATGTACAATAAATTTCTTTTTTTCCAGCTCAACCCAGAATATACTAGAGCCCCATCCACCATGCATTCTTTAAGTGTATGTTGAGTTTCAAACAACATCCAGACATTGAAAACTGCTTCTGCTGTATCACATCACATATACAGAACATGTTAAACTTGAAAAGCATTTCAAACAGGCTGTGTAAAATGAAAAGCTGCTTTTTAAAGATTGTTTTTTGGTATAATGATACATGTTTGTGTATTATATTTGGGTATAACCATATCAATTGGTGCATTCAATTTATTTGTCTAAGTAAAATGTGTCTCTTAGGATCTAATGGGCAGTGGCTTTATAAAACAGTTTTATTCTTTTGTTACACTAGTAAAATGTTATTTTTTCCCCAAAGCCAATGTTTTATTCTGAGATAGTAATCTCATGTGGTCTTTAAAAATTTTTTTTTTAATTCTTGTATAATATTTAACAAGCCTAGAAGTTAGAATGCCACATGGGAAGCAATAAAGTACACATTAGCATTTGCTTTTAATGGCTGTAAGCCTCGTATCAATTACAGTAGAATGTTGAGGATGCGGGCAGTTATTTAGTCATGGAAAGGAAAAATAAGACTTGTTTACCAAATTGAAAAGAAATTAGGAAAGCAATTTTCTCAAAATTACGTTTCTACTCAAATGCACTCTCCAGCTGTGAGTGATTTTCCCAATTATATTTTATATGTGATGAATTTTTTTAAGTCTAAGCCGAATCTGACCCAGAGGCAGGCGGTTATACTCACCTAGGTGTTTCCTAGTCACTTGCATCAAACACCATTTCTTGTGGAAGCTCTCCCTGCATTATTTGAATCAACTCAGCTCCCACCCTCCTTTTCTTTCATGGTTTAAACCTCAGAGATGGCCCAAGCCATCACTGTCCACCTTGAGCATCAGACTGTTGTGATTTCCATCAGACCTGGATATGAACCCCAGCCTAGCTATGTGCTTGCTTTTACTCGCCCTTCCTGAGTCTCATGTTTCTCATCTGTAAGATGAGGATAACACTTGTGTTAAAATGTTGTTGTGACTATTAAACAAAGATGGGTGCATGCAAAGATCTTAGCATGAAACAGTAGCCTTATAAACCCCAATATTTATGCTTCACAATTTTAGGAGGAAGTAGGTTTTATCTCTGTTTTACAGATGAGTCAGCTGAGGCTGATAACTGATCCAGGGTCACCAGATCTGTTTCATGGTTTCAAGTCCAGGGCACTTCCCTCCCTTGGCGGCTTCTGGAGCAAGACTGTAAAAATGGATAAAATAATCAGGATGGATTGTTAGATGTGACCACTCAGAGGAGATCTCGCTTCCTTGGAGACAGCGATTCCCAGCCCTTTTGCCCTTTGACCTACTAGTGTTTCTGTGTGACTCAAGGTTGCTGGTACAATAGCTGAAACTCCCTTTTCTCTACTGTTCACAAAAGCCCGAGAAGAGGGAGACTGTCTATAATAGGGGTAACTTGCAACTTCCCCATCCCTAAACCCCCTAGTATTTTATCATCGATAGCAAGTTTCTTTGACCACATTTTACAACTTATTGCAACATGCCACAGTTGGGAACCGCTGCATAAGATGTGTTCTAGAGAGAATAAGTAGGTCATTTTGTGGTAGAAGGTTCCTACTGGAGACTGATGAGAAAGATTGGTGGGGCCAGTGGGAGTCTAAAAAGTTAAAACTTGAGCTTGCAGGCAATCAAGAGGTTCTTGGGTAGGAAAGGCACAGGGTTTTATTTTTTTGAAGTGTAGTCGGTTACGAGGTGTCAATTTCTGGCGCACATCATAATGTCCCAGTCATGCATATATATACATATATTCGTTTTCATATTCTTTTTCATTAAAGGTTAATACAATATATTGAATATAGTTCTCAGGCACAGGATTAAAATAGTGGTCTGCAGGGTGGTTCAGAAGCCAGGAAGCCTGGAAGCTAGGAAGTCCGCTGGACTGTTGAAGTGAACCAGATGGGATGACATGAAGGTCCGAACTAAATCATTGGCAGTGGGAATAAAAAGGAACAAAAAGACACAGGAAGGCTTGTGACTGATTGGATATGCATGGGCGAGCAAGAAGGAAAAGGGATCAAGTGATAAAGCAGAAGTTTCAAAATGTGCTGTCAGTTAGGCAGCAGATTTCTTTCTTTAATTCTATTTTGCATAAATGTATATTACAGTGATCTTGCAGCCCAAGACTCAGTATCCTGCTGGTGGAAGGGAGACACTCCAGAGGATGCTGAAGGGCAGAGAAAACCAAGCTTAGACCCAGACATTTGCAGGACATGGTTCTGAAGATACTAATAGTCTTTTTTTTTTTTTGAGCTGAGTTGTTTGGGTAGCCTGCTGCACTGTTTTCAGATCCTAGGCTAAATGACTTTGTGGTTTGTCATACAAACGTGCTGCTATCTGAATTTAGGACTTGATTCTGGAACATTACAAGTGGGTGTCCTGGTGTTAAGGGAGCATTTGGTGAGTTACTACCCTTGGCATCTCACCAGCCAATAACTAGAATGTTTACAGTGACTAAGAAAAGATTTTTTCAAACCTAACATTGAGGTCATTTGATAGGTTGTATGCCTTGGGTCCAGGGGTACAGGCTCCTTAAGGGCAGGGACTTTTGTTTTCTTCCCAGCTGTATCCCCAACAGAAAACAGAGATCTGTCACTTAGTAGATGCTCAATAAATCATCGTTGGATGAGGAGATGAAGCCAGGGGTCATGAGTGTCATCACCGTAGCCTGGTGCCACGCGCCATGCTGATTGCATAGGAGGAGCTGGAATAAAGTTTTATTGAATTGAGTTGAAATATATTGGACAGCATTTGGGCTGGTGATACAAAGTTTCATTTGATTTCCTGTTTTATGAAATCAAGTACAAGCACATTCAGCTGAGAATTCTTTCCATGAACTATTAAGCAGTAACAAAACTGTATTCGTTCTTTTGCTAGTGATGAGCTGGAACAATTTATGGAAAACCAAGGTGCAGCCAGCCCAGGTATCCTCATTTTAACAACAAGCCTCAGCAAACCATTCATGCGACTGGAAAAGTATGTTACTCTCTTACAAGAGTTGGAACGGCATATGGAGGTAAGGAAAGGCAAGCTTTTTTAAGCTGTGTACGAAGTCTGGGCCTCTGCTCTGGAGGGAACAGCTGGTCTGCCTCCAAATTAGCCTTGCAGCGGAGTTCAGAAAAAGCGTTGGTTTCAAAATTTACTTGATCCAGGTTTCCCTCTTCCCAGGCTTTTAGTTTTCCTCTTTATGCAGTAAAATCAGAAGGGGACATTCTTTTTTTTTTCTTCCAAGATTTTTTACTTTCTAATTTATTTTTTCCAGCTTCATTGAAGTGTGATTGACCAATAAAAATTATATACACTTAGGCTGTACAACATGATTTTTTAAAGGTGTACAATGTGATGACTTAATATACATATACGTTGTGAACTGTATCAAGGTACTTAACACATCCATCACTTCACGTAGTTAGCATTGGATTTATGATAAAAACACTTCAGTTCTACTCTCTTAGCAGCTTTCAAGTATACAATACTGTGTTATTAACTATAATCATCGTGCTGGACATTAGATACCTAGAACTTATTTGTCGTGTAACTGAAAGATACCCATCCTTTACTATGAAATACTCATGATCACTCTCCCTCCCCTGACTTCTCGGTCCTGTTGCTTCCCTCAAGTCTCTCCTAGCTTGTTGACTTAAGTTTTCTTCTGCCCTGTCATCTGTAGATGGTGGTTCAATCAAAGTCGGCCCAGAAATCTGTTGCTCTGATATATGAACCAACTTTATTGTGGGAGATAAAACAAAACAGTGTCAGAAAATGTAAAGAACAGTTTTCATTGTAGACAGAAGTGTTAATCCCTAGAGCACTTCAGTCATTCAGCTTTCTGACTCTGGATTACAATGGAAGAGTCTGGTATTTCCTTACAGATGAATAAATGGGTCCAGTATAAGTTTCTCTCCCTCTGCATCCATCTGTCTACATCAAAGCTACCTCACATTTTTGTTTAGAAAGTTAGAGTTTACTTGCAACGGCTGTTAACATAGCTCTCATCTTTGGTAACTATTAAGATTTGCAGTGAGGCCTGAGAATTGAATATTTTTGCTTCAAGAAACCCAATCCTCGTATTAAAAACCAATTGGCAGGGATAGTTTCCTGAGCTGTTGGTGTGCGATCGCGCGTGGGGGACTGAGGCGTGGGTGGGAGAGGAGGGCTCACTGGGTGAGGCTGCCTCTACCCGACCTGCTCTTCCTGTGTCTGGGGAAAGGTTTTGAGGTTTTAAAGGGTTTGATTATCTTTAAAGAAAAAAGGTTGCACACTGCCGGTCTTGTCAGCATTTGTAAGGATTGAAAGCGTGCACTCTGAGCGAAACCGCATTCTCAGGTTATTTGACCTGCCGGAAAGCTGGAGGCAGGGTAGCTGGTGCGTAAAGCCTGCCGGAATGAAATTTCAGTTAGGGCTCGGGAAGGTGCTGACCTCTGGATGGCTTTCCAAAAGCTAAAACCAGTTCACTGAACCGTTTGAGGTTGGCCCCTCCTTGTTTATTACAAAAATCCAGAAACCAGCGGCCTCACTTTCTGAAACTGCTCGTGCTCAAGCACGAATGTAGCCTTCCTTTGAGGAGAAAAGTCCCCAGAGACTCGCACTGCCCCGCTCCTCCGTCTTGGCCCTCCTGGTCTCCGAGCCACGGTCTACTCCTGCCTTCACGGGCTGTGGGTCACCTGCCTGGGGCTGCCTTTCATTTCCCACCATCAGATCATACTTGCCCTTAGCCTGAGTTCACCATCTGGGGAGACCCTTTATCCGACTTTCTGATCATTTAGTCTGGTAGAGTAGAACTTGAACTTCTCAGTTATCAGCTGATTTGGGTAAGGATAAGTTTGTTTGTTTTGGAGGAGAGGTAATTAGGTTTGTTTGTTTATTTTTATTTTTAATGGAGGTACTGAGGATTGAACCCAGGACTTCGTGCATGCTAAGCACGCACTCTACCACTGAGCTATACCCTCCCCCCGAAGATAAGTTTAACTCGAAATACCGCCTGTCTTTTCATAAGCCATGCTGATCTTGGCTTGGGTCAGATCCCTAGTCTCCTCAGTTCTGTGTTTTATCACCTAAGGCTGGTCGAACAGCAGATTTTGTCTTCCCATTACTCCAGCTGATTTCCAAAGGTTAGCTCTGTGTCTCCCGCAAGAAGCTCTACCTTGCCTTCAGAAACAGTTATGGGGATGTGGATTCCTCAGAGCCATTTTTGATCCTGTCCACTTTTCGGGGTTATAAGTACAATGGAATTCTAGACCAAATATAATAACCTTGCTTAAGAAGGAGCATATGGTTTGCAACTTGGGATTTTTTTCTCGTCTGCCATGCTGTGCCTGCTGAAAGAAAATGGAGGCATTTTAGGAAATGAGATTGGGTTGGTTTTTCTCTAACCACTGCTCTATTTCCAGTTCTCTGCTTCTTGTCATTTACTAACAACCTGATCAAATGATGCTCCCCAAATCATTATTATCTACAGTATAACAACAAAAAGGGAAATGGGAACTCTTGCCTTAATAACCATACTTAGTATGTTGTTACCAAATATATAGTGTGTTCCCAGCTATCTTAATTTCTTCTTCACCTAATCATTAGAGGTGATGCGATTCCAAATGCGCAAATGATATTTTATTTTTTAATCTTGAAATTAGCGTACAGGAAGACTGACTTTTTTTCTTTTGGTGCACAGTCCTATGGCTTTTAGCACATGTATAGATTCAGATTACCAGCACCCCCCCCCACCATCGCGATCCAGACCAGCGCCATCACCCCTCAAAATGTCATCTTTCTGTCTCTTTGCAGCCACACCCTCCTACCACCCCCAACCCCTGGCAACCACCGATGAGCTGTTCTCCATTAATGTTGTCTTAAAATGTATTCTTTTAATAGGATACGCATCCAGATCATCAGGATATTCTGAAAGCGATCATAGCATTCAAAAGTCTCATGGTAGGTGATATTCTAAAATTATAATTCTCCATTTTGTCCTTCACAGAGTGATTTGTGTATAAGGTTTCCTTCTGCAAAGGTCTTTAGAGTGGAAAGAAGCTCTAGTGACCGTATCGCAGTGATTGTTTCATATAATGTTGGCTTCCAAACATCATGCTTACCTGTGGGAGGTTGCCAGGCTGAGGGTATAAAGCACTTACATTTGAAGTCTCTGCCACATTAAGCATGGCTGTGTAGGTGGGGGGTTTCCTTTTGTCTCTTGGTCTTTACCCCGGTGTTGCTCACCTTATGTCTGTGCAACTCGTCCTTCACTGATTGACATCAAAACTGGATTCATCTGCTTATGCCAAAAGGTGTGAGTCTATTTGCATATGAAAAAGAAATCCTTCATCAAACCTAAAAGGAAAAAAAACCCTACTAAAATACAATTTCTTTATATAGATTGCTCTCAAAGATACCTTAATCTTGTATCTTGAGCATGATGGCTAATGTCTTCTTGAACCCACTGATGTAAACTCACCTGGTGGCATTTTAGGAGGAAAGAAAATGTTATTTGAGGTGACTGATGAAGTTGAGCTCCATTTTAGACATTTCAGTAGCATTCCGAGTGAGGGGGATCAATGTTTAGTTATTGATTCTTGCTGTGAGGCTGTGATGTCACATTCACCATCCCTCATTTTTATTGCTGTTGAAAGATCTATACCTGCTGTGTCCACAGTTAAACAGCAAGTTGAAGACCAGAGTGTAAGGTGTCAGGTTAAAATCGCTGTTGTTGGGAAAAAATACTCGAACATTGCCAGTTTTACATGGTCCAACCTAATAGAACGGCATTTAGTATTATTCATGTCCCCTTTTTTCTCAGTAAATTGAATATAAAATGTCTCTTTTTAAAAATGCTATTTCATTTTAATCATTTTACATGTTGTAAAACTTGCTCTGCTGGTTATGGTATATTTATTCCCATTCTAGATGCTTCAGAAATGTGTACGATTAACTTTATTTCTTCAAGTTTCCATTTAGCTGAAGGGGCAGAAGAGATTTTATTGAAAACACACCCCAAAACACGATGACAGTCATTTGGAAACAGGAACATAACTAACCATAGGCTTATTTTCAGAGTCAATTTGGAGTGAATACTGTTAAATTATTTTAAGATAACTTCACATTTTCTGAAACAGTGATATATATATAGATATATATATATATCTATATATATAGTATATATGTACTATATATAGTATTCATACCCCATATATTGTTTCTTGGCTTGCATTTTCATTTTGTATTTGTGAAATTCAGTTGCATCTCTTTTTTCTAAGCCTTTTAGGGATAAAAATGAATTTAGTATTTGTTTATAGCAATCTACTACTGGTCCCAAAGCCAAGTATAGGGCTTTAAGATCAATTTGCTTCACTGTGGCAAGAGGAATTGAATTTCATTTTTTAAATTAAGATGTTACTTGGTTGGAAATTGAGAGTATGTCCGAAAAATAAAATTGCTTTGTAGCTAAAAGCATTATTTGCGCAAAGGTAGACAAGATGGAGAGGAGCTGGAGCAGGGACACCAAGCAGCAGATGTGAACCCACCTTACAAAACGTTCGGGGGCTCAAGGCTAGAGATGTAAGGTAGTGGATCTTTCTGTGGGTCAGGAACAAATCTGGTGATGGGACTCGTGTCAAGGAACAGGGACTCGGTGGAAATCTGAGTCAGAAGCCACATCTTACTTGCGTCTTGTTTTAAGTCTGTTTCAGGAGAATTCCTACTCCATTATGTTCTGCTTTGGTCTGTAGGGGCAGTGCCAAGATCTCAGAAAGAGAAAACAGCTGGAGTTGCAGATACTTTCGGAGCCTAT
This sequence comes from Vicugna pacos, assembly GCF_048564905.1. Classification (NCBI taxonomy): domain Eukaryota; kingdom Metazoa; phylum Chordata; class Mammalia; order Artiodactyla; family Camelidae; genus Vicugna; species Vicugna pacos. The sequence goes on along the minus strand of NC_133023.1, from coordinate 95,475,787 downwards.
TCAGGCATGGGAAGGGGAGGATATTAAAACCTTGGGAAATGTGATTTTTATGTCACAAGTAATGGTGCAGTATGGAACGTGTGAGGTAAGTGTTTCCAATCTCAACACTATTTCTTCCATCTGTCATATTTTTCTTCCTTTATTTCTTCTCCCATCAAGGTCAAATATGCTTGAACTTTGAAATCGGAGCACATGTCCTTTGTCCAGCCCCCTGCGTGGTGCTGTGGGAGGGAGTTAGGAGGAAAGACCAGCACCAATCTCTGCCTTCAAAGAACTCATTAAAGACAGGTTAGAAGACAAGCTGCAACTAGGAAATAAACCAGAATAGTCAATGCCAGATTGCGCGATCCCAACAATGGATCCCATAGAATTTCAGAGAAGAGAGGGAGCAAGAAGACTTTATGGAGGGGCCATGGAGAGAAAAGGGGAAGATTCTGTAAGGTAGAGGTCATTTTTATCTCAGGAGAGAGCAGGAATGCAGCCTTTTTTCCCAGGGCAGTGAGGAAGCCTGTTTGTTAGGAGCAGAGGAAGCGTCCTGGGCAGATGGGTGGAGTCAGACAGAGGCAGATTATGGAGAACCTCAGATGTCAGGCAATCGTAGTTCAGAGAGATGCAGCGTGAAGGTCCTGAAAAGGAGAGAAACACCACGAAAGAGGTGTTGAGGACACTTTGGCAGCCATGGATGTCAGATAAACTGGAGGGGCTGGGACTAGAGTCAGGCCGGCTGGGTTACAAAGTGATACATACCCCCTAGGAAGGTGGTGGCGGAAAGTATGAAACTTAAGGGGCAAATCTGAGCCCTGTTTAGAAGGGAAAGCCTATGGGAAGCGGTGAGTCAAGGACTAAAGGAGATGATGGATGTCATTTTAGACCTGGTAGCTTTCGAGGACAGTAGGTATCCAGGTGGAGACGTCTCGCAGGCAGCTGTGGGAGCCATACAGAAATGTGCGTAGGAGGTCAGACTTGGAGGCAGATTTACTTTTAGATTATGTCTTTTAGGAAAAGGGAGGGGCTGGGGAAGAGGGTTCATTATGTCACCTGGTGTGAGTTATCAGGTATTAAAATTGTCTTCCTTGGTCTTTGGGGCAGAGGAGGGGGGATAAATTAAGAGGATGGCATTAACCGATGCACACTACCATGTATATAAAATAAGCAACAAAGGTTTACTGTATAGTCCAGGGAACTATATTCAATTATATATTGTGCTCTGGTTGCAGATTGAGCAGGAAGGCATTAACTTTGCAGGCTTACATACTTGGGAAAGAAGCCTGTGTTTTTTGTATTTAACTGTTATGTACAGAAAGGAGACAGATAAACTGGGTTTATATCCATTACAAAGTAAAATCCGATGAGTTTTGTACTTTTAAGCTGAGTATCTTTAAAAAAATCACTGTGTTTCATCGCTTTATTTAAGATCTATGTTACAAGAATGATTCCACAAATTCGTAATAAAAAATGCGCAATTTTTATTCTCCACTGAATATTTTTCATTTCACTTCAGGAAAAAGAGGAGCGGTACCTCCTGTTATTTTCAGGTGTCTTGATAATGTTGTCTGCAAGTCCTCGGATGAGTGGCTTTATCTATCAGGTTGGTAGATTTCATATAAAGCAAATAAAAGGACCTGTAATGAAAACAGGTTTCCATTCAGATGCAATATTTCCACTATGGTGTTAAAAGCTCCAGCCAAGTTAGATGGATCCTAGATAGATGGATAGATAGATAGATAGATAGATAGATAGATAAGGGAGAAACTCAAGAAACCCAATCGCCTAAGTGTAACTGAAAGAAATACTATAACATTTTAACATTGTCTGCCACCTGGAAAATGAATTTTCTGTTTCTTTATGTATAATAATATCATTTTAGAATATGTTGTGTTCATAATTTTTAAAAAATTTGAATTGTCAGTGATAGACCTGAGACATTTCCCTCTTTCTTCTACTGATACAAATTAAAATAAATGATCAAATTAAAAAAAAAGGAGTTCAGAATTTGTAGATACTGACAAGCATATGTAGAACAGATAAAGAAGATTATACTGTATAGCACAGGGAAATATATACAAGATCTTGTGGTAGCTCGCAGCAAAAAAAAATGTGACAATGAATATATGTATGTTCACATATAACTGAAAAATTGTGCTCTACACTGGAATTTGACACAACATTGTAAAATGACTATAACTCAATAAAAAAAAATGTAAAAAAAAAAGCTCCAGCCAGAAAAGGCAAAAATGACCCTTCCTTGTATTAAACAGCTTATAAGAGCAGATGTTCCTTTGATCAGAGACCTTTGTGTTACCGTAATGAGTTTATTTTGGATGTCCACTGCTCTGTTAGGTTATGAATATATAAATAGAAATCTAAGTCTGCAACTAGACAAATTAGCACAACATCTTACAGGCCCATATCACATCATTATTGCCAAGAAAATGTAAAGCTGTGTCCTCCTGCCCCTATGACTGTCTTAATACAGTCACATCATGTGACTCAGGTTTCTGAGATACAAGTCATTCAGCTCCTTCGGAAATTAGACTTTCTTCAGCCTGCTCCCAAAATACGGAGATTATAAATTACTGTTGCCTAATCTATCATGGCCTATTAATGACTCATTTTCTTAAAATTCGAGTCTCTACTTGGTTGACTGATTCTCACAATAATGTGTTAGAAACGTAAACTGTGTGTGAATCCTAACCTTATGGGCTAGAGCATGTTAGGAAAACTCAACCCACATTTTTGCCTTGCTTTCTTATCTGATTAAAATTTAAAGCAGGGAAACACATTATCTATTGACGGACCGGAGAAATCTGTCTCGCCATAGTTCAGCCCAGATTCCTAAGAGGGTCAGAGAATCTAACAGCAAGAAGCAGAGGCCTGTAATAACCACACAATTAATGGGAATGTTTTTTTTTTCTGATAGGGAAAAATACCAATAGCAGGGATGGTGGTGACTAGATTAGATGAAACTGAAGGGAATGACTACACATTTGAAATCACAGGTAGGTAATTTTCATTTTCATGTAGCTACTTCGAATCCTTTGTGGAATCAAGTGGGGTTAAATAAATCAGTGCTATTATTTTCTGTCGTATAGTCCATGAGCAAGTTTTACATGAGCATGTCAAAGTATCCTCCATTTCCTGGGGTAACTGGGGTACAGCCATAGAACTGGGAAGCCTCCTGGTCATTCCAAAGTCTCGGCTTTGCCATTAGTTTCAATCTTCTCTTGCATGAGACCTCCTTGTTAGAGCTAAGAAATAACAAAATGGACTGATGTAAATCAATTTTCTCTCCTTTCTGTCATCTATTCCCTGGTGGCAGAGGAGCCAAAGATGTGGACTTTTTATCAGCAATTTTATTATCAGCCTAGGAATTAGCAAGATCTGGTTGCATTTCTAAAAAGTGCCAAGAAGTCATGAAACTTTCTTCACGAATTGAGCAAAAGGCCACATCTCGCCTAGTCTCCGGGACGTTATGGCCTGTTGTCCCTTTGGCCAAACCTATTTGGTATCCACGTAATGGCTGTACTTTTTGCACTGATGCGGTGCAGGGGCTACCCGGGGATGTTGGCCCCATGCCTTATCCCTTTCTTTCCCAACAGGGAGCCTGACGTTTGGTGTTTGTCCCAAAGACTGTAACCAGTCTTAGTTGGATCTTGTTTCAACTTTGACGTTGGGTAAAGCAGTACAATATTCTCATTTTTGACCATGAACTAGATGGACAGTGTGCTGAAATTTTGGGATTGTGAGTTTGTTGAGAAGTGAAGTATTACACTACTTTCAAGATTCTGTAAGCAGTACAAATCAAGGATGCTTTTATAAATCAGATATGAATATTTATGTCTTTATTATCACAGCTTATCTGTTCCTGATAAGTTTCAACAGAGTTAGCCCATAGGTATGAAAACTCCTGAAAATAGACACCCAAGTTCTAGTTGCTCGGAAGTGTTTTTACAAATGAGGTGAGCTCAAGGTCCTCCTTGCCTTTTGTTTCCAAATGCTCATAATGGGATGATGCAGGTAACATAGTAGACAGAATTGTGGTCCACTGTGGCAACAACCAGGACTTCCAGGAATGGCTGGAGCATCTGTACAGGCTGATCAAAGGACCTGCCTCTTGCAGTTCATTATCCAAAACATCATCGTCGTCTTGTAGCGCTCATTCCGTAAGTAGACCATTTGCCCTGCCCAGGGATTATTGAGTGTCTTGTCAAATCCTGCCTGCAGAGGACTTACAAGAAGTGGTGAGCATGCCCTTAGCCTTTGGATGGCCTGTATTCGTAGGGTCTGAAGTATAGTCAAACCTCACTAATTCTGATATTTTGTTATGGAGGGAAGCCCATCCAAATTAACATGAAGTTTTACTTAGAGATGTGCAGTTTTGTCTGACAATACTAAGTTACTCCAGCTAACTGCTAGCAAAGTTTTTCTAGCCCGAAGTCCTGGTCGGATGTTTTAATGATGAACAAGATTTATTTTAATTAGCAACCGTTATGCTCAGATTAGTAATGTGCTAAGTCAGAAGAAATAGTTTACCTTCATAAGTATGTGAACGTCTCCATGTAATCTCATTTACGCTATCACATTCTCTCAGGAACCTTTAAGGGTAAGCTTTGAGCACTGCCTTCTTCCAAGTTATCATACATTTAGAATTCATGGAATTTGAATTGATGAGATTTTACTGTACTTGCTGAGTGAGAGCAAAGATACACTGTGTTTTCTATTAACACTCAAACCTGTGATGTCCAAATTCCAGTTTTGAGCACAGTGCGTTGTGAGAAGGAACAAGGGCTTTGGGCATCCGATCTGGGTTCAAATCTTGGCTTTGCCAATTGCTGGCTGGTTACTTCACTTTGCTAAGGTTTGTCTTAGGGTTTTCAGATGAAATAACCTATTTAAGCACCCAATCGAGTGCCAGACACTTGACTGAACTCATTAAATGTTGACCGTCACTCCACTTTCCTCCCTGTCAGGGGAAAAAAACACCTGACTTGAATGAAATTCCAGGAGAGAGGGAGGACAGGCTCCTGGGGTGTTGAGTCAGTTCTCTGCTGTTCCTTAGAGACCCCATAATCTTGCCCGGAAAATGCCAGTTCTCCAACTGGAGACTTGTTTTCCCCTCTTCTCCTTTCTGTGGCTGGCTTTGCTGATCCAATGAAGCTGTGTTCTCTCACCCTGTGGCACAAGGTCGGGTTCAGAGGGCAGACTGCCAACATCTCATCAGACATTTTCCCAGTCTTTTAGCTCTACTGGACAGCCCCGAGGACCCTTGGAGCCTCCTCAAATTATAAAACCGTGGAGTTTAAGTTGTCTGCGACCGGCACCTCCACTTAGACCATCAGCAGCACTAGGTTATAAAGAGGTAATTTTGCTACATGTGGTATAAAATGCTTCTGCCAAGCTAATTTTGTAGCTTATTACAAAGACTTCTGTGGGAATGTGCTAGAATTTATGATAGGTGATACCTGACAGTCAATCTTGAATTGCTAGACTCGGTGATTTTTTTCATTTCTGAATTTTCTACTTCCCCACTGTCTACGGATATTTCCTGAATATCTGCGGGGCTTATGTGCACTGCCTGAGTTTCCCCGGTCCCCTCCTGCAGCGCCTATGGTTTGCCTTTATGATGAGATGATACTTCTATAAATCGGTAATGATGTACACACATCTCAAACAAAAGCCACTTTTCTAGAGTCGGATTGCTAACCAAAGCAGACCCAAGTCTGCATTTTGAATCATTTTGATCTGTTAAACCAAATCAGTAAAAGTCTTATGGGACCAAGCCATGGGTCTGAACTGTGGAAGTCTGAGCTATTTGCTGCAGTTGGAAAGGGAAAAGAATGTAATGAAAGGAATGTCTTTTAAAAAGAGGCTTCTAAGCGACAACCCTAGAGGACATTTGGTATTTAGGTAGTGTGGGGATTTCAAGGTTTTTTTTGTTTTGTTTTCCTCTCAAAGTTACAGTCAGGAAATGTCAGTCACTAGCTTCTGTAACTATGTGGCGTGTTACCTTTTCCATCCAAATGGTGTTCCCCCCCCGCAACATGTTTCTCATCATTTCAACCTTCAGAAAAGATCTTCATTTATAAATAGGTCTTACTGAGTGAAGATTTAAGTTTGTGACAGTTATGAGACGTGTCTTAGAATTATGGGGCAAAGGCAATATGTATTTTTGTATGAAATGTGTGTTTGGATGAGTGATGCAGACTTAGCTTGATCTTGAGTTTCTTTTGATTTAAAACACCATGCTATGATTCTGCGTAACTCCTGCCTCTAATTCTTAGTGCAGTAAAATTAGAGCAATATTTGGATAGTGGAGGATTTTTTTGATCCTTTCATCCTGACATGATAGAAGAAACAATCCTTGAGCTAAATCTTTATTATGTACTTCTGTTCAGAATTTGGCCAGGGAACAGCCCCACAGGTTTGCTTTGGAAATTGAACTGTGATACCTGCAATCATCCAATTTTCTTCTCTGATTACCTAAACCAGGAGTGCCACTTCATAGTTATCTAAGTTCCCCTTTTAATGACGGATACTTTATAATTGTCAGTTACTAAATTCAAATTAAGGTGAGCTTTGAAGGGTAAAGTTGACTTAATCCTTCGCAGAACTAATCCATTAAAACTAAGGCATGATCACTTTGTTTCTGCTGGGAGAAGAGAGTTAATTAATACAAATCTTACTATGTTGTGTGTATTTCAGTTATTTTCAGCATTTGTTATTCTGCACAGAACTGTATTTCTTGGGCTTTTGCATGATGATATTGCCTCTGAAACTAATGTGGGAAACATGATGAAATTCTCTCTGTGTAATTTATGATAACACTAACATTTCAAATGTTGTTTTAGAATTATTGATAAATGGATTTGGTCACTATAACCATCGACCTCTCACGCTCATCTTCTCTTTCTTTACATATTCACTTTAGAGGATGTCTTATATCTTAAAGGTAAGGGTAGAACCATCTCTTTGCTGTACAGTGACGTCATAATGCTGTGCTATAACCTTTGATGAATGAACCTTTCCTCTCTGCTTGTTTTATGCCTTGTTATAATTTGGTGGCTAAAATATGAAGATTCAATTCTGACATGTAAGTACTGTCTTCAAAAAGCAGGCCCTTGTGAAATACATATAAAAATGTATAAGAAAAGGCACGGTATAATGCCTAAAAAAGGCCTGTTTTCCTGTTTTTTTTTTAATGCTATTTTCCTGTTATTTTTGTCACATGTGAGTTTTTCATGTCTGTCTGTTTTCAAGTCAAAGTGGATTACTGAGCCTAAGTGGAAGAAATTAAATTCTTTTGTTGTATGTATTTTAAGGTAGTAATTGGTATTCAGGCATCACGTATATACATTGCGTGGGAGATTGGGATAAGATGGTCACTGTTTACTTGGATACTTAGCACATTTTTAGACCTGCTGGTTATTCATATGGCAAAGGCAATGCCAACAAATCATATCTCTTTTATCCATTAATGAAAAATATGGCATTATAGATGTATATTTAAGCTTAGCTGTAGGCACCTTACTCCTAACCCCAAATGATTATCGGGAGATCCTTCAATTGGCTCTTCTCTCTGACTACAGAGAATGTAATTAGTCCCTCTGCCTTAATTTTCCAGTCCGACAAATGGAAATTGATATTCTTCTTTGTGGGAGTGTTGTTAAGGAAAATTTATTTAACTAGTTTTGAAGCTCTTTGAAAAGCGGCATTATACCACGTTAGTGGCTACAATTGTTATTTAATTCCCTGAAAACTGTATCAGTGGGGAAGATAAGCCAAGTTAGGAATACTGTTATTTCTCTAGGATTGACATCCAGTACTTTCTCTGCAGATGGTACCCTAAAGGCACTTGGCATTTGAGACGATAATGTCATTGCCTCGGTCTTATTTAACCTTTTACAGTTTATTGGAGCCATTTTTATTGTGTATAGTATTAAATTTTGATCCACTCCTGAGTGAGACTGTCAAAATCAGAGAGAGCCATTCTATTTAATTTCATTTGCTCTTTTTAATTTGTTTTTTTGGGGGGAGGATCTTAATTCATAAAGAAACCTCTATCCTTACAGGAGTCTAGTAAAAGCCCCAAAACAATGAAGAAGTTTCTTCATAAAAGAAAGACTGAAAGAAAGCCATCGGAGGAGGAGTACGTCATCCGGAAAAGTGAGTGTTTTGTACGTGTACAAAGGTGGTTATTGATGAACTCACAGAGGAATATTGCAGACAATTCAAGCAGTTTGGTCTCGGCATCATTTTTTACTTAAAGAAAAATGCATGGAAGGCTTTGGTCACTTCGAAGATTTTGTAATAAGCTGTCTCCTGCTGCATTTCATGTCATCTTAGGTTGACACCATCTGGATGGTTTTCGTGTTGAGTATTAGGCCTTACCTGGTTTACAACCACTAAAGGGACCCATTTGTTATGGGTTCATTTTTTTTCCCCCTCTAAGTTTCTGATGCCTGAGATATTTGCCTTTACTGAGATCGATTAAATAGCCCTGAAGGCTGAGATCCTTCTGGAAGTTGAATGTTCCGTGATGTTCTCAGTCAGCCAAGGAATCAGCCTGCTGGCACGTAGAAACATGGCTGGACAGAGAGACAGACTGCAGAGTTGGTCAGCCAGTCGATAGGTGTACATTCACCTCTGTGGCTCGGAACCAGGGACTTTGGGACCCACATGAAGAAGGCAGTGATGTATCACAAAGGGGTGATAGAGCTGTTTGTTTCAGTCGGAAACAGTGTGGACAAATCTTTGGTGGACTCTAACTTCTGCATCCCCCATCCCCCACCCCACCCCTGCTGTGCACGTCAGCATGTTCACAGGATTCTGCCGTCCAGTCATTTCAAGAATGAGTTGGAGGGGGCGGTGGGGGAGGGAGAATCACTGACTATGCTGGCTGGTGGGAAAAAATGGGTGGAGTTAATGGGGGAAAGCTTCCTTGAGATTGGGAGGAGAGGAGGGGTATGGTGTATGGGATGAGAACTGGGGCCAGAGCCAAGCCCAGTGCTGGCTCTGTGGCCTCTGAGATGCTGACTGGACTCCCCAATTTAGAGCTCTGGGTGGCTTCCAGAGGAGGCTGCTCTCAGTGCTCAGCTTGCTGATGCTGACCCCAGAGCTCACTGGGGGCACTGCCACTCTTGCTCCTTCAAGGGGGCTGGTTGGCTTTTCCTCCTGCCTTCGGTAACACCATCGGTCGGAAAAGCCAGTTCCCAGCACCAGAGTTCACCGCATCGTTTTGAGGGTCCAGAGGCAGATAACTCCACAGAGAGTCACGGTTCGTTCCATTTGACAGGTACGGCTGCTCTGGAAGAGGATGCTCAGATTCTGAAAGTGATCGAAGCCTACTGCACCAGCGCAAATTTTCAACAAGGCCATGGCTCAAGTAGGTGCCCCCAAGCCACCTTCTCTAATGAGTGAGGTTTCTCTTCTACTGCTCCCTGCCTCTTAGAAAAAGAGAAAAGCACCCCAGCTGGGCTGCAGGGTGTGGAAAGCAGCTGATGTGCAGCGGAGGAGCCGTGCAGGACTGCATCTTTCAGATAAGCTGGTTTGAGCTGCCAGGCGCTTTGTTTACCCACTGCTTCTTTTCACCCAGAGAGAAAGAGAGATGCAAGAGAAAAAAAGTTGGAGGTGATAGAAATGAAAAAATTAATTTTTTAAAGAAGTCATTCTCCTTTGAAGTACACAGATAAACTTCACCAGCACTAGTTAGGAATTAAAGAGCCCAGAGAGTTCCTGTGTCTGTGAACTGATGCTAATCTCTTCTTATAGGCAGATTTGGAGAGGAAGTCAAAATACTATCTTTGATCAGCTGCATATTTAAGCAAACAGTGCTTCACCAAATTCAAGTTTCAGAGTTGCTCTGAAAATCTGGCAATGTAGCTGCTTAGCAGGGCCTGTTCAGGGTGTATACAATTTATCCCCTAATTATTAGGTGAGGGTATTTCCCCCAACAACTTTCAGGCTAGAAACTGAAAACGAGATAATATTTTCTGATTCATCCTGGTGCTTTTAGAAAAGCCAGGTCACATCGTTTATGTCCTTTGTCTTCCATTATTAGAGACATTCAGGATACCCTGTGTGAAGGTTTTGCATCTGCGTAAGAGATGCGTTCTCCGGAACGTTCCATCTGGACAGCCACTGACCCCCGGCTTGCGCGTGGGAGGGCTTCCTCGGGTGGACTGCCTTGAGAGATGCTTTCAGTCACCCATCCCTAAGGCTGCTGTGGGGAAAGCGTTCGATGTGAAAGTTGACACATTTGACTGTGAAGGGGGACTGTCACACCTGCTTCTCAGACAAAATCTGGCTGCAGCTTTGGGCATGCCCAGCTCTGATAACAAGTTTGGAGGAGCCAGGAAAGGAAAGTGAGAGCACTTTTTATCACAAAAACGAGGAAAGAGAGGGGCACAAAGACACCAGAAGCCCTCATACGAAATCTGACCTCATCTCCTCCCGCCGCCTGCTGTCTTGACACTGATAGAGTCACATGTTCGCCCCTCCTGCCTAGCCCCCCTTTTATGAGGGGAAAGTGTCAAGTGTCTAGCACAGTGCTTGGCATGCAGTAAACCTCTTGGTGGTGACCAACACCGTCCGTCTCTCCCCAGCCGGAAGTCCTGTTTCCTAGAACTGACCGCTGTTGTTTCTTGCTGCATCCAGTCAATTGGTCAGTCAGTTGGTCTGTTACCCACTTATTAAGCACCAAGGAAGTACCGGGCCCTGCAGAAGACAGAGACACATCCATCTCAGGAAAGGGGAGGTGATTGAGTGAAGGCAGTGAGTGTTCACAACTTGAAGGAACGTGGCTTAGAAAAGAGGAAGCCAGTGGCTCAGGGAGACAGAAAATGGAGGGCTCCAGGTCCGAGAGGAAGGGTCTAGAAGGGAGCGGGAGGTTGGAGGTGCAGGAGAGCTGTCTGGTTAGGTCTCGTGGCTGCTCTGTCACCTCTTCCATCCCAGAGCCTGGAGACTGGCTGAAGCAGAGAGCAGTGAGGACGCCTGCAGCTTTGCCGCTAATGTGATCATCTCCCCGCCCCCTCTGCCCGTGATCAAATGCTCTTAACTGACCTCTGCCTCACCCCATAGGATTGCAAAGAGAACACATGGCAGGGAATGATGCTTCTGAGGTCCTTTAAGCATGTTGTGTCCTAGTGCAATGCTGCTCTCTGCTTGATTTTTACTAAACCACGTAACACCATAGCCCAGGGTGTGGTGAGCCGTTCCCTGAAGGTGCACAGGGACGGGATGGTGGCTGGCCAGCTCTTTGCTCGGCAGGAGGCCAAACGGGAAAGACTGGGGTCTTGGTTGAGGACAGGTCTCATGGTGGCCCTTTCATGTTATGTTTCTGAATTTACAAAATGTGCCCTGCCCCGGGGATTGAATCTATGGATTTGGCCATTTCAAACTTCTCACATCAAGAAGATTTCATCAGCCAGTGTTGGGTGACTGTGCTCGGGGTGCCAGGCAGCCGCATGCCATTAGCAAAGGCCCCACAAAAACAATAATAGAAAGGGACTAACACCCAACAAAGCATCTCCACCAGTAACTCCCCGCCTCCCGCCTCTCGCCACCCTTGTCTGCAGGTACACGCAAAGACTCCGTTCCGCAGGTCTTACTCCCCGAGGAAGAGAAACTCATCATCGAAGAAACCAGAAGCAACGGCCAGACCATCATCGAAGAAAAGTGAGTAGAGCGGGCTCAGCCTTTTTGGATTTGTCTGCAGGCTGGAACGGTTCTGGCGGGGCCACGTGGCTCTTGCCAAACCTGCCCTGGTGGACAGTCCCTCCTCATCTGGGAGTGTGGCCCTTTTTGCTGACCATGCAGTTGGAAGCCTGGGGTGGGCTCCCTCACAACCAAGGGAAGAGGGAAGGAGAGGCCGAGGGGGCAGAGCTCTCTGCGTGGCTGGTGCCCCTGAAGCCAGCAACCTGTACAGTAAGGGACTTCAGGGGACACGAGACAACCACTCCAGATGGGTTTAGGCGGTGTTGGGAAGGCCATAGCACGAACTCCCCCCGCCCAGAGGGAAGCCCCGCACGTTTATTGACTCAATCACTGGACTTTCACAGACTCATTGAAACTCCCACAGCAATCCAGGGAGATAGATAAACATTATTTTCACCACTTTTACAGTTGAGGAAACTGAGATTCAGGGAAATGATGTCCCTGTCCTACCTCTGCTCAGTAGTGAGGGTGACCTAATGGGGGAAAACCAGGTTAAATACCATAAGGCTCAAAATAAACACAAAGTAGACAAACAATTCATTTGTTTAAACTTGAGTCATTTCTGAAGTCAGGCCCGAATTTGCATAGGACAGCGTATTTCACAGTGCTTGGCATCGTCGATGCATTTTTCCATCTGGTGCATGAAGTGATGCGGTTGGATGGTAAAGCGCTTGGGCTCAAGAGAAGAACAGCCTTGCTTCAACTCCAAATTCACTGCTTGTTAGTGCTGTGCCCTGGGGCAAGTTTTTTTGCCTCTCTGTGCCTCAGTTTCCTCATCTATAAAATGGGTATGATATGATAGTAATACTTTCAGTGTTGTGAGGTTAAATGGAATAAGAAGTACCAAGGCTGGCACATGGTATTCACTCAATAAATGATGACAGTTATAATTAGTATTATCATAGGTATATTAATTGCCACTACAACTTGGTGGGGTGTTCAGGAAATGTGATATTATCCCCATTTTGTATGTGAAGAAAGTAAGACCAAGAGAGGATGAGAAGATAACTGGTTACCCAGAGCTAGAGTATTGGTAAATTGTTGGATCAGAACTAGAACCCAGATCTCCAAAGTCCTCATCCAGGGAGAGAGCCATAGAGGAAATGGCTCTTCCACAACTCAGCCAAGGCATTTAATCCTTTTTTGGGATATATGGAATCTTCCAGAAATGATGCCCCTCACTTTGTGTCTTGTATGATGGTGTCGGGTCAGATAGGTGAGAAGGGCCATGCTGTAGTGTGGATATCGTAGGGTAGGCAGGGCCTGGTGACACATCTCATTACACTATGTCCGGGGATGGTCCTTCCTGCCTTCCAGAGAAAAATCAAAACCTTATGAGGAGCCCCAGACTCTTTTTTCCTTTTAATTATTTACTTTTATTTTTCCTTTTTAAATTGAACTATACTTGGTATACAATTTTATATAAGTTAGAGGTGTACAATATACTAGTCTCTTTTTTGGGAGGCCAGTGGCAGAGGAGGAGGGAAGTATAGAAAAGGTGCGGTGACGTGGCGTTTGAATGTGCATGCATGGTGGCGGTTGTCAGTCCGTAAAAGTGAGGAAGACGAGGACCGTTCATGGCTGTCTCTCCCCTGATCAGCCAGAAAGCCCACCATATTTCCATAAAGCTGCTTTTCTTCTTAAGTATTACTTAACAATACTGAAGTGCCAGCTGTTAATCTCTGAGCTTTATCTTTGTGTTCTAGGAGCCTTGTTGATACTGTGTATGCCTTGAAGGATGAGGTCAAAGAGCTGAAACAGGTAATGAAATAGGAAAGTCATTTTCTCAGATCCTAATGGGCCCACTCCCTCTTCCCTGCCACGCGCTGGTAGATGCCCTGAGGAAAGGGCCAGGAATGAGGCCGTGAGGTAGGGACTCTGATTTCCCTTGTGTCATCAAGATGGGTTTTGTTGATTTCACCACGTGGCCTTGGGTTTCCATTTCTGAACCTTGCTTCCATACCTATAAGGGATAGACAATGGGGTCCCAGACTTAGTTACAACTTTCATGTTCCCTGACATTTGCCAACAGAATTTAAGAAAAGACAAGTCATTCATGAGTGCAGAAGTGTCAACAGAACCGTAGATGATAATTTGTGGACTCCTCTGCAGATATGATCCAGTGGCCCACGATGTACATTCTTCCTCGTGGGTGAGGACTGACTGTACCTGGTGATAGGGGTAAAGGATGGACTGAAGGGAGAGAGACCAGAGGCTAGAAGACCACTTAGGAGATTATTACAAAACTCAGGGTGAGCCCTGATCAAGTCCTGAACTGAGGAGGCAGCGCCACTGAGGCTGCGGTGGAGGAACATGGATGGAAAGGAAGGCATGTGGTAAAGTTAGAGCCTGTGGGACATGGGGCCGTGATGTGCGGATTACGAAAGAGCCAGGGATTGATGTTCAATATGGTAGTGTCGTTCACAGAAATCGAGAACCACAGGAGGAAGAGAAGTTTGGGGGATGGCAGAGATACTGAGTTCACTTTAGGATGTAATGAGTTTGAGGTACTTGTAACACATTGAGGTGGAAATATGAAGTTGGCGCTGGGGACTGTGGACTGAGTGCTCATGAGATGAGATGTGATCAGTACCAGAGAGACTGGAGAGGCCCCTTAAGAGATACTGGACTTGAAAGAGAAGAGACAGTAAGAGTGTTTAGTTTGAAGAGGGCCAGGGCCAGAGCCCTAGAGCACATTTGTATTTCAAGGGTTGGTCAGCGACAAGGGGGAGAATCAAGAGGCCACCTTGTCCTAGAAGCTGAGGGAGAGGAGTCTGAAGAAGGAAAGTGTAGTCAGTGGTGGAGGCTGCCCAGCGGTTGAACAGAGAGCCCTGAGAAGGGGTCCATTTCTTTGGTAACCAACCAGCCTTTTCCCATCATAGGAGAATAAAAGAATGAAGCAATGCCTGGAAGAAGAGTTGAAATCAAGAAGGGACCTAGAAAAACTGGTCCGGAGGCTGTTGAAGCAAACGGATGAGTGTATTCGGGCCGAGGCCAGTAGCAAGAGTGCGATCCTTCCATAACCATCACTGCGCAGCGGGCAGAGCGTGCCTCCAGGGCGTCGGGAAGTGTCCAGCTGAATAATCTGACTCAGTTTGCTCACTTCTTTGGTTTTTATTTTGTATCTTAGTCTCTCTCTCTCTCTCTCTCTCTGGTTGAGTGTTTGTTATTTGGTTATTGATTGGCTGTTTTTTTCCGACAGGGGTAAGAGCAGGAGGTGGGGGGAGCTGCCTCCCGGAGTCTTTTCTAATCAGTGAGAAAAGGCAAGCTAACATAGGCAGATGACTTCCACGGTCTTCAGACGGCCTTCCATTCATAGTGCCTCCTCCACAGCCATTCTCCTCGGCTCACTCTTGTTGCGCTGGCTGCTCTCGCAAAGCTGCTGGCCGTGGCTTATGCCATGTGAACTTGACTTCTTCCCCAATGCTTTCCTGTGCCCAGAAGCCCCTCAGTAGCTAATTTACAGAAGGCAGCACTTCTGGAACTCTGACTAGGGTAGGGTGGATGCCAGCACATTTGCCCAGTGATCCAGATGCCCTTCCTTAAACCGTCATGGGCCACCCCTCAATGCACACCTCTTTAAAATTACTACCCTACGTTGTCTATAAGACCAAGAAAGCAGGAACGCCCTTACTCCTTTTGTGTTGGTTGACATTTAACTCCGAGGCAGAAGCTCCGGTCACCCACGCCAACACCAAATCCATTAGCAAATTGCACTGGGCAGTCCTCCCCTTTGGCAGCAGAGTGGCCCACCTCGTCCCAGTGCATGATAGGTTTTGTCCCTCGCCTTCTGCCTTGTGTGTAAGTTTTCTATTTCCCCGGCGCTTTTAGCCAACCATACCAAGCGGTGTGTAAACTAGTATGCGTGGCTTTGCTTTTTACAGATATAGACTGTAAGCAGTTACTTTTTATCTACGTTACATATTCAAATTGTGACCTCTCATCCTTCAAAACAAACTACATTGAGGAAATGTTGTGCCCTAGCAGACAGCTTTAATTCACTTGATTGCTCCCCCATATACGCTGTGAGAAGCTGTAATATTCCTCCGCCTCTTCGAGTAGGACTCTAAGCCTTCTTTCCAGAAATGTGCTGTGGGTCCAGTTTGTATAGCTGGAAAGAAAAGGCCCCTCTGGTAGCTGTGTGCTGTTTACTAGTGAAGCTAATTATTTGGAACTGGTTTCCTCAAGTTGCTCGTCGAGTCAAACCCTTGCCTTTGTAAGTATCTCAGAAATTAGAACTGTGATAATGCAGGCGTAGAAGAGGGTCACAGAAGGACAGCACACACCCAAAGTCAGCACAGGTGAAGGCTGGCCTGGGGCTCTACCACCGAGCAGTGCAACCTGCCGCTGTCTCTCCCAAAGGCAGGGGAAGTCGGGCCAGGTCGGGGAGATCACCAGAAAGAGAGGCCAAGGGCCAATGGGCCGATCAGAGTCATCTCCCGGATCCATTTGATGGGTGTCTGTAAGTGTGGGTTTTGCAAATGTTGGTTAGAAACCAGACTTGAAGCTTGAACCCTCCGGCTTGCTAATAAGCCCTTTTCTTTTCTAGTATGGGCGGGGGGTGATCTCCATTCCCATAGCTACACAGTATGGGGCTGTTGACTGCTTGCTGCATGGCAGAAATTACACCATCCATGGGAAATGGACCCTTCCTGCAGACCAGCATCAGCCAACCGCACACCGCCGTCTTTGGACGCTCAAGACCGAAGAAGATTTCTAGGACTGGCTGTTGTTCTATTTTTAGCCCAACAGTTTAGAGACGCCATTCTTCACCTAAAAATTAAAAACAACAATAACAACACAGATCGTAGCATCTGCCCTGTCTGTGGTCCATCAGTGGCAATAAAAGTGCAAACTATCCCTAGGAAACATTTTTGTGATTACATAATACTTTCATTGATAAAGTATCTAGGATTGCTGAAGCTATTGAAAAGGTCTTTCTTTTAAAGTGAAGTGTACATACGCATGTTTTGGGGACTTGGCCCTTCTGGTGAGAGGCCCTTGGTTCTCTGGGTAACGTAGCTTGTGCAGAGTGGTGGCCATGCTCACACTCTCAACAATCATATACAGGAAATGAAGCCATGTTAACCTGACAGCAGTGTCTCCATAGTTGTGTTGTTTACAAGACTCTACAAGTGGGTCCCGTTACCCTGTAGTTAAACTGCTTCTCTTCTGTCGTGTCCCTTCTTACCCAAGCTTCAATTTTCTAACTTGTTTTTATTTTGAAAACTTTTAAAATCAACATTTTCAATAAATAAGAATAACAGTGCTTTATAAAATAAGTCCTGTGTTTCTTCTTCTTCTTCTACTTCTTTTTTTGTTTTTGTTTTTGTTTTTGTTTTGCTATCTGGTGTGCAGAAGGATTTCTTATGCTGCGTCAGCTTCCTCTCCCGTTCCCTTGTTAGCTGCCCACTCTCATGAGGCCCCCTAGCCAGCTTCTATCTTTCCCACTCAGGGCAGATGATATTTGTTCCCCACTTAACAGAGATAATATGGACCATGAGACAGAACCTTCCAGAACTTTCCACCCCTCTCCTCCTGGCCCCAACCTATCAACTATCTGTACCTCTTCTCACAATTTTCCTTCCAATACTAGAAAAAGGGATACTCACTTTCCTGTCCATGCTTATCCCTTTATCTTCAGTCTTGTTCCCACCCCTCTTTATATTTTGCAGGATTTTGTCAATCAATAATCTGCAATATTTTGGCCACAATTGGAATGCTGGTGTCAGCAGTCAGGGTGAAAATATTTGCTCCACCTCAAGACAGATACTGTGGATATTATCTGTTGCTACTCAGCATCCATCCATCCCCCTTTTTGTCCCCACCTCATCCCTGTAGTCTGAAAAAAAAATACATATTCCAGACTCCCTTGCAGCTAGAGTTCCAGATACAATGCAGGTTCTGATATATTTTCAGTTCAGTTAATGAGATGCCTTTGCACAATGTGTGAAAAGCTTCAATTAGGCAAAGGCCATCTTCCAGGGGCTTGGTGGCTGGCAGGCAGTTCCAAGGATACTTTCGTGGCTTCTACAGTCCAGTGTATCTATTCACAGTTTGGGAGATCAGAGTGGCAGCAGTGATGGTGGTAACAGCAGCATCTTCCAAAACTAGATTTGGATCACAACTACAGTGTTATGCATGACCCTGAAGCCATTAGTCTAATGGAAGCCCCGTGACGTCCCCTTCTATAGCCAGCAGTTTTGTAGGCACCTAATGTTACCTTTCTGCTTGAGATCGCTGCTGAGCTTTGTGTTTCCTACGCTGAAGCAATGGCTATAACACAGCACCGCCCATGGGGGAAGCCCTGTACTGTTTTACATGGATAAGCTCCTGTAACCCGTACAACAACTCCATGAGGTATTCACTATTGTTATCCCCATCTCACAAGTGAACAGGATTGCGGAGGTTGAACAATATGCTAGTCTGTGTGGAGCAGGGACTTGAAACCCAAGTCTATCTGCCTCCCTAATCCATGCTCTTTCTACTGCATTTCCTCCTCTGTCCTTGGCACTTGCTAAGTCAGCGTCTACCTTGACATCAACTCTTGTGAAGTCACTGATGAGCTCTTGTTGACAAATCCAGGGAGCCCTTTCAGTACTTATCCTGAGCTCTCGGCAGTATTTGACGCTTGCTTCCTTGACAGATCTCTCCTTCCTTGGCCTTCATGAGCCCAACTCTCCTGGCATTCATTCAACCCTTCTGACCACCCCCTCAGTTTCCTTTGCTGGACCTGCCTCCTGCCTACCCCCCCCCCCCCCGAACGTTGCTGACCCTTGATGTGCTTTCCATAGCGTCTTCTTGGACGGTCTTGTCTACTTGTAGAAGTTCATTTGTCAAAATGCAGATGACTCCCTTGTCCATATTTTTCCATCCTGACCTTTTGCCTGAGTTCCAGACCCATGGAGGCAGCTACTTTCTGGACATCTCAGCTTGGATGTCCTACAGCTCCTCAAACTCAGCATGTCCAAAACTGGACTCCTCGTGCCTGGTCCCAAGTCTGCTCCTCCAGTGTTTCCTATCCCAGGGAACAGCATTCCTGGCCACTTGCCCCAACCAGAAAAACAGGCATTATCCTTCATTCCTTCCCCTCCCTCAACCCTGTATGACATTTATACATTAACCCTTTAGACGTCTATTCATCAAGTCTTAACATTTTAAACTCTACTGTGGCCCCATGGACCTTTATCCTCCATTGCCTATTTTTGCCACTTGACATCTCACCCTCAAACTGATGCATCCCTTTGCCTCTTGTAGTCTGGCCTCTTTGGTGCCAGCAGGATGATTATCTAAAATATCTATGTCATTCTTCTATGTCCTCATTTAAAAACATAATCTCTTGCTACTCCCCACCACACTCAGTAAATTTTAATCTCCTTGAATTTCTCTTAAGTCTCACAAAATGCCATTTGTCCTGCCTAGAGTCCCTTTCTCATCCCTGTCCATCAAGCAAATTCTTTCTTTTCCATTTAGAGTCGGCTCAAGTATCTATCTGAACTAATGATTTCTAAAATGCACAGATATATGTGTATATGCATGGGTATGTGTACATTTATACATAAGTAGTATGTATGTTTGAATCTATTGGAATTGCCAGATA
Organism: Vicugna pacos; assembly: GCF_048564905.1. NCBI lineage: Eukaryota > Metazoa > Chordata > Mammalia > Artiodactyla > Camelidae > Vicugna > Vicugna pacos. The sequence goes on along the minus strand of NC_133023.1, from coordinate 95,456,475 downwards.
AAATACCAGATACCCAGTTGAATTTGAATTTCAGCTGTACATCAAATATGTTGGCATAGATCATGTCCCAAATATTGCATGGGATATATTTATACTAAGGTTTTCAATGTTTACCTGAAGTTCAAATATACCTGGGTATCCTGAATTTTTATTTGCTAAAGCTGACAGCTTTAATATGTATGTGCGTACATATGTGTATATAAACACATGCATTTCTTAGGAGAAGTGACATCATAATAGCAAGGCACACAGCTAGTGCCCAGAACTTGGTTTCTAAACACAATACTCTTCACTGAAAGGACCCAGGGATCCTTGGAGAAATGGCTGATTCTCTGACTGAGGCAGGAAAGGTATAAGATTCACCCGGAATATCTCGTTGTGCCAAGAAGTAATGTCCAAAAATATGATAGGGGCACATTATGGAGACATAGGTGCCAACTTGAAGAGGCTCTTACTGACCAAAGAAGGGCAAATTTGAGCACCAAGATAGAGACAGTAATGAGTTGGAAAACATTGGAAAAAGTAGAAATCTATGAGTCTATGATAGTAAATGCATAAATGGGGAGAAAAGGAAGGCTCTCGTTTACAGGACTGTGCTGAGTGGTGACTGGTAAACGTGGAAGGAATGCTGAGGTTGGAAAGAACACCATTTTGCAATCATCATAGTAAAGACCGGTTCAGGCAAAAATAAATACAGGGGGAAACGTTGATGATGGGCAGGTTGTCTGCGTGGTCTTAAAGCGGTTCCCCAAGGAGTACTAGTTGTGAGTTGGAAAATAGTAACCATGGCGATTGGACAGCACCCTACCTGAGTGATCAAAGTTCACAATAATGAGAGGCAAATGGCCATCGTGTGCCTCCAGACATGAAACCCTAAGAAGGACACAACATCATTTAATGGTGTTTTCCATCCAGGAAAGCATACCTTGAATTTAAACAGAAGGAAACACCAGACAAGCTCAAAATAAGGAACATTCTTTTTTTTAAAGGGGACAGATTGTTACTATATTAGTCTAAAATGTCAATGTCATTAAAGACAAAGGCTGTGGAAATATTGCCGATTAAAGGCAACTGAAGAGACATGACAACTAAATGCAGTGCTCGACCCTAGACTGGATCCTGTGCTGGAGAGGATATTATTGGCTCACTTACCTGAATTGGAATATAAATGGAGGCTTAGTATCAATGTTAAGTTTACTGAAGGTAACAGTGCTGTGGTTATAAATAAGACTATTTTTATTCTGAGGAAATACACAGGGAAGTATTTAGGGGTGAAGGCCATGATGAACGCAACTTCCTCTCAAATGATTCAGAAACCAGTTTTAACTTGTACTATTTCTATATTTGCAACTTTCCTGTAAGTTTGAAATAATTTTTAAATAAATTTTTCTTAAAAGCTCAAACATTGCCTCCTCAGGGAATCCAGACTCCAGCATCCCTTTTTGCTCAGTCATCACAGTGCACTTGATTTGCTTGTATCTTTTTTCCAGTAAATTTATCCGTGTAAATTCCCAGCCTGATGCAGGGTCAAGCCCATAGCACCTCCTCAATAAATATTTGTTGAATGAGCCAACATTCCAAATAATTTGAGGCTTCTGCTGTTTGAGAGAATTGTGAAGACTTGCCTTGGTGCCGACAGCAGAAGCCCGCGGGGGTTCCAAGCTTCTGCAACCCCCAAGCCTGCAGGGTCCAGTTAGTGACCCAGCTTCCTCCTCAGCTGCCATAGAGCAAACCCCTCCGGGCAAGCAGGCCAGAGGGCAAGTTATCTCTGCCAGATGAGCACAAAGGCTGTTGCTAGATTGGACTTCAGCATGAGCTGTTTGGCCTGGACACCAAGATTTTTTCTCACCCCAGTCCCTCTGTGAATGAATGCCTCCTGCCTGCTGACCGGAACCTTTTCTCAGTCTTCACAGCTCTGCGCTTCCCCACGTTCCATGTTCTACTCTCTCCCTCTGGGAATCCTTTCCTCCCTAGGGCCCCTCCTCCCTCCGACATCCTTCAGGACTCAGTCTGTGCCACGGGTCCTGCAAAGCCTTTCCCGACACCGGCCTTCCCCCGCTTGTCTGAGTTACGTGTCTTTCCTTTGTATTTCCTGTGACACCGGTCCTTACACCCGCTGCAGCACTGACACTGGGCTTTGAACATTTGTACACCTGCTCTGCAAAATTCTATGAGTTCCTTGAGGGCAGGGACTGGATTCTATTTATCACGTGCTTAGCACAGAACGTGTCATCTCAGTGTGGGAAGGGTGGGTGGATGGCTAGAAAACAAATCTTTAACTCTTAGTAGTAACAAAACATGTGAAACAGATCTAAGATGTATTGAAAGTTACATGTTGGATTTCAGGTGGCTTACAGTCAGAGAGGTACAGAAGATAAGAGTAGAGTTTGTGACCAAATGTTATTGGACTTTAAGTGGGATTACCTTAGGAAAATGTGATGGGTAATTCAGTGGAACTCCGGGAGTTTTCTTGAGAGTTGCTGAATTGCCTGCAGGGGTTACTCAGAGGAGTGTAGTGGGAAAGCAGAAAGTTTGTGTGCTGATATCCTTTAGATTGGAAATCAATGATCATAGATTTTTTTTAAAGACACCTTCCTAAATATCCTAAAGATGGAACTGCCCAAGCCTGCTGAAAAATTTGGGAACCCTCATCCTCCAACAATTAATTGGTTTTGACAATGAAACTAAGAAAGAGTCTTTGCTACACACAGATCTACTCTAGTGTTCAGTATATGTTCTAACCTTGCTCTTTTTTTTTTTTTGCTTTCATTTTGTTTCTCATTGGGTGTGGTCTTTGGTCTACTACATGGGCGATGCTTTTCATGTGTACCTGGGCTGCCAGGCATTCTCCTTGGTCTCAGAGGTTTCAATCATTTTAAAATGTCGTCTGGTCTACCTACACCACTGGGTGCAGACTGGTGTGCTGGGGGCCATGTGGGGGTCCACCTTAGTGCTCTTTATCTGATTGTCTGTTCCAGAGAGCAGACTCTGCAGGGAACTTTCTGTGAATGGTCTCATCACATCCTAAGAAACCTTGCAAAGCAAGTATTCTCATCACCCCCACTTTACAGACGAGAATGCTGAGGCCTGGAGGAGATGATGTGACTTTGTTTATGGTTATAAAGTTGGTAAAACTGTGGAGCCAAGATTAAGACTATCTGTTTGACTCCAGACTTAACCACTGCCCTACAATGAGAATTTATGGTTTGGTTTTGTTTTGTTTTTTTAATGGAGATGTGTTTCACAGAGGAAAAGAACATAATAACAATCATGTTCCATGTTTCTGTGTCAGAGTACTTTAGGCTGCTCCAAAGGGTGCTGTAGCTTCTAACACATGGTCTTAGGCCTTGTGGAAATAGTCCAATTCAACACAAAATGTGTTCCCTTCTGGAGCCCAGGCGTCTATATGTTGTTTCCCTTTAACTGGGGCGCCCTGTACTGACAGCTTGCCAGGCAAGACCGTCTTTTGTAGCCATTTACTTCCTATCACAGAATAGAGACAGTCATGTTTTATACTTTGTTTATTTTCTATTCATCTGGAAATAAAAGTCATTTCAACCATTCCTCCCCGCTACCCCTTAGATGGAATACAGAGTGACATGTTCATAAAATGAAATTAAATTCGATAATTTATGATCAGATTATTATAGGTAAATCAGAAGTGTACCCAAGGCCTTGTCATTTTTTGGAACAACTTTGAAAAGATTGAAGTTTGGAACCAACATCTTGTACTATTTTGCCAACTCTCATGTACTATTTTGCAAAGTATAATAAAAATATTATCTATTTTTATCTACAGTATAATTTTTAGTCATTCTCTACTCCCTGAGTATATTTTATCATATGGATATTTTTGACATAATGAAAGTATTGCGAATTCTTGCTTTCGCCAACACAGAACTACCTCATGGACTGCTGAGTTAGAAGCAGCTATATGTATTCATTCATTGATTCCTTCATGCAATGAATAAAGGGCCAATTCTGTGCCAGACCATGGGGTAGACACTGAAGTTACCATGGTGAACAGGACAATGTCTCGGTCCTCAGGTGGGTCCCAGCATAGCAGGAAACACCTCGACCACGTCAGTGCTGTGCAGCTGAGGTGTGGGGCCAGTGGAGAAGGAAGGGGTGTTCCAAGCAGAGAAAACAGCCTGACTTTGTCCTAAGGCGGGAAAGCATTTGTAACCTTGCTTAGAGGAACTGAAAGTTGGAACTTAAGACCCTGAAAGAGATACTGGCAGGAGAGGAAAGAAGTTAATTATTTTGGTCCTTATTCTAAGGTCATGAAGAAGTGGGGGAGTGGTGACAGCTGAACTGAATGTTTTGCTCCGGCTGTGCACGGAGCATGGGGAGGGAGAAGGCGTGGAGACAGGGGGTCTAGGAGGCTGCCGTGGTATTCTAGAAGAGAGATGGCGGGAGTGTGGACTAGGATCATGGCAGCAGACATAGAAAGAAGTAGATGAATTTCGGAAGTATTTAAGAAGTAGGGTTGATGTGTCTGGCTGGTGGAGTTGGACATGGGAGTGAGGACGGTGAGATACAAGCCTGGTTTCTGGCTTGGGAAGCAGGGCAGTGGGGGCGGCCACTCGCTGGAATGGGAAACACTGAAAGGAGATCCCAGGATTTTGAGGGAAGATCGTGTCGCTTTTGGATGCCTTGGATCTGACGTTCTGGACCCACCATTTGGAAATGCGGGCAGTCAGGGACCATCTCTAGGGGGCAGGTCAGGACTGAAGGCAAGACATTAGCAGCAGCAAGGGGGTTGCTAACCCCAGGAGCTGGGAGAGACAGCCCCCTGTGAGCACGTAGGGCACGAAGAGGAGGCGGAGGACGGGCTGGAGTTCTCGGGAAGGGCGGGGCTGCTCTCCGGAGGAAGCGGTCTGTGAGGCTGAAGCTTAGGAGAAAGTTCTGGGCTGGGGCTGTGGGGCGTGGCATTTACAGGGCAGTAGCAAACCTGGGAGCAGAGGAGATGGCCTAGAAATCGTTGAGTTTTTGTATCTATAAGATCCCTTCTGATAACAGATAGCGTCAGCCACTTGGTTACCAGAGGCGGGGGTCCTCTGGAAGACAGGGGTTCCCAGAGAAGAAGGTGGCGGCTGGGTGAAGTACAGAACAAGGTTTCACTCAGAGGACTTGAGCCTGTAAAGACTCAACGATGTGTGCAGCCTAGACGTGGATTCCCTTCTCACGAACCCTCCTAGACGGGGAAGGCCTCTCATCAGCCCCGCTCCCGTCATCTCACCCAGGCAAGCTGGGCCCTCAGCTGCCGCGAGGGAGGGAGAGTCATGGCCTGCGTCCTGTCTTCTCTCTGGACTGGGCCAAGCCGTCCCCTCAGCTGGACAGGGCCCTGCTTACCTGTGACAGCATCCTGCCCAGCGTCTTCACGCTGCCACAGCCGCTGCCCGCCTGCCCCAAGTCTCCCATGCTGAGGGCAACACCGTAGAAGGATCTTTGCTCCAGACACAGGATAGCACTGTGACCATCTCCCTGAGTTCCTGATCAACGAACGTCACTCCTGCTCATCCCAAAGTGCTCTCGTCGGAGAAAGTGCACAACCAAGCAAGTTTGACTAGCATGACTTCAGCCTGGCTTAGAAATTCCCACTCTGAGCATCTTCCAAGTCGCTCAGCCAAGAAGAGGACTGTGCCGTCCGGAGGCCTGACGGCAGGGGCCGTGGCCAGGAGCTGCCTCACCTCTCCTCACTTCCCTTTCTTATTGCTGCAGGAAAGTTTTCCTGTTTGGACATGTGTTTGCTTCCAGGAAGGATGATGCAGCTGCTTACATGAAAAACCCCTCAACTGGAGGTGACAAGACCGAGGGACCAACACTTCCCCTCACTTTGTCCCTACGCCGTGTCCCCTTGCCTAAGGTGGAGCCACTTAGACAGCTATTAAAAAGATAAGCAACCGATTCTCATTTAAGGCCGGCCCTCTGGCTTTGCCGAGCTGTGAGGAATCAAGAAAAAACCCAGGCTCTTTTCAATCCCCCGCAACCTTTCCAGAGCAAGCCTTTCAGTAAATTGGCTTCCATGACATCCATCCACTGCAGGCGCTCCCAGCCTTTCTGCGAGTGTGCTTGGTGCTGATAGTTTGTGGCACCACGAGTTTCAGCAGCAGGTTCATGAAAACATCACAAAGGTTGGGAACATTCCCTCCAAATGATCCCCCCCTCCCCCTCCCCCCAGCCCGGCCTGGGGCTTCAGATGCCCAATAACAACAATAATGTTAAGAGGTCTTTATTACTCACAAAATAAATAACAAGATAATCACAGGTTCACTTTGGAAACAACGGGGACTGCAGGTAGATACAATAGATTTCCTTTAAATACAGTCATTTCTGGAGGAGGAGGGGGCAGGCTCCGAGCGGCCCTCTCTGCCCTGCCCGCTCCCATCGACAGCGGTGGAGACAAACCAGGTTGAAATAAGACGCTTGATTACTTGATTAGCAACAGCCTGACTCTGTGTGTGAGTGAGTGAGTGAGTGAGTGTGTGTGTGTGTGTGTGTGTGTGTGTGTGTGTGTTATGAGAGAGGAAGAGAGAATGAGAGAAAGAGAATGAAGGTCCGGGTGGCTGGTGGGGACCAGGTTGTTTCTCCACCGTATTACACTTTCTAAAGTCTGCCCCCTCCTTCGGGGTCACAGGGACCCGGGACCAACCAGAACTGAATGTGACCTGAGGCTCCCTCTTTCCCTTCGGCATCTTGACCGAGGAATTAAATACATTCTCCACTGAAAGACCCTGCATGCAAAGAAACACAACTAAACTTGGCTAATTTTCTGCTGTTTACTCAGAATTCAATCCGTGCGCAATGGCCTCGTCATTTCATAGGACTCTCCGGGTGTCTGCGTCAGTGGGGCTGCCGCTTCGGACTATAAGCTCTCAAGGAACAGGGCCTGTCTGGGTCTCACCTGTCCCATAAGTCACTCACTGCAGCCCTACATGCCTCGGGATGTATAATAAATAGTTTTCCATGAGGAGGGTCCTGGGATTATAAATAGGCAGTTCAACAGGGGGCGGTCCTAACTGCTTTGCTGTATGGTGAAGGCTGCCAGCATCAGCCCAGCCGCAGCCTGCCAGCTTACACCGGTCAGAGTTTGAGTAAGCCGAAAGACGTGAAGCCAGTCCCGTGGCTCACTTGGCTCGGATCAGTCACGTTGACAAACACCGAAGCACCGGCTTGCAATTCGAAGACTCCTCCCAAGTGCATGGATTGCTGCCCGCAAGGTTTGGAGGAACTGTGGGTGTTTGCGGCTCTCAGTAAGATTCTCTCCGATCCGCTTGTGGACCTCAGGCAGAGGCTGGCTATGAAAGGCGCTTGATTCAAAGCTTCTCGATTGGAGCAGAAGGTGACTTGGGCGTAGATGTAGTAGAGTCCTTGTCTTTTAACGGCCAGTTGTTTCCCGTTTTCCAGGGTGACCAAGTTGCTGCTGAGGGTGTAGTATCCTTTGGGGGCCCACTGTAGAACTGTAACGGAGAGGGGGGAAGACCCGTGGTGAGGCGCAGCACGCACAATTGACATTCTAACAGAAAGTACAGCTTAATATTGGAATAGTGGCTTCACTTATGAATGGAAGTTTGGGGCGTCAGGGATTCTTTAAGGAGCCCTCCAACCCTCAGAGTCTACGTAGGGGCTCTGGCCGACCTGTCAGCATAGGCTGCACAGGCAGGGGGAGCTGGGTTCCAGTCCCGCAGGCTTTATTCAAGCCGGGGCACGTCACTGAATCTCCCTGAGCTTCAGTTCCTCACCTGTAACACGGGGCTAATAGTACAGCCTCTGGCCGAGACTTGTGAAGGTGAACTAAAGGAACAATGCACAGTGAGTTTCCTTCTCCCTTTAGGGCTTGGAAAGCCAGTTTGTCCTTGAACTTGAGAAAGCGTGCATGACTTCATCACCCCACCTCATAAATTACGTGTGCCAAACTATTCAAAGTCCTTGCTAATATTAACAGCCGTATTGTGCTTTTCTTGAATTTTACGAAGTCAAAGCCGATCTTCCTAGCTCAGCCTCAGCACAGAGAAAAGGCAAGACCCCACTTCTTCCTACCTGATCATGCTCTTGCAAACCCGACCTGCCTCCCACAGTAGGGACTAAAATTAGGCAAGGAAGTATGAAAATAAACCTGTCATTTCACTGTGTGTTTTGATCTTCCATTGTAGTGGGCGCCACCAACTTGAAAGTGCCTGTGTTCTTGTGGCTAAGACGGAGTACCCACCAGCAATGTGCCATTTTCTCGGCTGAGATGTTGAGTGGGTTCAAAGTAGTGTGTGCACCCGATTTCAAATCTCAGCTCCCACAGACAGCTAGACTGCTGGGGGTGGGGGTTGGGGAGAAGTGAAAGTATTGATGCATTTGCTTCCTTGAGCTTTTTTTTGGTAACTCCTATTTGGTGGTCTTAGGTCTATCAGGGTACAAGACCCAACCTGTCGAAACTCATCCTTTAGTAATTAGGAAAGCCATCCTGAGTCGCCCGACAGGTCCAGACCACTCTAGAAATGATGCTTCATTATAAGGTTTTCACTTTTGGACCACCTGACTGAGAAAACAAGGGCAGGTCCCCTCTCTTTGAGTCCACAAAGTTTCCTTTTGGATCTAATTTTCTTCCTTGCTGTGGACTGTAGGTCAAGTTCGTAGCAGCATGACTAGGTAGGACTTACAGGTTTGGGACTGGGGTTGGGGGAAAAGTGGGACTACCTTCCCACCTGGTCCCCTGCAGACCTGCTGTGATACTCTAGAACCACTAGCCATCATGGGCCTTTCGGCCGAATGTGAGCACCGTGAAATCTATCCAAGGCTAGCTATTCTTCTAGGAGATGTCTCTGTTGCTGTCATCCAATCCGGATGAGATGGTGTCATGTAGATGGCCACCCTAGACATGCTGAGATAGTTGTGATATTCTCCCATAAGTGTATTTTCTGGGAAAGGGGTACTTGGCAGAACTATTAAATACTGTGGGAGTAACTGGTATTAAAAAAGGGCTTTATGTAACTCTTCTGACAGCTAAACTAAACTACAGGAAAGTAGGCTAAGTAATGATACGTTACACTTGTATAGCGCTTGACAGCATAACTTTCTTCCTCATTAGCTGATTTGATGCTCAGAGTCACCCTATGAAGTCAGTGAGACAGGAAACTGCTACGGAGGTAAAGGGACTTGCCCGAGGTCACCCAGCAAGAAGTAGTCATGGTTCTTAAACCTCAGCTTCAGAAACTTCCTTTCCAGGGCTCTGTCTCCTGTATTACCATCCAGGAGACCCAAGTGTGTGTTGCACCCACTGAGAAGCCCAAGCCACCTCAGAGATGAGGCCATAACTCCTTTCCTCTCTCTCTGTCTCTCCCTGTGTCTCTCTCTGAGTCTTTGTCTCTCTGTCACACACATGCGTACACACACACGTGTGTACGCACACACAAACACTACTTAGAATTCTTCATGCTGAAGTTGTCAAAGACTGCTCGGATGCCCTCGGACTGCGTCTATGCAGATGGGGGATTTTATGCTAATGTGCATGTTTCCATCCATTTATCAGATGCGACACATTCTCCAGTACCAGCTACCGTGAGGTACAGATTTGGGAAAAAAAAAAAAGATCTAAGGGCTCGAACGATGGCAGGACGTATATGGAAATAAAACCATTCAGAGTTGAAAAGATTACAGTATGTCGCCTAATGTTACTTCATTGGAAAATCTAACATCCCGGCACCTAGTGGTCTTTGCAGAATGAGTTTACCTTTCATTTCCCTGAGGTTGGCCCCAGTGAGGCCGGTGTGCGTCATACAGGGATTGACAGATGGCAGGAAATACCCCCTGAGGCCCATTTACACACAGTGAAGAGGGGTTAGGATGAGGGACGCTCCCAGTCCGGAGGTCACAACCTGCCGTCTCTTCTATGTTATCAGAATAACGGCCCCTCCCCCCAGGAATTCATCATTTAGAATCAGCCATTGAGGAAGTACATAATGAGAACATCGGGACTATTTCCCACCTCCTTTGTCCCTTCAAGTCCCATCTGTGCATTAGAGCCCACCTTGAAGACAAAGGCGAGCGCATAAGAGGTGTCCGGGTAGCTTAGTAACTTGGGCCCCAGAGGAAGAGAGGAGCCTGATCATTAGGCGCATTGCTCTAGCCTCCTAGCCCTCCCCCTCAGGTGGCTGATGCTCGGATGCTTTGGACTTACCAGATGCTGTTTTACTGTTGGCCTCACTGATGACGTGGGCCGCGATTTGAGGCTCCTGATCACCTGTAATGAAACCAAAGGCCAACCGTCAGGCCAAAGAAACACAAAACGGGTCATGGAATGATTCGGTCTAGTTCTACAACTGTGTACTAGAGACAGTGCTTAGATAGGTTATGTGAAAGGAAAGAGAAGATGGCCCAAAATCCCCCTCACAGAGGGAAAAGTCGGCTTCTAAAATCTGAACAATTGAACTGGCTCTTTCCACTGGGCCCATTCTTCTAATAGTTGTTCAGTACTTGATTCCACTGTATATAGATTGACACAGGCTGATCTTCATTCAACATATTTTGAATCTGGCTTTTAAGAACAATTCCCATCTATTGGTTGTCTTAGTGGGCCCCAAGGTCATGTCTGTACACTTAGCTATGAAGATGCTGATGGTGTCTGATTTGGTCAAGCACTGGCCACACTGCTGTATCCCTCTCTAATGCTTATGTGAAAGGCTTGCTCCTGAATTAGATGTGCAGACAATATGTGGAAGTTTCTTTTTTTTTTCCAGTCATGAGCCTGGTGCTGGACCCTCTGTAGTTGCCTTAGAAATATCGAGTCAAGTTGTATGACCTAAATGACCAGTTTTCTTAAGTTTATCACTTCCCCAAAGTCAGCTAGGTAGCACCCACATGAACCGTTACCTCAAATTTCGTTGCAATTAACAGACACCATGGCACCACTCAACATATTTTATCGTCATTCTGAAAGCAAAAGCTTCATGGAAATCAGGTGACCCTTTGCATCCAGACCAATAGTTACAGCAAGTTCTGAGTACTCTGTGCTTCAGAAAACAGTATCAGTAGCTCTGTATGGTTGTATGCATGTATTTCTTTGTATTAAATTTACATAAGCCGTATGGTCTTTTTCACTGACTTTGTGATATAGTAGTCTCTCTAATAGCATCATCTATGAACACTTCTTCTCAGAGGAACAGGAAAAGTTAGTATGTCCAGAAAGGGAGGTTACTAGGACAAGAAAGGGTCATAGAGGAACAGTGGAAGACACGGAGGAGGTTTACCCTGGAGAAGAAAAGGCTTGGGGGCCATGATTGCTGTTTTCAACATCTGGACAGCTGCTGTGTAGAAGAGGAATAATACTTTGTTCTGTATGGCCCCAAAGAGCAGGACTGGGTTCAGTGAGTGGAGATTACAGGAACAAATTTTAACTCCAGAGGAAAAAAGACCTCTCGAGTAGTATGGTAATCTTATTACAATTATTAGAGCCACTCAAAGCTGGACCAGGCTGAATTATGAGATAGAAAGTGTCTGGGCATGTTTGATCAGAGGCGAGGTGGTCAGTGCTGTTGTGAAGAAGATTCGTTCTCTGGGGATGGTGCAGGGATGGAGAACCGTCAAGGTCCCTTCTGACCGTGAGCTGTTTGAGATCCTCTGATATGAAGAACAGGGCAAAGAACAGAGTGGTCACACTGAATCACTCCTTCATCCCCAAGGCTCCACTGGTTCCCCGTGAAACATGGTTCTCACTGAGTGATGAATGACACTACCTCCAAATGATGCCTGTCTTTGTCATCTTCTCTTCTGTCGGTGGTACTAGGCTGTATGGTTGCTTTGATTAAAGTGTTGAAAATCATGAGATTTCTTCCTACTTGGTATTGTCAGCATTAAAGGAGCACAGTCTTCTCCCTAAATATGTCCATACAATTCCTTTCCAAATCACAGACACCAGAGAAGGTGTTGATTTGGCAGTTGTGTTCCTGTTCTATTTCCAGGGCTAGCAGTTCCCTGATTTGATACTGGGTTGTCCAATATAACTGGCCTAAAGCTTCCCTTTAGTTGTTAAGTATTCATAGAAACGGTAAAGAGCCACCTACCTTTGTGCATTTCAAAGTTATTTTCTTTCTTCTTCACTTCTTTGCTTTGCATTATATCCTAAAATAAGAATCATTGCAAAAGGTCATTTTGATGGGAACTCTGGTGGGGAACCTTAGAACGAGGTGTCATTCATTTGGTAGCTGTCACTACTCTGTTGCCTGTTTCTGGTGAGGATTATCCTGTAGACTCAGATCCTGTCATTAATTCCATCTTAATCGGGGGCCCCCGGCTCTGACAGATGAGCCGACAGCCGAGAAAGCCCAGGGGTAAACTTGGAAGAAGAATTGGAGCTTTATTGTCTGCCAGTGCTCTCCCCAGACCAAGACTGCGATCCTGACCCTTCCTATGACCCCAACCTCCCTGGCTTTGACAGGTATTGACCAATAATGCTGAATGGGGAGCTGATTCTACCCGGGGAACTGGTATATAGAATATTATTAAACAGAAAGCATAGTGTGCCTCTATTAGAATAAAATTGGCCTGAAATCTCGTAGGAAATGGGAATGGTAGGTTTGAATTTAGGAAGAAATCCCAAACTATGACAAGACCCTCAGACATTTTTTATTGTGTTGTCTCTTTCAGTGGTCTGAAGAGATTCTCTTGTTGCTGGTTGCCTTGTGTGGCCTGTCTTTTACTTTATTTTATTTTATTTTATTTTTATTTTTAGCAGGAGAAGGAAGGATTTATTATTACCTGCAGCAAGTAAGGAGAACAGTGGGATCTCTCCCAAAGCACTGTCTCTGGCCCATATTTATTTAGAATAATCAGCATATAGGAAACACAGGTCACCTCCCAGTGCCGCCAAGGTCCCAAGGCAAATGCTGCACTTCTTAAGGGGTTTCTCTTCACTTAGCAACTGAAGGAAGGCTAGAGGTACTTAAAGGAGCAAACAGGTTGGAAGGTAATAAAGGCTTCTGCCGCCATTTGAAGGACTGAAAGATACTGAATAAAAGACCTGGCTGGCATGAGGTCCCCCATGGCGCCTGAGGCTGAAGCCAAGGGTAGACACAGTGCGCTCACACTCGTGGGCCGGGCTTAACCCTCACCATCACGCGGCCCCCTGAACGCGCAGGAGGGAGGCAACAGTATTTTCACATCTGATAGAGTCTTGTGTGCCTTCTTATTCCTGCCATCCACCTGCTATGGGGCCCTTCTTTTCCGTGCCCCCCCAAAGAAGTCAGTGTTGTGACTCTTGAGGGTCCTGTTGTAGGCTGAACACGGGGGCCACACAGGAGGGTGTAATTCACAGGGCCCGAGGGGAGCCTGTGCCTCAGGACGCTCTCAGGGGCCACAGCGCCGCAACTTTCCACTCGAGCTGAAGCGTGGCAGTCAGCGCGGCAGCGCGGCGACAGGAAAATGTTTGTGAGATAACAAGCAAACAGACGAGTATTTCATGTCTTTTCAAAAGATGGAGTGTGGTGATTGAAGCTAAGATACTTTTAGGCCGGTGGTTGCATTGGTGTCAGGGCTGGGCCAAGACGAAAATGTGAAGTCAGCAGACTTTGCCTTTTATGCGCACAGCCTTGCCTTTCCGTGAACTTCCCCCAACCACTCTCCCCACAGCCTTTTTTTTTTTCCCTCTTGCTTCTCTCCCCACCTTGATGGAAAGACTGTTTCAAGTTGACTTTCAGAAAATCTGGAATGAGTTATGTCTCTCTTAGTGGGAGCTCCATGTGGCAGGTCTGGACAGGTTGGCCGTTAACAGGAAAAGGAGATGCTGTGACGCTGTTAAAGACATCTCGGGCACTGGTGGGCAGACCACCATGGAAATGATCGTTCTAGCAGGGAGTGGGGTGGGGGAGTCGGTTCTAAGGTGAAATCATACCATTTACAATGCTGCTTCCGTTTACCCTATCATAAGGCTAAAAGCTTGCTGCTGCCTTTCTCAGGAAATAATTAGTTCCTTGTCACTCAAGGTGTTCAGAGATCGAGTGACCACTGGGTAGGGACTGTGGGGAGAAGACTCAAGCTCTGGGTTGATACTTGGATCTTATGATTTCCAAGACCCCTTCAAGTCCTATGATTTGGAGCCCCCAGCTTCAAACCTTAGGTTACTCACAGTCACAGTCAGACTGTGTGACCCAGAGAGCCTGCAAACGTTAGCTCGGAGTATAAAAATCGAATTTGGGGTTATTTTGTAGTTGACCTGTTGGGTTAAAAAAAAGTCCAAAATTTTGTTTTAGAATGAGAAATTTGGGGGAATGGTTATGAGAATGGGGCTCAGTCATGGGAGGAGAATCGGCTGGCTGGAGTACTTTGTGTCTAACGGTCGTGCACATAATAGGTGCAGACGACATTGACTTTGATTCCACCCCACTGCAGTAGACCCAAGGGGCTTCCTCTGCTGCACGAAAGGCATCTGGCTGACATCCTGAGAGGGTCTGCCCATCACAGTGTGAAACTTTGGAGCTGTCACTTTTTTCATGGGCAGAGAGACCAAACCACCTTTTTTCCTTACTCTTAATCCTGGGTAGCTGACTTGGGAAGATTTATCTATCCATCCTGAAATCAAGCCATTAGGAATTGGCCGTACAACTGTAAAACTCTCAGTAAGAAAGAGAAAGGGAGGGGAAAAAAAACCAACAGCCACTCTCACTGCTACCCGGGGGCGGGGGCGGTGGGGGGGGGCTGCTGAAGGCTGATCACCTAATTACCGAATGTCAGAGCTGGTCATGCCCTTACAGATCATCTCAGCCCTCTCATTTTATAGATGAGAAAAGTGAGGCCCAGAGAGGTGAAGTCATTTGCCCAAGGTTACACAGCCAAGCCCATTGAACATGCTATTTGGATTGGGAACCATTGTCTAAAAGTGGCTTTATTCATATTTAAATTTGCAGTACATCCCCAATACCCTGTAATGCTGACCAGATCCCTCCAAGAGCCAGAGAAACTCAAATCACTTCCAACAAAGAGGAGTCTTCATCTAAAACCTGGATTAGCGTGAAGAAGCTAAGCGCCAGCCCCAGATTCGAGCTACACTTTGATTCCTGCCGGTGACTCAAGGGTAAGCTCTGTGTGTGAGAACGAACTCCTGTTGGTTTCTCCAGACACCCACCCACCTGGCCCAGAGCTGCCGTCAGCCTGAAGGGCGGTCTCCTGTTCTTGGCCCTAAAGATCCCTGAGCGCGGAAGGTGTCTGACTCAGTGTCCTGGGAGGGAAGCAGGCAGAAATTCTTGATGTTCTACTCCAGGAGGAAGAGCTCCGAGACCCCTTGTCTCCAGCGATGGAATTAACATTGTAGGCACAGCCTCAGGAAATGTTCTGAAAACTCTTGCTCTAGGTACCCATCTTCAAACTCTCTCTGCCTCAGGTCTTGATTGGCCTTCAAGCAGACTGGGCTTCATGAGCAGATGGTATTATATGGGATCTGGGTCGAGCAGTCCTAAAAAGGTCCATCACCCATTCCCCACCCCTCTCCTCACAGGAAAAGGAAACGATCTCCCTTACACGACACTTGGAATCTCACCACAAGAGACATGTTCCTTCATATGTTAGAGTATGTCAGTGTTATGAAGTTCCCACTGCCCCCAGTAAAGGCGACACCTTACCCTGCCTTAAGCCTTAAGCCTTAAGCCTTATTTAACCGCTGCCAGCACCCCAGCGGCCAGTGGTTATTGCTTCCCTGGGAAATGGGAACCAGACCACGGGTCCACAATGGGAAGGCATCAAGGTTTGGACGGAAAGATGAGAAAATGCAAAATCCAAACTTGGCAGACTTCATCATTTTCCCAGAGGCATTTGCATGGATGAGCTCCCGAGTACGGGTAAATGTGCCCATGAGAGTGGACATTTTCCCCAGAGAGAGACTTTTTGTTCTTCTTAAAGACATTCCTATGAATGAGCACACTTCCAACTTTCCCTTCTCTTTTCACCATAGGATTTTACTTTTTGGGAGGATACACATACCCACGCATATATGTGTGTACATATGTATGTGTATGTGTATCTATTATATATATATATATATATATATATATATATATATATATATATATATATATATATAAACAAATGTTTAAACTGTTACATTGTCAGGTTTCAGTTTCCCGATCTAGCAGGTTTCCCCACCAAAACTTTTCAATGACCCTTTCCCCAATAACTGAGCTCCTTACCTTGACCAGGTCTTCAAACTGGCTTCTAATTTCCTCACAATTCAGTAAAGATAAGGACCCCTCTCCTTTGTTGCATCTCTGTATCGTTTTCATGAACACAAAATCTTCATGAAGATTCCTTTCATCTTCTATCTATTTGTGAAATAACAGGGACATGAGAAATTGTAATTCTGAAGGAGAGTGCCGCCAATGACATCTGCCTCTCCATTCACTGCTGTGGCATCAACAACACAAAGAGGACTTTGCAGATATAAATGGAGAGTAACCAGTTATTATACCAGATTATTGATATTGGGTATTAGTTGTTTAAAAAAAAAACGACAAAAGCCAGCAATGAAAATGTCTTATTATCTGAAATGCTAGGCAGAAATCACAGCTATTCTAATGAAATTTCATCACCTTTTCCTCTGTATTTTAGCAGCCACTTTCTATAATGGTTATATTTCCAATAGCTTCAGTCATGAGTGGCCATTATTAACGCAGTCTATAAAATAGTTTTCTGGCTGAGCTAATTTGCCCACTTCATTTTAGTGTTTGTGATGCAGGGCTTTAGAAAAAGAAGTTAATATGCAATATGTGTCAATTACTCGAGTTCTAATTACATCACTCTTTTTAACTTCAGTATTTGTAGAAAACATTTGCATTTTTAAAGAGATCACTTGTTTCATCGTCAACTACATCTGTGCCATTTTCTTGTATTGAGATCACATTTTTAGATTCAAAACAAAATCCAGTTAGCCGGCGGCTTTCACTGTCATTAAGAGAACACCCAAATGCCAGGGTAAATTTGAGTCTATCCAGGCCAGTATTTCCCTTGTAGAGACGAGGTTTAATGTCCAGGCATTTGATTAGCAGAGTCCACCAGGCCAAACACAAACAAACAAGCAGACTCAAAGTCCCACTCTTTTCTCAGCAATGAAACCTCAAATTCGAGTAACCTAGTGAATTGCCTCAATTGGCCCTGCCCCACATGATCCTGATAAAAAACCTCATGGTCTTAATCCAACGTTGGTTTCCCAATAGAGGCCACCCAAATATCCCTGAGAAAATGCAGTCTCCAAATGCTGTACACCCACAATTCCCACATCCAGACTTTTAGGAACAGCCAAATAATTGATGAAATTTCTCCTTTTCACCTATGATCGATATTTTATCAACACAGCAAATAACCCATCAGTGGAGGTGGGTAAATGCATCAAAACAAGATAAATCCTCATGATTATCTTTTCCTAAGAATGCCAAACAATCCTACTAATTTATTTCATTCTTGTTCTTTAAGTCCAACTATTTAAGAATGTAAAACATCTCAGAGGGAAACTGAGCACTCTGCAACTACAATCAGCATGTGAAGAATTAGAGAATGCCACTTTTACTAAATGGCAGCAAATTTGGGGACTTATCCATGTCTATGCTAACATGAAACACTATGAATTTTCAGATCAAATTGACATTCTGCTTCTCCAGTGGAAAATTCAAAAGAAAAAATAATTGTCTCCACCAGAAATAAAAAGTTTATTTTTTAAGCAAAATCTTAGCGAATAATCACAGCTAACGCTACATAGTGCTTAGTTTTGTGTTCGGCTCTGTTTTAAGCTCGTCACAAGGCTAAATTCATTATGGGTCAATCTATTATAGATTCACTGTGAGCTTGGTACCATTATCATCTCCATTTCTCAGGTGTGGAAACTGAGGCAGAGAAATGTAAACTAACTTGCCCAGGATCACAGAGCTAGTAGGGGACAGAGTCAAGATTTGAATTCAGGCAGTTTGACTCCAGAGTCAAAACTCTTGACCAGGAGACAAGAATAGACTACCTCATTAACTAAACTACAAACATTTTGCCACAAGACCACTTATCTATTTGGGTTCTTACCATTGTCTGTCATTTGGGTAGAACTAAAACCAACAAACCCACCCATCACTAAGAACCCCAAATGTACTTCATAAAGGTCCACGATCCATCTTACCTTGTCCAGTCTTCTGTGAAGATACACAGCAAACAGTGCTGACCCAATCATCTGGGTGATAAGAAAAACTGTAAGTAAATACATAAAAATTTTCATACTGACGGGTGGTCCAGTGGTCACAGAGCGAGGAGAAGGTTGGCTGTATGTTTCGATCATGCTGTGTTAGAGTTGAAGTGATGTCTTCTGACCGAGAAGGTGCCAGAGGCAGCATGAGAAGACTGTCAAAGTGGCCACCTTACTCAGGATTAGTTAAGAGCGCACAATCGTCGCAGCCCACACTTCCTGGAAAATGTGCTTCGCGGTCTTCTCTCCCAGCAAAAAAAGTTACGTAAAGGTTTTTTTTTTTTTTAAGCATACCCATATCATTCACTTCCAGGCTTTCCCTTTCGTTAGTAAAGAAGAAACATGTTTCTTCTTCCATACATTCATTCTTGCCTTGAAATGTCATAGACTTCCTAACAGACAATGGCAGTATTTTCCTATCTCTGTCAAACTTTTGGGGTTCACCCGTTTCAAGGAAAGTGACAAATGTATCCACCAGCAACAGACTTATGTCAATTTCAATCTTACTAATGTAAAGCGGGAACCCAGTATATGGGGAAAGAAAGAAACATCAACACAAGTTTGGATTGATTTTATGACTGGTGTACCACTAGCTAACTGCTTCTTAAGACTTCTTTCATCTTCAAATCCAACAAAATCCCAGCAGCTTTCCAAGTCAAGGGTACATGGTGTAAAGCAAAAAGGAGGGCTGACAATGATTAAAGAAAATTTAGCTGGAGAGATCATTCAAGAGAAATCTACTTCTCCAAGGCCAAAAGAAGTAGGGCTTGGGGGGAATTCCGGCCAAAACTCTGGGATTAAAGCAAGTAGAAATGTTACCTTGATTTCGCCAGGTTGCCTGTCTACATTGATCCAATCCATCAGATAATTGGTGGTGCCGATTTCTCGGTTCAGAATAGGAAAAACAGGCTGCAGTTAAGAGACTTGCATTCTAGCCCTTGCTTTACCAATAAATTGCTATCAACCTCGAGCAGATCACTTTGCCTCTCCAGATCTCAGCTTCCTCCTGTCCAAAGGGGTAGTTGCGCCTACCTCACCTATCCTAGAGGTTGTTGTGAAATCAGTTAAAGATGTGCATGAAAGATCTTTGAAACATGTTTAAGCAATAGAAAAACACTCTCCTCTTGAGTTTATTTGTTTAGCCTATGATATGAGTTTTCCAAATAACTGCCAACTCCTTACATACTAGTAAAGAACAAACGAACAATAACAGCATCAAAAACACCCAATGTTTTGACAACAAATTGAATCACAGAAGGGTATAGAATTACGCATTTCTAAATGGCTTTTGATTGTCTTATCAGATTGCCTTCAAAACAAAAGCAGCTATGGAAATCCCTACCCCACATCCCAAGCTGGTCTAGAAACCATGATAAGATTGCTTTGGTGATTCCTATAAAACTGTTTTGAGACACAAATAGGAAATATAACCAGCTCCTCTGATAGGCATGCTATCTGCATAGTTACCATCTGCTCTCTTCCCCGCCCACGCCCCAGCATCCTGTCCTGGGCCCAGATCTCACTACATCTGCCAAGTAGGTGGCTTCAATGCATGTGATAAACTTTGATCAGTCAAGTCAGAGGCTTCGGTTCTTAGACAAGTAACCTTAGTTCCACTAAAGGAAAATTATCACGAGAGCTAAAATGGGCTCGAGGACTTCTCCAGAGCCAGTTTCACATAGTTACAGCAGGCCAGACCTGCAAGGACCCTGTGACGTCGATCAGTTCAGCCAAGCCCCCAGGGAGAGGTCGCTGATGGGGCCACAGAGATGCAGACAATGGCACATGGGTTCACGTGACCAACTTCAAGAAAGACTGGTTGTCCAATCTCCTTGCCTCCACTTCCTGATTGCCAGCCTCCTGCTGTCTGGCTCCTGCCCACATTCTCCTGAAACTGCTTCCATCATTATTAGCAAAAGAGTTTTGGCTGAATATTTTTTAGAGTTAACTTTTAGTGACCTTTCTATTAGCCTGTTGACCTATTACTTTGTTGTCATCCTTCTGGAAACTCTCCCCTCTTGCCTCTCAGAATACTTCTTCATGTGATTTCCTTTGTCCATTGAGCCCCTTAAACCTTTGGTATCCCCCATCCTCATTCTCCTCTCTCTCTTCCTCACTCTTCCTCTCCTCTCCCCTCCCCTCCTCTTTTTCTACATGTTTGCCTTGGGTGATTCCTGTCCATTTTCATGGTTTTCCTGATCACCTTCATTGTGAAAAACCCCAAATGCTTAACTGCAGCCCTGAACTTTTGATTTGTAAGTACAGCCACCTCTGACCGTCTCCACTGGGATAGCCCAAAGCCACCTCGCATTTGGCTCCAAACTTCACTCATCTCCCGACTCCACTTCCAACCCAGACTTGTTCTCCCTCAAGTCTTGCCCTATCTCAGTGGATGGTAGCACTACACCCACATAATTATCCAAGTCAGAGACCCAGGAGTCACCCATGATTTTTTTCCTCCCTCTTGCCAGGATTACTTCCCAATCCCAGTGGCTTCCTCATCCAAAAGCTTCTTCATTGTGTTCTTTATCTCATTCTTCCTCTGCCTGGTCCTCTAGTTTGATGCAGTATTTGCTACCTTCCCAGCTTTCAAATTTTAGCTCCATTTTCTGATTTTGATTCTGTATCAGTTGTCCTTTGTGTCAGGACCTCCCATATCAGTCTCTCCCCCAACAAGGAGTGACCTGCCCACTCTTGGGCCCCCTTTAAAAATTTTCAGCTGCCTGTTGCATCCAGAAGTGATTTTGGAACTAGGTTACCAAGAAATCCATGGACCTGTGGAGTATATGAGAGTGCTAGCAGCTAAAGTCAAACAGTGACCATCTTTTTCTTAGTTCACAGAAAGAATTAAGTGAATGGAATGAATTGTTTCATTTTTCAGTTTTTCTTGCAAAACATTGTCTCAAATCTCTGTCACCCTTTTCTACTACTCCTTTTCTTCTAGTGAGTGACTGATCTGAAGCAAATAAGTATCAAGGAAAAAACTCAAAAAACAATGGATCAAACTTCAACACTTTGTTTTTGGTGTGACTAGGCTTGTGGTTGTGATTTTATAATGATAACCTAGAACACAGTCATAGTTTCTGCTAGGAAAATGATTTCCAGTACACAAGAAAGAGTTAAATATATCAGCATTTTGTTTGTTCTACAAAGGGCCTCTCAAGGACTCTTTCCCTGAACATGTCTGGAAACCCTAGCCTAGAGGATGGTGTTTCCATTGTTGCACAGGCTCTGACCCCTGCCCACCTTTCTGTCTCATCTCACAACTCACTCATGCTCAACCTTGAGCATCACCCATATCAAGCTAAGTTTATTTCCTTAAATGTGCTGTTTGTTCAAGCTGTTCCCTGTGAACGTAATGACTCTGTCCTTTCTTATCCACTAATGGTGAAGAGACACCCTCTCTCTGAAACAGGCCCTCCCAGCTGACAAGGTGCCCTCCTCTGTGCTTAATCTATCGTAGAATATGCCCTTCCATCATAATTGAGTTGTCTGATTTTCCTACCATTAGCTTCTAGAGGAAAGAGACAATCTTTTTTTAAATCTCAGAATCCTCGTTTCCTGACACATTGTAAGAAATTAGTAAATCTTTGCCAAATTACTAAATTTGCTTTTAAGGGGATAGAAAGGGGAGTTGTAAAATATTCTAACCTGGCAGAATAGCACTGGCTAGCCTCTCTGGTGATCCAAATCACAGTATAGTTGCTTTGTTTTTTTCTATTGCTGTAATTCTCTCTCTTTCCTCTGGGGTCAGTTCCATTTGTTTACGTTGGCCCTTCTCTCCTTCATGTTGATAGTTTTCCTTGAATGTCTGATAATCTTTAGTTGATTGGTTGCATTTATGAATGAAAAACTATATTAGCTCTTAGAAGTGGATGGCGTCACTTTCCTCTCCAATTGCATTGACTTGTCTCCCCGCCAGACCTCCCTCCAGGACGGGAGGGCTGACTGTGGGTTCTGTTTAAGTGGCTAGGGCTTGTCAACAAGCAGGCCTGCCTTTAGGCTCTGTGGGTGGAGAGGCAGGAAGGCCGGGACCTCCACAGCTGATGAAGTAACGAGGGCTTCTCTCTGGAGGAGCCCTTTAGCAGCTTGACTGAGGCTGGTTTTCCTTTTGTTTTCTTTTTCCTGTCTGTTGTGGAGGTCCCAGCATCCTTCCTGGAGCCCTCCCCAGGAGCTTTAGCCTGAGGGCAAAGGCCAAATATTGCTGCTGACAAAGGGTCCATGGGGGAAGGGCGAGAGGGAGAAGAGGGTCCATCTGTCCTAGCTGTTCCACTGTGGCTTAATGAGTTACCATAGTGATTCCTTCACAGCCTACCCCTGCTCTTTGCATTTATTGCCTCTGAGATCAATGCCTCCTTGAGAAAACGCCCTTTTACCTCTGATTCCTTGAATTGCAATGTTTTCTGCTCTGATTTCTCTGTTAGCCCAAATTCATTTGTTTTCTTGCTTCCCGGTATCCCAGAAAATTTATTTCACATTGATGTCACCTTTTTGTATTTCCCATGGTTGCTGTGGTTTCATTCTTTTTACATTTGTTTTTGACTGAGCAATACATTCACATGGTTAAAAATGTAAATGATACAAAAATGCCTGCAGGTAGAGTCTTCTGCCTCTTCCTCCTCATCCCATTGTCACCCACTGTTGTCAGTTTCTTGTGTGTGTCTTCCAGAGATGCCTTTATGTACATTCAAGCAAATTCATAGATATTCTTTCACTCTTTTTTTACACACAGTTGTACACAATACACTGTCTGCATCTTTGTTTTTTTTTTCATTTAACAATACACCTTGGAGATTATTCCATGTCAGCAAAGTACTTCTTTTTTAACAACTGCATAATATTCCATTGTATGAATGGCATGCCATCATTCATTTAACTAGTCTTCTCTTGATGAACATTTAGCTTGTTTCCAGTCATATGATATTAAACAATGCTGCAACAAATAACCCTATACTTATTCACTTTTTAAAGTTTCTTTTCAGACATTTCTGTGAGACCTGGAAAGCTGAAAATCACATGTTTTTGAACATTGACTACTCAACATGTTAACCTAAACACATCACCCTCAAAGGAAAATCATTTAAAAGTTATTCTTTATTTTCCATTAGTCAGATCAATGCATTGTAAATTATCCACGTTTACATCCTCTTCAAAGCGAGGCATTGCATTTTAAAGCTGCTAATACAAAGTCCTGTCTAGCCTTCAGGGTTTTGGTTGCACCAGGTGGGATTCCCCACACTGGTCTGAAGCAGAAAGCCAGAGATGACGCGATCTCTGGTGTGTCCATTGAAGATGCTGCGCTCATTGGCGAGACTGGTAAGAAGCATTTTCCAGAGACATTTCTTTCAAACAGTTCATTTGCTCAAATCAACATTTACTGAGTGCCTACTCTGGCCCAGGTAGTGAGCTGGATGCTGGGGATACAAAGAGGAAAATGATAGTCCCTACCCTGTCAGGAGCTCCCAGTCTAGAGAAGCCACCAATATATGAGTAGACAGCCATGAAACAATATGAAAAGTGCCACAGTAGAGGCAAGCACAGAATGCTGTGGGGACGTTAAGGAGGAATATCTACCCAGTAGAGAAGTAGGACAGAAAGAATATCAGGGAAGACTTCCTGGAGGAAAATACACCTGTGGTAAAATTGTATCCTGACTTCTAGCACCCCACCGACAAATCCCATCGTTCATTGTCCATCTACTGTCCTCGTTTTTTCTAGTCTGGAATCTTCCACTTCTTTTCATTCTGCAGTGGTCTTCTAGTTAGCTATACTCATTCTGACACTCCAAAAGCTTAGGAGAAGTAATATAGGAGGGGCTTGGGGCTAATCATGTCCGGCATAGATGAATGGCGTTGGGGACGGGGATATTTGGAGTGCTGGCCTGGTTTCGGGTATTAGCTTTGATAGTGTGACCAGAATCCTCAGTCTCTAGCTGCCTACCTCTCATCCCACATCTCCAAGGTGAATTTTCTTGGCAAATGCCCACTCTTTGTTTCTGACTTGTGGGCACTATGACTTCACTCCCTATTAGTATAAGAATAAAAAACCTGTATTTGTTTATGTGCTTAAATAAACAAGAAACACAGTTGTTACCACTGGGAAGTACAATGGAGTTTAGGGGGAGCAAGTTTTTACTTTTTGATCTATACCTCTGTGTTCTTCGCACTATTTTTATAATGAGCGTATTTTACCATTGTAATATTTATTTTTTAATAAACTTTTTATCAAAGTAAACTTTTACACACAGAAAAGTGCACAAATCACAAGCTTAATGAATTTTCATAAAGTAAACAGACCCATTGTAATCATCACCCAGACTGTAGATGTGTAAGCTTTTATTAGTATCTCTGAAACCTTCCTCTTTTCTCCTTCCAATCACCTTCTCTACTCACAAAGGTGACCACTATTCTGCCTTCTGTCACCAAAGAATCATTCTGGCTGAGCGTTCCAGTTGCTCCTTATCCTCACTAGCACTTAATATCATCAGTATCATTTATCTTAGCCGTTCTAATAGGTCTGTAGTATTAGCTCATAGTGGTTTTGATTTGCATCAAAAATTTTTTGATTTTGCTAACCATACGTCCTCTTTGGTGCCAACATCTTACATAAATATAGAACAAAATCATTTAAGAAAATTGCTGTAGGATCTTAATCAGTTATTGAACCTTTTTTTTGCCTCAGTTGCTTTGTCCATAAATCAGGGATAATAATAGTTCTTGCTGTATAGGGTTGGCCTGGAAATTAGATGAGAAAATTATGCAAGGTTGTCTGCTCCACGCCTGACAGGGGAAATGTTCGTCAGTGTCTCTTTGCCCTTCTGGCAAAGCCTGGAAAGAAGGCAAAAAAGAGAAGGTTGTCCTTGCGGCAGTCAGCGGCTTAGTATCTGAGCGAGAATGGATGGGTGATTCTTCTTTCTCTAGCTCTAAGGAAAAAAACTCCACAGTTGTGTCCTGGAGGTAGGATTCCACGTCCTGCTGCCTCCCATCCCCACCCCACCAAACAACAGGAGCAGCTTTGAAGGAACTTCTAGAAGAAATTCTAGTCATCCCTGGGCTCTTGGATTCTGCTGCATCCCTTGTATGATTTAAACACCTACTGCTGTGTGTCTAGCAGAGACTCCAGCTCCATGGCGCCTTTTTGTATAATTCCTGAAGGTTCCTCCATTGATGCTCCCTATGGCAGGACTGCACGCGGGCCCTAGTGGCTGGTATCAAGTCGTCAGTGTCTGTGCAGCAAATATTTGCCCAGCACTTAGCAAGCACTAGGCTCTCTGGGACATCTGGGGAACCAAAATGAAAAAGAAAGGACTGCTAGTTAAGGAGCTGGAAAAGCAAGGAGTTGACCATGGTGCACTGGGGAAGCGAGCGCCTCAGTACATCAAGGACAGGGTCTCGCGAAAGCATGCAGGAGGAAGGTGAAGGCATGAGAGGAGCCAGCAAGGTTCCTGCAAGAGGCAAGGCGACATCAAAGACCTGAAGGAATTTTCTGGATGAGGGGAAAATGCATTCCAGGTACAGGGAATAATAGCACAGACAAGGACCCAGAGGCTGGAGACCAGGGGCTCTTTTTCCCCTTGAGGCTGCATGCTCGGGGCCACAGCCTTGCTCTGGGCTCTGCGCAACTCTCCAGCTTCTTCCAGTGGGCCCTTAAGGTAGAGCATCACTTTATCAGGTCTTTATAGTAAAAAAAAAAATCCCCTTTGTTCCAGGGTGAAGGGTCTCAGTGATCCAGTGCTGTACAGGTGGGTACATTTTTGGCATCCATCTTTCTTCAGAAATCAGCCTGATATGATTGAATCTGTAAGACTTGTCTGTGTGGTTCTGGCTAAGTTTTTACCTCCCTCACTGCAGTCTCAGACTGCCTTCTGCCTTTCCGCTGGAGCTCCAGAACTCCGGTAGGCTGGCTCCGAGGTTCTTTGCCCCCAAACCCTTCCACTAGCCTCCCCGCTCCCCGCCCTGCCACTGTCCCCAATCTACCATTACCCTGATCTTTCTTGAATTGTTCGGGGTTTGCTCTTCTCTCTCTCCAACTTCTAACTGCTGTCCTCCAAGCTGCCTTCTTCAGTTCTGACCCCAGGCTCAGGCAGTCCCTCCCCATCCCTCCGGTGGGCCATTTCAACAAGCCATTGGGGCTGTTTCTGAAAGGAACGCTTCTGCTCCTAACTCATCTCCTAGGTCGTGTCATAAGAGACTCTTCTTAGTGGGAACTGATCAGTCCTCCCACAGTGTCCCTAGGGCCAGCCCCAGGGTTTCATGAATGGGGAAACTGAGGCTCAGAGAAAGGAGATGACTTACCAGGGTCAGGCAGCAAGCTAGTGGCAGAGCAGAGACTAGCCCAGGCCCCAGACTTCCAGCCAATGCTCCTTCCCAGGAATCAGGCCGCCTCTCAGAAGGCTCAGATCTTCTCGCTGCCATGAGCTCCCACCCACTGACTGTGCGGCGCACCCATCTCTCTCAGCACTTCCTTCCTCAGCCGCTTCATGAAGACTGAAGCTGGCCAGTCCAGGCTTCTGACTCGGCAGCCCAGCAAAGAATATTCAGCCATGTCTGCATCTGATTAAGGAAGCACCAGGGGGCAGGAAGCACTTTTTTCTCTGGCAGGATAGCGGGTGCGAGAGAAGGTGGGGAGATTCAATTAAATGGTGAGATGTCAGGGACCATGGGGGCGGGGTGGGAGGTGGAAGGGCTGTATCAAAAGATTTAGGATTACTAGTTAAATACATGTTGGTACAGAAATGTATTTACTGTTTAGAAGGACCCCTGTGATACACTGTTAGTGCAAATATCATGGCGAAAACAGAATGTTCCCATAGTTCCACTGGTGTGAAAATAAGCTGAGACTGTCCCCAAAGTGCCTGTGAGTGGTTGTTAGAAATTAGCTGTAGATTCCCCTCCACTCTCTGCACCCGTGTTCATGTTTGCCCAGAGGTTAATGGTTGGAAACGATTGCCACAACCTTGGAGAGCTGCTGCAGCTCAGGTGTTCACTTGCAAATAAATGGAGCTGAGAACTTTTCTCCTTCACGTGTCCCACAGCGAACAGCGCCATCTTGTTGAGTGTGGATTCAGAACAGCCCCCACTAGAGCACATCTCCAGCTAATCCAATATCTAATCCAATAAGGGATTTTGACCTCAAGAGGTGTTCTGACTGGGAGGAGCAGGAAGCCCTGGGGCCTCCTACTGTCATAGGACCACTGATGCCTGGAGACCTCGTTCCTGGCAAGGAGGAACCAACTGTATCTGAAGCCTGTTCAAATAGGCAATGGGATTGACACATACTGGGCTGAATAGTCTTCCCCTCCAAATCTGGTTCACATGGAATCTGTGAATGTGACCTTAGTTGGAAATGGAAGCTTTGTAGATATGAGTTAAATAAAGACGAGGCTATACTGAATTCGGGTGGGCCCTAATCCAATGACTGGTGTCTTTATATGAAGAGGAAAATTTGGACACAGACTCAGATTTAGGGAGGATGGCAATGTGAAGATAGAGGCAGAGATTGGAGTGATGCAGCCATAAGCCAAGGAACATCAAGGATTGCTGGCTGTCACCAGAAGCTGGAAGAGGCAAAGAGGGGCTCTTCCTTAGAGCCTTTGGAGGGAGCATGTCCCTGCCAACACCTTGATCTCGGCCTTCTGGCCTCCAGAACTGTGAAAGAATAAATTTCTGTTTGTTTTAAGTCACCCAGTTTGTGGCACTGTGTTACAGCGGCCCTAGCAAACTAATACAACGCTTCTATGGAAAAAAAAATGGCCCCATCTGCTGAAATGCTGCTCCAGTCGCGACATGAGGAGAATGAAGCTCATCAAAGAGGACACACTCTCAAGCAGAGGGACTGTGTGGCCCCTCTGATTCTACTCCACACTGGTCTTGATGTGCAGAGAGAAGTGAGTCTGGACGGTACCATAAGACTTGTCTTTGGGTGATAAATTCTGGGCGATTTTTGTCCTTTTGCTTTAACTTGTCATATTTTCTAAGTTTCCCACATGGATATATATTACTTTTGTAAAAAAAATGTATATCTTTATCTACATGTCATCCATTTATCCATCTACCTATCTTTAATTAGTAGTAGGCTCGCACACTCACAGAACCCTTCCACGTGAACTTGGCCCCGAGTGCCTTCATTTCCTGTCAGCCCAAGGCTAGGAACTGTCCCTAAAAGCCCTGGCAGGGGTGAGGGTAGACAATAGTAAAGCTGCGCATTTATATGGTATTCGATACTTTTCAAAGAGTACACCTCTATTTCCATCAGCCCATTCACCCAACTGCCCCTCTGGTTCCTAAGAATCTGAGACTCAGAGAGTTGTTGGGGAACTTGTCAAAAGTTTCATCGCTAATAACTCACAGGGCTGTGATGCCCGGTCCAGTCACAGTTTCTGGAATGTAAGATCGATAAAGACGATGCGTGTTGTCTGTCTTGCTCTCCAAGCACTTGTATCTCCAGCACTTAGAATGGTGCCTGGCATACGGTAGGCGATCAGTTCACTGTCAGTGAATGCATGTGACAAAAGCAAGCTCGTCCCTGGAAGCATTTTCTGCTACTAGGAACGTTTTTGTTCAGACCAAGCTGTTGTGCTCTGTAGAAGGCGGCGGGGCTGCTGAAGAGGTCCTACCCTCTTCCCAATCCCTGTCCTTCTACACAAACTGCTCCTCTGCCCCCCACCCCAGACAAAGGAGAGCTAATTTCCAAGCCTCGCACATCTCCGCAAGTGGTGTGGTTCAAGGTGAGTCTGGAAAGGGCTCTTGTCCAAAAATAATGGCACTCAACAAAAAGACCCAGAGTCTGGGAGAGGGCAGGCTTTGCCGATGAGTCAAACCACAGAATGATTTATTTGGTTCTGGGACAAAGAATAGGACACATCAAGAAATACTGACAGAGAGAAAGACATACAGAGAGAAGATCACTGCAAGGTGGCTGGAGAATGGTCTCAGTTCAGGAACAGAACACGAGTAGTGCAAAAAATGTTCAGAAGTAAGTCAAGAAGGAAGACTTGTTGAAACAAATGGGAAAAAGGAAGTGGGGTGGGGCAGGCAGAAAACACTGCCTGTCATCCTAGCCCAACCCCCAGTTCTTACATCCTTTCCTACGGACATCCCCCTGCAGCCCTCCACACAAGTGACATCTTCCTACAAGGCCGCGCGCGCGCGCGCGCGCGCGTGTGTGTGTGTGTGTGTGTGTGTGTGTGTGTGTGTAGGAAGGGGGTTCCCAGAGGGCAGGCTTTGTACAGAAGGGCGGGGCTACCACTCCTCCCCTCCTGTCATCCCTGCTCCTTTTTAAGTGCAAATTCCCAGGAAGCTTTAAAGCTGCCCCGCTGCCCTGCCTGGGAGGGTGGGGTGTGGCCACTCTCCTTGCTGAGAAGTATGGGGTCTGAGGTCTCTGGAAGCCCAGAAGCCAGCAAAAAAATTGGAGAAGAGGAGGGGCTGGGGGCCTCTGAGCACTGGGGTCAAGGAGCAGAGCTCTGGGGACCCCACAGGATTTCACAATTCTCCCCTTCCCTGACCTTTTCCACACAGCCAGGAAAGGAAAAGGAAGCTTAAAAAGGATTATGGGCTAATTAATTGTAGGTAGGAAGTCGTCTTAAAAAGGAAAGCTCACACCACCACTGCACCATTTTCTTAATTAAAGACGATTTCTAGCTAATTTGCTAGACAAGGAGAGAGGTGCAGTTTTGACAGCAGAAACATGCGAGAGATCACACATTTCTGTGTCCAGGTTGAGCCACATGTATTCTGAGAAAGGGAGTCTTCCAGGCCTTTGAGCTGTACGGGAGGGGAGCTTCGAGAGCGTTTTTCTTCTTTTCCAGCACTGCATACTTCTGCCCCGAGCATTCTACGGTTCGTCAGTAGCCTCCAGGTACAAAATGTCAATTGCCAACACTCCTGTTGTCATATTCCTGAACAAAGACCTGTCTCAGAATCTGCTCCCAACCAGGAGCCAACTGTTCATTCGCAGCTTAGGACACGTAAGAATTTTCCATCAGTGGGGTGGGTATCCACAAAGTTGGTGAATAAGGAAAATTACTACGTTTTCAGAGTTTGTGTCTCTGAAACCGGAAATGTGAACAGAGCTGACTTAGTGCTAATACTTTCTCTTACTCCTGATAAGAAAGAGGAAAGATTGTGTGCAAAGTAGCAGTGATGTGCAAAAACCACAGCAGAGGTTTTGTGAAGAGGAGCAATTGTGGCTTTTGCACAAGTTATTCCTAAACCGAGGCTGGCGACAGCATATGACACCTTTCAAATTAGCTTCTGGACCACTTTTTCACTGAAGATCTCTGAGCAAGACCGGAAAGCCAAAAATCTACGTTTCATGACTTCTGCAGGAAAGTAATAGTTGCATTATGGAACATTCTAGAATGACAGGCTCAAACCATGGCCCGGAAGAACTGTAGTAGGCCTTTTTGGGTGGGAGGAAGAGAGGCAGGGAAAATATAATTCCCAATTAGTTTTCTGGTAGTTTTCCACTCTCTCCCCCCACCCCTCACCTCGTTCTGTGGCTCTTCCTTAGTCATCTCCTCTGGCACAGGGACTCTGATCCAATAGCTGGGGAAAAGGATTTAGAGGAAACAGAGAAGAAAAATTAATGTCAATCTCAGGAAGTCTAGAACGTTTTTAACTCATAAGTTGCCTGCCTATGTAAAGAATCTGCATCACGTACTCATTGTACTGGGAGTGCCCATAAGTATGTCATGTACTGAGATGTAGCCTTGGAAAAAGGTTTCACAGTAAATATTATTTTAGAGCTAATCCATATTTGGATAAGAAGAAAAGAAGAGAGAAAGTTTACCAGGTACACAGAAGGGTATCGCCAATGAGGAAGTAAGTGAACAAGAAGAGCAAAGAATTGGCCTGATGCAGTAGAAGGAATTTCTTCGTCCCTCATGGAGTTCCTTGGGTTGGTTTAAGCCCCTAAAGGATAAACTAGAAATGTTTTAAATAGTTAACTCTCCTAAATAGCATAAGGCCCAGACAGCTTCATGAATGAATCCTTTCAAACTTCCAAGGAACAGATAATTTTGATACTTAAAAAAAGATTCCAGAACAGTGAAAAATAAGAAAAGCTCTCCATTTTTAAACCAATGCCAGTGTAATATTAATACAGAGTTCTGACAAAGGAACAAATTAATTTCACGCTTCAAGGAATTAGAAAAAGAAGAAAAAATTAACTCCAAAGTTAGCAGAACAAAGGAAATGAAGATTAGAGTCGAAATAAATGAAGTTAAAAATCAATGGAAAAAAATCAATAAAACTGAGTTGGTTTTTTGAAAAGATAAATAAAATTGACTAACTCTTAGCTAGACTAAGAAAAAAGGAGAGAAGACTCAAATAAGGAAAATCAGAAATAAAAGAAAGGACATTACAACTGATGTCACAGAAATAAAAAGGATCATGAGAGACTGCTACTACTACACCAACAAACAGGATAACCCGGAAAAAATGGATACATTCTTAGACACATACAACCTGATAAGACTGAATCATTAAGAAACAGAAAATCTGAGCAGACCAATATGAGTAAAGAGGTTGAATCGATAATCAGAAACCTCCCAATAAAGAAAAAAACAAGTAATCTGATTGAAAAATCGTCACAGGGTCTGAAAAGACATTTTTCCAAAGATGTTCAACAGGCATATGAAAAGATGCTCAACATCACTTACCACCAGGGGAATGTAAATCAAAAGTACAATAAGCCATCATCTCATACCTGTTAGAATGGCTGTTGTCAAAAAGATAAGAAATAATAAATGTTGGTGAGGATGTGGAGAAAGGCAGCCCTCATACACTGTTGGTGGGAATGGAAATTTGGTGCAGCTACCATGCAAAACAGTATAAAGTTTCCTCAAAAAATTAAAAATAAAACTGTCATGTGATCCAGCAATTCCTCTTCTGGGTATTTATCCAAAAAAACCCCACTAATTCAGAAAGATATATGTACCCCATGTTCATTGCAGCATTATTTACAATAGCCAAGATGTGGAAGCAACCGAAGTGTCTATTGATTGATGAATAGGTAAAGAAGATGTGATGTGTATATATATACAGTGGAATACCACTCAGCCATAAAAATAATGAAACGTTGCCATTTGAGACAACATGGATGGACCTTAAAGGAATTATGCTAAGCAAAATAAATCAAACAGAGAAAGAAAAATACCCTATGATCCCACTTATGTGTGGAATCTAAAAAACAAAGCAAACAAAACAAAACAAAAATCACAGATGTATAGAGACCAGAATGGTGGTTGCCAGAGGGGTGGGGGATTAGGGAGTGGGCAAAACAAGTGAAAGGGGTCAAAAGGTACAGACTTGCAGTTACAAAATAAATGAGTCATGGGATGCAATGTGCACCATGGTGACTATAGTCAGTAATATTGTAAAGCATACTTGAAAGTTTCCAAGAGAGTAAATCCTAAAAGTTAACTTTATATGGTAATGAATGGTAACTAGATTTATTGTGATCATTTCATGATGTATACAAATATCAAATCATTATGTTGTGCATCTGAAACTGATAATGTTATATATCAATTATACCTCAATAAAGTTTTTTAAATGAATAGTCACTATTTTACAAATTAAAATTAGAAATTGATTAACAAATGAAACAAGCAAAATAAATCTCCCAACATAGGAAAGCCTGGAGCCAGATGGCTTCATTGGTAAATACCATTCATTCTCAAACTCTTTCGAAAAACTGAAGAGAAGGCAATACTTCCAAACTCATTTTATGAAGCCAGCGTAATGACACCTGATAACCAAAACCAGACAAAGACACCACAAGAAAAAAAAACCGTAAGACAATATCCCTAATGAATATAGATACAAAAATCTTCAACAAAATACTAGCAAACCAAATAGACACAACAGTGTAAACTGACTACACTTCAGTTAAAAAAAATATATATATATATACAAAAAAATACTAGCAAACCAAATTCAACAGCACAATAAAAGGATCAAACACTGTGACCACATGAGATTTATCCCCAGGATGCAAAAATGGTTGGACATACAAAAATCAATCAAAGAGTTGCTCCACATTAACAGAATAATGGATAAAAATCACATGATCTTCTCAATAGATCAGAAAAAAATCATTTGACAACATTCAACACCTTTTCATGATAAAAATCCTCAACAAACTAGGAATAGAAGGAACGTACCTCACCAGAGCAAAGGCCATATATGACAAGCCCACAGCTAACATCATACTCCAGGTGGAAAGCCAAAAGCATTTCCTCTAAGATCAGGAACGAGACAAGGATGCCCACTGTTGTCATTTCTATTCAATAGAACTGAAAGTAGCCAGAGCAATTAGGGCAAGAAAAGGAAATAAAAGGCATCTAAATCTTCTTTTCTAAAGAAGAAGTAAGATTATCCCTGTTTGCAGATGACATGATCTTATATATAGAAAACTCTAAAGATTCCATTTTAAAAACTGTTACAAATAACAAATTCAGTCAAGTTTTGCAACACATAACACACGAAAAACAGTTGCATTTCTATACACTGACAAACTATCTGAAAAGGAAATTAAGAAAACTAACTTATTTATAATAGCACCAAAAAGAATAAAATCCTTAGGAATACGTTTAACTAAGGAGGTAAAAGACTTGTCTACTGAAACCAGAAAACATTAATGAAAAAATTTAACAAGACACAAACCAATTAAACAAGACATTGCATGTTCATGGATCAAAAGACTTAATAATGTCAAAATGTCTTTTTTTTAAAACATTTTTTATTGATTTATAATCATTTTACAATGTTGTGTCAAATTCCAGTGTAGAGCACAATTTTTCAGTTATACATGAACATACATATATTCATTGTCACATTTTTTTCTCTGTGAGCTACCATAAGATCTTGTGTGTATTTCCCTGTGCTATACAGTATAATCTTGTTTATTTATTCTACAATTTTGAAATCCCAGTCTATCCCTTCCCACCCCCTTGGCAACCACAGGTTTGTATTCTATGTCTATGAGTCTATTTCTGTTTTGTATTTATGCTTTGTTTGTTTGTTTGTTTTAGATTCCACATATGAGTGATCTCATATACCCAAAGTGATCTACAGATTTAATGCATCCCTATCAAAATCCTGATGGATTTATTTACAGAAATAGAAAAAAACCCCTAAATATCGTAAGGAACTACAAAGGATCCTGAACAGCCAAAATAATCTTGAGAAAGAAAAAGTGAGAGGCTTCATACTTTCTGATTTCAAAATAGATTACAAAGCCATAGTAATCAAAACAGTATGGCACTGGCATTAAAAACAGACATATGGACCAATGGAACTGAACAGAGAGCCCAGAAGTAAATCTACATATACACTGTCAACTATTTTTGACAGGGATGCCAAGAATACACAACAGTGAGAAGACAGTCTTTTCAACAAATAAGTTGAGAATACTTAATACCCACACACAAAAGAATGAAAGTGGACCCTTATCTTACATTAAACAGGAACTCAAAATGGATTAACACCTTAAACATAAAACCTGAAACTATAAAATTCCTAGAAGAACACATAAGGGGAAAGATTCATGACATTGGTCTTGGTAATGATTTCACAGATATGACACCAAAAGCACAGGAAACAAATACAAAAACAGAAAAGTGGGACTATATCAAACTAAAAAGCTTCTGCACAGAATGAAAAGGCAACCTACAGAAATAGGATAAGATATTTTCAAACCATGTATCTAATAAGGGGTTTGTCTCCTCCAAAAAAGTAATGAGCCAATTTAAAAATGGTCTAAGAATTTGAATAGACATTTCTCCAAAGAGGACATACAAATGGCCAACAAGTATGTAAAAAATGCTCAATGTCACTAATTTTCAGGAAAATGCAAATCAAAACCACAATGAGCCGTCACTTCACAGCTGGCAAAATTGCTATTATCAAAAAAAAAAAAAGGCAACAACTGTTGAGGATGTGGAGAAACTGAAACCCTTGCACATGTTGATGGGAATGCAAAATGGTGCAGCCACTATGGAAAACAGTATGAAGGTTCCTTAAAAAATCAAAAATAGAGTTACCATACAATCCAGCAATTCTACTTCTGGGTATATATATCCAAAAGAATTGAATAAAGATCTCAAAGAGATATTAGCACTCCTATGTTCATTGCAGCAATAGCCAAGATGTGGAAACAGTTTAAATGTCCATTGACAGACAATCAGATAGTGTGGTATAGACATACAATGGAATATTATTCAGCCTTAAAAAAGAATGGAATTCTTCAATATGGGACAACATGGATGAACCTTGAGGAAATTATGCTAAGTGAAATAAGTCAGTCACAGAAAGACAGACAAATACTGCATGATTTCACTTATGTAAGTTATCTAAACTAAAAATAGTCAAAATCATAGAATCAAAGATTGGAATGGTGTTTGCTAGGGGTTGGGGCGGGGGTATGGGGAGTTACTAACCAATGGGCATTAGGTTTCAATTAAGCAAGATGAATACGCGCTAGGGATCAGCTGTACAACATTGTAGCTATACTCACAATAATGTATTGTTGTACACTTAAAAAAATTGTTAAAAGGGTAAATCTCATGTTAGGTGTTTTTACTACCATAAAATACAATTTAAAAACCTGATAAAGAACATGGAAAATTAAACTGCCTATCAGCTTCACACATAAATATTTACTGAAACTATGCTAAGTAAAATATTAGTAAGTGGAATCTAGCAGTGTGTTAATATACTCATACCTTCACCAAGAGGGACCCGTTCAAGTACTGCAAGAAGAGTTTAGTATTGGAAAATCTATTAATCGAATTCCCTTTAGTAACAAGACACTATTGTGGTAAATGGTGAAAAGCAAAAAAATTCAACATCAATTCCTGATAATGCTTTTAGGAGAGAAAGAATAGTGACATTCTTCATTCATAAGATATATTTATATTTCAGTCTTACTATTTCTATACCTTAAGCATGTCACATATTCTTTGTGCCTAAGTTTCCTAATGTTTTAAATAGTGATAATAATACATACTTCTCAGTGTCTGAGGATTCAACTATATGCAAACATACATACGTAAAATGCTATCATGCAACACCCAACTCCCCTCCCTCCCCCATCTCTTACTGCCTTGTTTTCTCACCTGTGTAACACTCATTAACACTGTGTGCATCACACTAAGGTAAGTGATAAGATATCAATTTTCTGTTTTCCTGGGTTTTTTTTCATTTGCACCAGTGGATGTAGAATGTTTTTACTGCTGCTTTAACTTGTGTTTGGTAATGCATGGTCTTGTAAACAAAGTAACACTTCCTGACCACCCTTCCATGCTCACTACTAGAGCCTCTTAAAGGAAGGTTGTACTGATTGGTTTCATTGGTTGTATTAACCCATTGGTTTCCAGCCTCATTTGCCCATTAGCATCACCTGAGCATCTTCCCCACGTGCTTCTACTGGGTCTCCAGAATTGCAAACTGGTGCAGTAGTCATTTCATTCCCAGTTACAAATACTTTTACTACCCCTACACAAATTGACATATACAGTCACCCCTTGGTTTTCCCGGAGGATTGGTTCCAGGACCAAGAAACCAAATCCACAGATGCTCAAGTCCTTTACAGCGGTCCCTCTGTATCCGCGGATGCTCTGCAGGCTCTGCATCTGCGGATACAGAGGGTCAATATTTGATCAGCGGTTGGTTGAATCCACAGATGTGGAACCCACGGATACGGAGGGCCGACTGAATGTCATTTGATTCTGAAATCAGCTTTGATTCATTACTAAAAATTAACTGAATGATTTAA
Source organism: Vicugna pacos (assembly GCF_048564905.1). Taxonomy (NCBI): domain Eukaryota; kingdom Metazoa; phylum Chordata; class Mammalia; order Artiodactyla; family Camelidae; genus Vicugna; species Vicugna pacos. The sequence goes on along the minus strand of NC_133023.1, from coordinate 95,419,499 downwards.
AATACCTAAAAGACCACTCATTAGAGTGAATGAACTATCAGAAAGAAAGAGAACTTAAAAAAGGCGGGGCAGAGAGCAAGTAACCATAACTTGGGGAAAATCTCAAAATTAGGTACAAGAAAAAAAGAGAAGCAAGACAGGGTCAAAGAATAGAGAATCCAGATTGGCAGGACCATAGAAACCAAAGAGAGGGAAAGATGGAAGAAAGCCTAAACTCAGCCTGCTTGTTTCCCTCTCAAGCACTGCCCCACTCCTCACCCAAGGAATGGTTTCCGGGCTAAGCAGCTTGGCTTGACCCTCAGAACCAGAACCACACCTCCTGGCTTCAAATCCCAACTCCATCATTGTCCAAGCGCACAACATCGGACAAGTTGCTCAACTCACTGTCCCTTCGTCTCATCACCTGCAAAACGGGGACCACTATCGCCTCTGCTCCTAGGGCTATTGTGAAGCCGAAACAAGGCACCGAGAACAGCACATGGAAAACAGTATTGTGTAGAGTGTTAGATTGTTGTTTCAGTAACCCCATTGTAGACCCTCATGGCACCATGTGTTTCTCTCCTGTAGCATTTGTCCCAGTTGTCATCTTATAATTTCTTTTGGTGATTCTTGAAGTCAGGTCCACTGGGATAAACTCCCTTTTGAATAACTCAAAGCCAACTGACTTAGAACCTTAATTACATCTTCAAAATCCCTTCACCTTTGCCGTACAATGTAACCTCATTATGGGAGCGATATCCCATCATATTCACAGACCCTGCCCACAGGCCAGGGAAGGGGATTATTGAAGGCACGTACACCAGGGCGTGGGAATCTTGGGGACCATCTTAGAATTCTGCCTCCCACCATGATCATTTGATCTTTCTCCCGCAGGATCATAAAGTCCACGAGGCCTGGGGCCCTTTGTGTTTTGGGGGATGAATGAGTGAATGAAAAATGGAAGAGAATGAAGGAAAACTAGTTGGGGGTAGATGTGTTCGGATTCACTGAAAGCCTTACTACTAGGTTCAAAAACCTGAGGGAGCCCTTACAACTTCACAAAAAGTGGTAGAAAGCTGTGAAGCGGAGAACCCAGATGAACATCAAGGCCGAACCCTTCACTGAGGCTTGTCCTGTGGCCAGAGGCCATCGGGGAGCTGCCTTGGGACTTCCAAGGAGTTCCCAAACCCCTGGGTCTCCACACGCCCAGCTAGCTCCTTACCAGCACCTGGAACCTAACACCTGGCACCCCTAAGGCTGGGGCACCATCTGATCTCAAGTGTTTATGAAGAGATCAAGGGCATCCTGAGTGAGGGAAGGAGGGGGAGAGATGGCATCTAAGGCCCAACCGAAGAACTTCAGAGCATGAATTCAACCCCTCACCTCAAAGGTACCAGGCTTTTCTGCTGGGTGTGTGTGATGTTTTGCAGTTGCTACATAGTCTGAACTGTACCTCACTCCATTGTCCTGCCGTTTGTTGGCCTCCTTTCTCTCTCATCAACTGAGCCCCTGTTTGGGGCCAGGACCCCGGGGCTTCAGTATTTTTACCACACATCGATTGAGATAGAATTCCCATTCCGTACAACTGGGTGCCTTCCAAGCGTATATATCAGTGCTTCCTAGTACGATCACACGCTGTGCGCCCATCGCCACTCTAATTCTAGAACATCTCATTTAGCAGTCGTACTCCATTTTCCCTCTATCCCCTACTCAGTTTTGACTCAGGCAGGACCCCTGCCCCCCAGGCTCTCCCAGGCCTGTGCCACCCTGCTGGGCTCCGGGGCTCAGAAGACCAAAGTTCTAGCCCTGGCTGTGCTCCTGGTCAGCTGTGTGACCGTGTGGCCTTCCTTTTCTGGGTCTCAGGTTTTTTTCAATGTAAGATGAGGTGCCTGGATCATAACCTGTTCCCTGCAGGACAGCTGTTCTTCTATTCTCCCCGCCGATGGCTGCTGTAAGCACGCTCCCGGTAGAGGCCAACAGCCAGCATCCTTACTGCCTCCACTGTGTCTTCACTTTCATTCACCTCACCTGCAATGTCCCCTCTCCTTCCACACCCACTTCGTACCCCTCCCTCCCAGAGCCAACCCCAGCTGAGTGTCTCCTCCAGGAAGCCCCGTAGGGTTCTCTTTTCTCTAAACTCCTATGGCAACTAAATCGTCTATCACACCCTTGGCCCTTCCTTACGGATAGAAAATCTGGGCTGCTAGTGGACGGCAAAGGAATGGTATCAGATATTTTCACCGCATCCCACACTGCCAGCCTCCTTTTTTATCCAGTGCCTGGTATTGCTATGTCTTTGTGATTCTTTCCTGTTGACACCTGGCAAGACATCACAGTACATCAGAACGAGGGGTGACAGTGGGAAGGCCACAGGAGGGGTGAGCACGGGCTGGGTATTCGCTCTTCTGTCCAGTGCAGCCTAAGATGTGCTGTATCTCACCGGAGGCTCCCAGCAGCCCCTGGGGAAGTAGAATCCAAGCTGGGAAGGTTTCAGTTACTTGGCCAAGCCAGTAAGCAGCCCAAAGCAGATGAAAATCCAAGTCTGTCTGAGTTTGTGTTTTTAACCTCTGTGCCTTGCTGGCTCCCACTTCACTTGGAAATACTGAAAGGGATGTGGCCAGAGAAAATCCAAATTCCTCCTGTAACTAGTGGGTGTGATGCTCACTCCCAATGGAGAGCAGAGGCGCTGTGGCTCCAGCATCCCTGTGCAGCACCGGGCACACAGTGGGCCCTCAGCTCCTGCTCGCTCAGGCCCTGGGCAATCTGTCAAGACACTGAGCTACCAGAGCAGGTTTATGGGAGGCTGTGGCTGCCCCCCAACTGGATCTCAGTAGGGAAAAGTTTACCTCAATGAGTCTTCATTTCTGTTAAGAATTCATTTTCAGTTAGCCAGGGATTGCTTTAAAATTGTTCTAGAACCCATTTTATTATTTTCACAGAGAGCTCGACATTTTAGAACACTTTACCACCAATGCCTGATGGAGCCCTGGTTTTCTGATGAGAAAAGCGATAAGGGCTCATTGTGGGAAACTTTAAAATGCAGAAAAATATAAAGGAGGAAACAAAAAGCGCCCACAACCCAAAGATAACCACTGATAACATTTTGGATTATTTCCTTCTAGGCCTACCAGCTTGCCTGCTCTCTCAATAAAGAAATAAATAGACCTACTTTATGTATCACCGGGTGCAAAGTGAGTTTACAGCTTTCTGCCCCCCTTTCCCTGAGCATGCTGTGGGGGTGAGCATTTTCCAGTCTCGGGTGTTTGTGAATTCGTCCCTATCAGGAACTGATTTTGTAAATCAATAAATTGAGAGCCCTGGTTCTCAGAGGCACGTTCCCTAACTAACCATCAAAAACCAAAACCTAATAAGCAAATTGAGACAGCTCCAGAGCCGGAAGGGTGGCAGAGAAATTTGAAGGTTGTTCTGGTCACCTTGGCATCCTCTTCCACTGGTGTGGCACTCGATTTCTGTAGCACCAGGCACTGGCGTCCAGCTGTTTCTTGTCTCCTCAGCAAGCACGAAGTATTAGCTTCTTTGGCGCCCTGTCCCTCCACCCCTCATTTTGCAATAAATGATTGCTGGGTTGATTCATATGTATTTTCGAGATCTTTTTTTTTTCTGTCAAGGTAGTAAGCAGCCCCCACAAAATATTTTGGTGAACCTGGTGATTCACTGGAGGATCGCTTGGGAGCAGGGAAAGCTCAAAGTAGCAAGTCTTAGCCACGAAGTTCATCTTCCTTCCCTAGAAGTGGAGCCCCCGCGTGGGGAGAAGAGGCTCCGTCTCTCTTCTCCCTACTTCAAGCCATCCACTTGGAGCTGAAATCAGGGGCCTCCAGCTGCTCCTCGTCTTCCTCCTTGTGGCGTGGCTGTCCGAGACCACACCGGCAGGCACATGGAAGAGGGGGCTGCCCCGCGACCTCGCTGGAGAGAAACAGATGGGAGTGAGGCTGATGGCTCTTGTTCTGGGGTGACTCAGAGTTTCTCCGAGCCACTCACTGCCAGCCCAGAGCCCAGCTGAGCCCCTCTCCTAGGCAACCTTTTGAAGATGAAGAACTGCTCACCCCGCTGAGAGTCTCCGTTTCTGGAAGATTGGGTTGAGCAAGGGAAAAAATCAACTCGCACATTCAGCCTGGGAACTGAGCTTTACAAGAAGTGGACAGAAACTCTGCTTTTCAATAAAATTCGGGGAAAGTATTCTTGAATGATATGGCCTCAAAGAGAAAGAGAAAAGGAATAAAATTACTCATAAACCCACCTTTCTAGCATAGCCAGTGTTGTCATATTTCCTTCTAGTCTTTTCTTCACCTAAAAATGTTCACTGTTGTCATCATAGAACCTACACAATGTTTGTTTCCTGCTTTTTTTCTTGCGGTAGCTTTTTTCAGCTTTATGGAGGTAGAATGGACAAAGCTGTAAGATATTTCAAGTGTATGTTGTGATGACTTTATATACATGTATCTCATGAAAGGATTCACCCATCTGGTTAATGAACACATCCATCACCTTATCACTTATTTGTCTTTACTTACCCTTTTCTAATAAGCATTTTTCTGTGTTGCCCCACATTTTAATAACCACTGTTTTAAAAGGAGGCATAATAGAAGGCTTCTTTTTAATAACATCACACCCCTGTGAGACTGCGGTTTTTCTCTTATTTCTCTGCAGCAGGTGCAGAGTAAAGAGGTTTAAGACATGACTGCTGCCCTCAAAGAGCTTTTATTCTTCCTGGTGGAGATAGTTATTCCTTCAAAGACCCTTAAAAGTTGGAGCCCCAACGCCTGAGTTGTGTCAAATTCAGGACTATCTCAACAGGGACCCATCCATGAGCAATGGATACGTATGAATGCAACATGATGAGTCATTTTCAGTGACCCAAATCTACCACCCTCAAAGTCCAATTCTATGTTGGCACCTATGTGACTTACTCCCAGCTAAAGAGCTCTTTCGATGGCCTTGATGTGGGGGTTGCATGTGTGGAGGCCTCTCCCACACCCTTTAATCTGGTTGGTTGGTTTGATGGAGAGGGTGACCTGGTGGGTTTACACCCTGCCTCCTCCGTGGTAAGCAAGTGAGAAGATTCTAGCATCTTGAAGGGTATCACATTAACTCCTGAGGTGAGAAGCGGAAACATTCTGACTCTAAGTGGCTCAGCTGATGGAGGTGTCAGTCACCCAGACTCTAGGGTCCTGAAAAGGGTTACTGCATTTTGTCACGTTGCTGAAAACTTCCAACCCTACATTTTACTTTGAGAGCAATAAATGTTTGGACATTTTTGCAACTTATAATTTGTGTTTGTTGACTTTTACAAGCATTATCAAGCCAAGTCATCTGTATTGTGAGCCTCTTATAAAAGCGTGGACCCTCTTTAGTATCCTGAATTTCATGAAAAACACATGATCTTGATACAAGGAACTCTTAATTGCTGGCTGCCAACGTTCAGGAAATAACAAAGCTACCGGCAGCGATGTATTCTCAAGTGAAAAGAGCCATTTGAACATTTGGTGGCTTTAGTGATTCTGACTTCTAAACAGGGTATACCACTCCTTTAGTTAATTCTCAGCTTTACTAAAAATGACTTTTCTGCACTTTTCTAACTAACTCTACAGTATGTTTTTATACTGAGCCCCAAGATCATGTGTATTTGTGATCTTCGGACTCTGATCAATAGGATCCTGGACTGGTTGAAATAAACATCTTTCCCTGAGGCACCAACCCAGACACTGGAATGTGGGCAGTGGTAGATCAACTGGAAATCAAGGTTTCACCTTTGAATTATACAAAGATTGTGGAAAACAGATGTTACAGAAGGACCTAGGAAAGCAGCCTTCAATGCCATCCTCTACAACCTGTTGAGACGAAGTCTTGAATACTCATATTTTCTTCTCTTCTTTAAGAACGTCTTCTGGGCATTTTGTCACTAAAACGTAGCAGATTGTACCCCATCACGGTAAAAAGACATCTTCCCATTTGAATTACCTATTTGACTTCCTCGATAAAATATTTCAGTAGTTTTGTCCACAGCCATTAGTCTTCTTCTAATTGCTCTGACTCAAATGAAGATTGACTTTGTGGTTGGAAATTTTGTGACATTACCAAGAAAGCTCAGTCAGTACCAGGACTCTTCTCAAACTCCTGTTTGCAAACCCAAGGAAAGACCTTTAGTAGGAAAGGCCAACATACTGATATGCAAAACAATTATGCGATGTAGAACTCAAGCGATCAGTGAACCTACTCTTTTCTCCGTTGTTTTTTCGGTCAAAGGAACCGGTTCAAGGAAATTTTTAGTGAGGCTACCTACTGATTATTTGTGTTCGTGAAGGACAAACATGTTCTGGAAAATTAAAAGCCAGACAATATCAAAAGTTTATGTTAAGCTACAAGTTTCAAAATTATTTCCCACCAAACCTTTACTTTTTTTTCTCCTTGCTCTGAGCCATCCTTTGCTGGAAGTAGAAATATGGCTTTTAGAGCCAGAAAGCACGGCACCAGCTGCACTAAGGGTCAAACCAGAAGCTGAGAGCAGCAAAGGGCCCAGGAGGGGAAAGTGATCCTGTTTCTAAGCAGATGATGGGGATGGGGCGGGGTAGATGGCAGGTCGAAGACTCATGAGATGCTGGGTTGAAAGAGACCTTGGGGCAATGTGGTTTGTTAAAATGCAGATGCCAAGACCCCAACATGGGGAGATTCTGATTCGATGGGTCTGGGTTAGGGCCCAAGATTCTACTGGGAACGAATATCCCAGATGTTTGGGCTGCAGCTGGTTCATGCTGATCCCACCTCGAGAAATCCTGTCTTAGCAGGAAGACGGTCTAACCCATTCATACAGATAAGGGAAAAGAGGACCCGAGAGGTTAGGTTATTTGCTCAGGGTCCTCGAGAACAAGATTAAGAAGCCAGGTTTCTCAGTCCAGGGCTTTCACTCTCTGTGGACCTTTACTCTGGACTCTTCACCTGAGCATCCGCCAATGGCCAAGGCAGTCAGGCCAGTTGTTTCCAGTTGGGGCTGGGGCCTCTTTACTACAGGACTCAGTCTGGGTGGGCTGTGCTAGGAGGGGAGGGGCATCCACAAAATGGATCTGCCCCCTTTAGCTTCACTGTTCCCCATAAGCTGAACAAACTGCAACATAGACTTTCTCAGGGCCAGAGTGCCAGGCTGGAAGGACAGAATACTGAGCTCTGTAATCACTGCTGGTTAAGCGAGATGGCTATTTCACGTCGGTGACCATGAGCCCTGTAATATATCTGTCCTCTCGAGGACTTGCCCCAGGATACCTGGCCCCTTGGCACATACAGGTCATTAAAAACGTGAGTATTTGGTCACCTCACCTATCCAAAAAGAATATTGACTGTATCTGTAGTGCATTCATTGCTAGACTTCCATAGCAAAGTCCCGCAGACTGAGTGGCTTAAACAACATAAACTGATGCTCTAACAGTTCTGGAGGCTGGAAGTATCAAGTCAAGGTGTCTGCAGGGTCGGTATTTTCTGAGGCTTATCTTCTTGGCTTGTAGATGACCATCTTCTCTTGGGTCTCCACATTGTCTTCCCTTGGTGTGCCTCTGCGTCCTAATCTCTTCTCGTAAAGACACCAGTCATACCAGTCATACCGGATTACGTATTCTTATACGGACACCCACCCTATTGACCTTTTTGAACTTAACTACTTCTTTAAAGATCCCATCTCCAAATACAGTCATATTCTGAAGTACCTGGAATTAGGACTTCAACATATGAATTTTGATGGACATAATTCACCACATAACATATTGTTTTTATTTCTACAACAAACAGGGATGGATGACTGATGGTGGAGGCGGGATGGGTAAGGAGTGGAGAGGCACAGAAGAGCGGAAACAAACCCCAATATAGGGCTGCCTAGTGAAGAAAAAAATGTTAAGTAAGAGAACTCAGTTACCAGGGAGGAAATTCCATCAATTCGATACTAAAATCATGCACCATAAGGAATTTATTGGCACTAAATCCAACATGTCATAAGAATAGATGTGTGTTTCATGAAAACTCTCCACAGGCATATATTTTACTGATAAAATGTGCTCTTCTGAATCAAGAAAAAAGGTAATCATGCCCTTTTTCCCAATCTTTTGGGGATTTCCAATATAAAGTTCCCCGTCTCTTAACTTTAAAGGGAAAAATAGTAACAGATAATCTCAGAAATTAAGAAAAGATATAAAGACATCAAACATTTCACCACTGAGATCACAGAGATGTCATAGACCTCCTATTCAGATGCTCCTAAGGTGTGATTTGCCATGGCTGACTTTTAAAAAATAGAGATCATAGCTATCAAGGGTGACCTGGCAAGAGGAGGGAGGATGTCATGAGGGGGATGGGAGAAAACAACTTGATGATGACAAAATTGTCTTAGATCAGTCTTGCAGTTCACTAACAAAGATTAGGAAGCTATTTTAGGTGGAAGCTAAAGCTATTTATTTGTTCTGTGAATTTGGGATTAGGTTATTGGAATCCAATTGCTCCTGGGGATGTAGGTTTTGCTAAATCAGAATCCTATTTGGGGAAGATCTGGAGCCCTAGACCAATAGCCTAAGGAATGTCTCTTTGCAGGGAGCCCAGCTCAGGCAGGGCCATTATCAGGGCAGTGAGTATCTGGGAGAATGGAAGGAGGGAGATGCGGAAGGAAGGAGTGAGAGGGGCCATCCTGCATACACTGCCAGTGTCGCCCACTGTTGTGGTTCAGGCTAGCCTCCGGTTTAGAGCTCTATGGGGGAATTAGAAAGTGAGTGCTGAGTCACCTACGCAGAGTTGCTAGAAGACAGAGGTGGGCAACTCTGAGTTTTGGTGGTCACAGACTGTGGCTTCTGGCGGAGCACCATCTAGTACTCAGGCGCTCCACAACAAACAAGGGAAAGAGGAAAGAGAAATGATTAGTGCACAGAAGTTTTCACTGGTAGGCTTACCCTGCAACTTGCTGCTTCTGTTTTGTTTATTTGCTGGTCTGTCCACGGGCCAGTTTTTCATCGTAGGATGGTTTCTGACTGGAAGCAGCATAATATCTCATGTAGTGTTTACTACATACTACATACTACATACTACATACAGGTTCTAAGTGCTTTACAAATAACGACTCATTTAATCCACGAGATAGATGAGGAAATGGAGGTACCCAAAGATGAAGTAACTTCCTAAGATCATAGTGCCAATAAGTGTTGGAGCCCAGATTAGAACCTGGGCAGTCTGACCTCAGAGCCTCAGCTCATCCTCACTGCAACTTACTAGCCGAGTCACTGTGTACAGAGGAAGAGCGGCAGAGGCGAGCAATCACAGATCTCTAGGACCATTAGGGGGAGGACTCTCCTAGAGAAGTTCATTTTTCATCTCGCTGAAGGCCAGCCCTTTACGTGTGGGAACTTACCGATGATACCAGTTGTTGGATAAAAATCTTCCTAAAATGTTACTTTCCAACAGAAGACTCAAAATGTGTGGTCACATTTTCTCGAAGACTAAATGGTTTTATGACCAGCATTATTTCTGCATTCGCTCTGCAGTTAGTGAGTGCCTGGGCTGTTGATGCCGCCATTGAAGCCAATGGTGGTTGTGTGGAGCTGGAGCGGAATCAGCTTTCTGGTCTGTGCAGGATGACAGATTCCCAGGGCTCTGCCCGAACGCTGTAGCAAGCTGGTTGGCACATCTTTAGCTGGAAACACAGATGCCTTAAGGTTGCTCCAGAATCAGGTAGACCTGGTGATTCATGTTGAAGTGACTCTGCCGCTTTCTAGTTCTGTGACCTTGGGCAAGTCAGCAAGCTTTAGTTTCCCTGTCTGTAAAGGGGGGATAAGGGTACTTCCTACCTCAGTGGTTGCGAGAACCCAGTGAGAGAATGCAGGGGACACAAAGTGCCTGGCTCCGGAGTGAGCCTGGTGGTCATGAACCAATCAGAAGGTTCCTTTCATTCTACACGGGAACCCACCACTCTTAAGCACTGGCTGTCATCTCAGGGGCTCTGGTCTTCCCAGTGCTGTTCATCTGTGGCCGTGTGCTAGGCTTCTAGGCTGTCAGAAAAGCCTCTTCCAGCTCTGAGCCAGGCAAGCCCGGGCCTATCTGAGCGGGTGCAATAACACGGGCTATCGGTTGACATGGCTGGAGAATCACGCCTTGTACAGAGTAGGCGCTCAGTGAGTGGCGACTCGGAGCACAGCATCAGCCGGGTTGTTGAGTCACCTCACCCCGCCTGGGCTGTGCCTCACTTTCTCCACCTGCACATGGGCCTAATAATACTTGCCACCTACACACCGCACTGCTGTTGTGAGGGTTGTTGTAGGCAAAGGCCATAGAGAGCGGGGGATCATTAGAAGATGTACATCTAACAAAGTGGAAACCTTTGAACTTTCAGAGCTGTGGGGTTGTCGTGTGGAGAGCTGTTATCTTCATCTTTCAAACTCCTCTTCAGCATTTCAATTACGTTAGAGGTGAAGTGTTCCTTTCCGGCCCCAGGCTGGTGTGTACATAGCCAGGAGAGCACTCTGCCCTCTGGTAGCAGGTACTCCACCTTAACTCTCGCCAAGAGCCCCTTGAGTGATGACGGCAACAATATAACAGGTGTTCCTTGTCGCCGACGCAGCCCTCTGCTAGTTAGTGCACAGGCAGGACAGAGGGCAGTCTGGTTTGCACTAGAAAACATTTATGGGGTCTGAATTATCAAAGACCATGGGGAGGTGAGCAATTTATTTTCAGGAGAACTTTTTAAAAAATCGTTTCACTTCATTATTCTCTCATTCACTTCACAAATGTTTACTGAGCACCCGTTGGGTGGCAGACACTGCTCTGGGCCCTAAAGGATATAGGAGGGGGCAAACCAGACCAAGTTCTCATCCTCGTGTATGTTACATTCTTGAGAGGATAGAAAGTAATCAAATCGATAGGTCAATTATCAAGACAATTTTCGACAGTAACAAGAGGAAGACAACAGAAAGGAGTAATTGGTTAGAGAGTGAGCAGGGTGGGAGAAATGGTTTAGTTGGGATAATTGAGAAAGGTCTCATCCAAACGAGCTCATCTCATTCTGGGGTTTGGGGACTAGAGGTTATGAGGGCCTGGGTGTCCACCCCTAGGGATCTCTTAGCTTAGCTGGAATTTCCTTCAAACGGTGAATGCTACCCTAAGGGGTCATACTCAGGACTCCTAACACCTTCATGTGAATTTGGCGTCCAATCCTTTCCTTCCCATCCGGAGGGAGGTAACACACGTGGGCCAGGGGAGTGAGTGGAGCATAGGACGAGGTGGGGTAGAGAGGGAGCCCTCTGTGTCATCGTTTCCGCCTTCACATCAAGGTGCTTTACCCCTCAGGAACAATCTTGAGATGACAAGTGACTAGAAATTGGTTTGAGAGGTTTCCAAAGCCGTAGATACTGTGATCGCGGTTGCCATACCTGCATTCTTCCCTTCCTATCAACAAACACTGGAAAAGCTCTGATTCATGGCGTCGGGCTTGCCATGCGGGCTTCTGGTTCTGAGTCAGAGTGGAAGAGCTCAGGGGCCTTGGGGTGGTAGGGCTTAGTAATGAGGAAGGAAACGGTTACTAGGAAATGAAGAATTGCACTCATCAAAGTGCTCGGTAACCAAAGAATGGTGACTTGGTTCTTTGTTACCCGGTGGAATAGAAAAGAGTAGGTGTGTGACAGAACCAGGCCCAGATGACCCCGCACGGCTCAGAGGGCCGATGCCACCTTCCTATGAAGCTGCCTGGGAAGTAGGTGGGGACGGCCCCAATTGTATCTCCATATTGTTTATTTTTGCTTTTCCCGAAATAAGCAATTTCAATCTTTAATTTCCAGGTGGAAACACTCCCCACTCTCCCCTGCCCCCAAAATGTGGGTGTGTAGACGAAGAAGACTTTGCGGGCAGTGATCAGTGACCTGAATGTGGAAGTTTTATCCACAGCCGCTCACCTCTCCTCCGCCTTTGAATTGCTTTGTTCATAACGGCTGCTTGCTAAACTGGCATAACGGCTCAAGTCAGCCAATCATTCTAGAAACACTGAGAACTCAGAAACAATGATACACAGCACTCAGCATATGCTTAACTGTGTTGGAATCATTTTCTATATAATAACACATTTCATTTTACAATCATTCCATAAGGTAGCTAACCTGTAACTAACCCCATTTTACAGATTGGGAAACTGAGACTCAGGGAGGTTAATGAACTTGTTGAGCTCTGGCTGGCATGGCAGGATCTAAATCTAGGCGGCCGGCTTCCCCTGCCTATCTCTTAATCTTTATGCTATTCTTGTTTTCTCATGGTCTGAGACAAGTGTTACCCAACTTCCAGTGTTTCTGGCTGCTCTGGTGTGTTTTTCTTAAACTCTACCTGTGATGCTCATTTCATGTATTACTTATCTCCTCCTCAACTAGTTTCAGAAAAGATCGAAGGTGGTGTCTTCGCCTCCAAGGATTCAACCCACCTAGAATAATAGTTCACCAAATGTCTACCAGCTGGCTTATAATTATTTGTTACCCACCCACACATTTCCCCCAAGTGTTTTTCATACCTGCCTCTTCCTCAGAGAATCAGGGCTGTGAACTTCTGAAGCCCATGGTATTCTGAGCAGCATAGTATTATCTGGAAACTATGAGCTGGGTGGGCACCATGCCCAGAGATGGCCCGGCAGACACTCTCCTTTTTCAGAGGTGACTAATTTCGTTTTCAGAAACACTGAGCCAAGGTAAAGTTTTGCTGGATACTAGGATGAGATCCTAGAGTTTGGTTTTTATATATAGCAAGGAATCCAGCCTGAGGCTCTTAGGGAGAGCAGTTGTGTCGATGCCTTTGTTGGCATGCTTGTGCCTGTTAGCTGGTTGAAGCGATGTGCTCATAAGGACAGGGTTATGAGTTTCCTACTAGGGGCAAGGGTATGATGGTTGGGCACGGTTTAGGTCTTGCCCCTAGAGACACATGCTGAGGGGGAGAATCTGAAATGTTTAAACCAAAGGTCCACGTACAATTCCAGAGGAGCAGGTCAAAATGAAAACAGAAACTAGAGAGGGACATCCTAACTGGCATTTGTAGCAAAATGGGATGAGATAGCCTCTGGGAGCTAGGTGCCAATCGTAAACTTATTTACCATAATCCGCAGGTCAGTTTCAAGACATCTCCATAAAAACGCAGCCAACAGCACAAAATCCCATTCTATTTCCCTTTCGTCTGCAGAGATCTCTTACCACTAGGGTCACCTGGCACAGCTTTCTCCCCCTTCTTGACTACGCTTTTCTTCTCAAACCCTTCTTAAAGTTCACTGATTCCATAATAGCTGCCCATAAAAAGGGTTTTTACTTAGAGGAGGATTAAAATCTTGTCTTCTTTTCCAGCGAGAGAACAGGAGGAAATAAGCTTGGGAGAAGGGGATTTGTCTGATTACTAGAGGGCTCACTCCAGAAATCCCCTCCAGTCCTTAATTTTGGTGTTACTTCAGCCCTTGAATCATTAACTTTGAGTTTATTTCTTGGCATGTGGTCATCCGTTGCTTCAAGATGACAGTGTCTGTTTTTTGTTTGCTTGAGTGTTTCTTTTCCCTAACAGAGTCCTTTGGGGCTTTTCACAGATCTAAGTCAAGTTTGACACATTCAACAAAGTTGAACGACATGAAACAAATCTGGAAACGTTGTTTTCGAGTTTAACTTAGCAAATGTTACCCATTCCCATCCGGGATGAAATTGTGCCTGATTTGTGGTAGCAGCGATTCCCCAGGTGCATGGCAACCTTCGCAGGGGCCCTTTCTAAAGTACTAGCTAATCTACGAAGCCTGGGCTGACTGAAGGCTGGCAATAGCTAAAGATGCTAGTCATCACTGCATAAGAACCACCCCTTCACTGAACACTGAGGGGATGGCCCCTCATCCGAGCACACCAGGAAGTCAAATGAAAGAGAAAAATGGTCTCCATTCATTGAAGGTGGGACTGGAATTGGAATGTAGATACCATTTAACCACCACTTGGATTTCCTCGATTCTAAGATACTATTGGGTATCTTAAGAGGCACCATGGGTTTAGAAATAGCTTTGGGGAAAGACCATAAATCCCATGGTTTTGATAAATTACATGACAGTGTCATGGTGAGGGTTATGACTCTGCTACTTAGTAGGTGTGCCTGTGTGACATCTTGGACTATTTACTTAAGCTTTTTGTGCCTCAGATTCCTCATTTAACCTGTATATAAGTGTCTGCTATCATCAGCATCATCAGCATCAGCATCTCACCCCACCGTCATCATCATCATGCATTCTGATTGCAGAAATAATGAAACGTGAAAATGTGCCTATTAAAAATGAGGAACTAAAGATGTTGACCTGATTCAGTGACTGCTGGAATGGATTGTGTAAGTTGTCTTATAATTTCATCATCTAAGTGGCCTAAGCATTAGCTACCTCTGCCACCCCAAGGCTCACTTTTTTGCTAAAGTCCGAGGAAAGTTTCTCCCCTCAGATTTACCCTTCAGTCAGATGTCCCCTGGGCAACCACCTCTCTGGGTCTGCATCCTCCCGGCTGCTCTGAGAGATTCTCCCACTTAGCTCACTGCTCACTGCTGAGCTGGTCACCACAAGAGGCTCCTGGACAGCGGCCCTTGCCGGTGGGCCTCGGCTCCGAACTAAAAGTGGAGCAGCCCTCCTCCCTTCCTAGTCCCCAGCAGCTCCGACACATCGAGTTCTGTAGGAGGACCGGACTTGAAGAGTGGGTTGGGGATAAGGGTAACTAGAGAGATTACAATGAGAGAGAAAGGATGCAAAACTGTACAGTTCAAGTGGCTTCTGCCTTTGTGTTGTGCAACAGAAAAGCATGAAAGAATTGACCCCTACACAAGGGTCCTTTGTGGACATGTCCGGGTTCCTCACCTTGCTCTCCCCTATTGAAGGCTGTAGGCTTCCTTTCTCAATAAGGCCTCCATTTTCAAGGCAGGAATTACTCCCTTCGTTAAGGGAAATTCCACTTCATAATAGCAAACTCGGAGCACTTCCTGTAGGCCAAGCGCTGCTCTAAGCACCGTATCACTAGTTACTACGGTACTTCATCAATAAGGAAATGTGCACATTTCACATTTCTGACACCAAGATGTCTCAAAATCAGTGGTGTATAGAGCTTAAGGGATAACTCGTTCTTTCTTTCTTTCTTTTTTTTTTTAGGAGTACATAGAATAATTGTGAAATTTGTAACTATGTGTAAACCTATAGTGGTAACCATTTCACTATATATATATATGTATATATATACACATATGTATCTCAAAGCATTAAGTTGTACACCTGAATTATTATGTATTATGATGCTATGCGTTAATTCTATCTCAATGAAAAACAAATATAAAATCAACATACAAAAACTCAAAACAAAACAGAACAAAAAATAATGGTGTGTCCTACAATTGATGACGTCTCAGATTCAATGAGCGATGGCAATTTCATTCTCACAATGACTCCATCACGTAGGGGTGATTTTTATCAACATTTCGCGGATGACATATTTGAAGCTCAAAGTCACACAGATAGTAAATGGTAAATGAGAACCTAGGTAGACGGGTTCCGAAGCCTTTACCCTGAGAAGATGATCTGATCCTCCGGGGATCAACATGGGTATGTATTCATTCTCAAGGACTGGCCTGTCTAATTCAAAGGGAGGAAAAGCAATATTTTCCACAGGTGCATGAAACCTGCCCAGCTGGCCCTGCCAAGCTCTATTGTCAAACAAACCAAGTGCCAGTGTTTTCTTTCTCCTCCTGCTTTCAGATTGTGCCCTGGGTGAGTGGGGTGGGGACTCCAGAGGCAGAAACGTAAACCTATCACAGAGCCACCTACTCCAACAGCTGGCAGAAGCTTTGACATGGAAAGTTTTTTGCTTTATTTTGGAGGCTAGGTCAAATTCCACGGCCAGGCTGCCTCCCACAATCTCTGAAAAGGGAAGTTGGCTGAGGATTTACTAATTCCTCTGTGATCACACCATCTCAGGGGCAGAGAGGTGAGGGAACGGGCAGTGGCTGTCTTTCCGGTTACATATATTAGTGATATTATTATTTATTACATCTGATCTGTTGGATGTGTCTATTTCATCCACCAGAAGCAGAGATTTTTGTCTTCGAACTATACCTGCAAGAAGCCAGAATACTTCAAAGCGAGGCTGGCCCATTCCAACCCCTTTGCTAAAAATTAAAGGAAAACAGCTGTAGACTACCAAATAATTCATGAGTTTTGGAGCAGTCTGCTCTAAGAGTTTCCAAATGCTGCCAGTTTGTGATCTTCCTTTTGCTACGCAGATCTTTGTAAAACAGGATTTTCACATGACCAGACAAGAAAAAGCAAGTTCAATAATAAACTTAATATTCTGTTATTATTATTAATATTAATAGGATACCTGACACTGGCATCATGAAACTTTGTTCCTAATATCAAGTGGGTGTCATGGGGATTTTTTTTTTCAAAGAATACCTCACTGTTCTCATTTTTAAAATTTTATTTAGTTATATTTTTCCCTTAACAGAGGTTCTGGGGATTGAACCCAGGACCTCATGCATGCCAAGCACAAACTCTACCACTGAGCTATCCCCACCCCATTCTTATTTTTAAATGTCTTGTGGTATATGTCATATTTTATACAAAAATGTAAATAAATATTGCTTTATCTTATATGTTGTATTTTTAGTGTCAATTAAAGTGATTTAATTTCTCTATTTAAAAATTTTGTAATAAAGGCTAAATCATCATACAAAGCATATTTTGGTAAATTTTTTAAGCACCGACTAATTGTGAAAACCACGTTATGTTTTCTGCTATTTGCCATCCATAAGTCCATGTTGGTGTGCTAGCAATCGGTTGGAAATTGAAAAATATTTAATGGTTAAAAACATTTGGAAACTTCTAACAGAGACTCTGAACTTTTAAAAGGAAAGCTGAATGATATAAATTAGTTTCTAGAAAAGTCAGCCTTGGAAAAGCTTGCCCTGTGGCTGGTTCTTCCCTTTGCGGCTGCACTGGTCTTTTCCCTATGTTTCTTTGATGCTATTAGTTTTAGAAACAGCGCAGCTCTGTTTACCTCTCACTCCTGGGTCAGTCAAACAAGCTGGGCCACTTCCCACTTTCCAAAATAAGTTCTGACCTCCTGGCCACGCCCAGTCCCACATCTAAATGTGACACTTCCCACAAGCAAAAGCAATTGCTCTGTTAGTCTCTAACGACTCCTTGGCAGAGTCTAATGCCATCATCCACGCACGTCCTCCCTTACGCTTTCAGGCTTGAAACTCATGTGAGAGGACCGCATGCTCTGGGATGGAATTTCACTGCTGTGCTTGACTCTCTTTTGCCGGGATCTGTATCTCTGCGTACTTCATGACTCATCTCATGACGAGGCAAAGGTAATTGGAAGTTAGATGTCTAATAGACTTCCTTCACTTGAACGATTTCTCACTAGTCTGAGAAAAAGGCTTTTTGCAATTCTGCCACTTTGAGTTTTTGAGAGATTTCTGAATTGTAATATATTTACAGATATGTGCAACCATCACCACAGTTAATTTTAGAATTTTAGCAATTTCAGGACCTCAAAAAGAAACTCCATGCTCTTTAGCTATCACTCCCCTCTCGCTACCCCCACTCCCGGCCCTGGGCAACCACTAATCTTTTTATCTCCATGGATGGCTCTATTCTGGACTTTCTTACGAATGGAATCATACAGTATGTGGTCTTTTATGATTGGACTTTTCCTTGGCATGATGTGTTCAAGGTTCCTCCGTGTTGTAGCATGTGGCAGTACTTCAGTTCTTTGTCTGACTGGATTATATATCATTGCATGGATGAATATACCACATTTTGTTTCAACTTAAATAGAGGCAGTGGGGGAACAGTGACAGGGGCTAGGACAGGAATTAGTAGGCCTGATGGACCTTAGGAGCTGATAAGTCTAAGAGTCTTTGAAAATAGACAGAGCACGTGAGTATCACGCAAGATTTGCAAGTCCTTCTAGAGAGACAGAGCCCTTCGGTCTGGGTTTGCATCAGAGCAGTTTCCGGAACTGATGAAGTAGAGATACCAGTGATTTGTCTGCCCAGCCACAGGGAATCTGCCCTGCCCATCACTCCTCTTACCCTAAATGTTCATGAGACTCCCATCCTTACTCATCTTGTCTGACTGCATTAGGATTGGTGGGCGTTTGAACAATGACGGCCCCTTCTTAGGCGGGCTAGTGCCCTGTGTAGGACTCTTGTGGCCTGGCTGACGGAGATGAACTTCAGCAATCAGATTCCCCTCTTGGGAATATGGTGATGGGGAGCTGAGAGTCTGAGCCATCATCGAAGATGGGACTCAAAGGCTATAAGACAGACTTGAAGCTGGGCCAAATGTGAGGGACCATCTATGAGCCAGAGTTAGGAGGAATCCAGTCAAGAGAAAGAGAAGAATGGAATGGATGTGCACAGAGGAGCAGAGACACCAAAAGAGAGAACATGGGCCTTCGGAGGAAGAGCCAGGAATTGCAGCTGCCTGGCTTCCTGTTCCAGGTCCCGCTGTGGCAGCTCCCTTGAGAGTGCCGCGAGACCTTGGTCTCCTTATAATAACTTGTGCTCTACCCTCCTGCTCCCTCACACACTTTATTGTTGAACCAGCTTGAGTGGGTCTCCGTTCCCTGCATCCCAAGGAGCTCTGACTGAAATACACGCAGAACGTGTAGAGAGTCAAGAGCAGGGAGTGGGGATGGAGGGGCGCTGGGGCAGCAGAAGTTCAATAGGGCGATGGACTTTGGCCGGGCAGCACTGGGGTGATCCGGCAGCTTGGCTGGGGAGATAGAAGAGCTGCCTGGTAACAGAGTGAAATACAGAGGGGCCAAGGTACCTTACGTGCTTCCTGTCCAGAGCTCTGTGGCTGTGCATTTGCTTGTGTGCCCACATGTGTGCATGTCTGTGTGTGGTAGATGTACAGGGAGTGGGGCACTGATGGCAAAAATTTAACCCAAAGTGAGATACGCATGTAGATCCCAGAGGCTGAGTGACTCAAGTGATGGTCACACTCAGCTGGCACCCTGAGCACTGCCTGACCCTTCTGCCTCCTGCCTCAGCCACGTAGAGCTGCACTTTTTATGCAGCCGCTAGTGGACGTTGGCAAAAATAAAACCATTCTGCTTAGAACCGCCTCTGGTGACAGCAGCTGTTATAAAGCAGAGAAAAGCTTGGGGACAAGGGTAAGGGAAAAATGTCTGCCGAAAACATCTTCCTAGATTTTTCTTCTTTAAATATATATCTAGAGAGATGCACACAGACTGTTGTTGCAAACCTACTAAGGCTTTAAAGCAATAACTCCAAACTCCTCAGGAAAATCTTGGGAAATTCTTAGTAAACTGAAGCAGAGGTGACTCTAAAAACTACTGACATTGGTAAGTTACGCCTGGCTTATGGTCCGGAAGTTAGCAAAGGCATTTCCCTGGGGTTCTCATGGGCGGATTCAATGCAGTAGAAGCTGTCAAAAATCTGGGCCTGGGGCAGCCTCCTGCTTGGGGAGGCAGGACTTGACATCCTTTAAAATTTTTCTTTAAAAAAATGAAATGCTCTTCTAAGAGTACAATATGTCCATATGGAAAAAATCAAAACATGCACAAAAACATAAAGAAGATTTCTTTAAAAATCTGCAGTAACCTTGTACCAAGATATAGCCACTGGTCACATTATACTGTACGGTAATTGCAGCCTTTTTTCCCCCTATTGTAACACGACTTTTCTTGGCATTCTGCCAGGAGCAGGCCAGCCTGGCAAGGAAAAGCAAAAGTTGAAACAATTCTGCCACCTGCTGCCCAACCTATTCTCCTAAGCAGCTTTTTGGCTCTTTGAAGCTCTTTTTCTTTTTCAAATCCTTATTGTTTATCTTTTTCTAATTACAAAGGTAATACATATTGGCTATAAAAATTCAAACACTAGAGAAGCATATGAAATCAAAAGTGAAAGCTCCCTTCCATCAGCCCCCCTGCTAGAGGTACCACAATGACCAGCTCAGTGTATCCACCCAGATCTTCTATGCATTTACATACATATATGATTCATTCCAAATAAATGTTTCTTTAGGGACTCTTATGTGCCAAGCTGGACGCTGGCCTTGGAGCTATGAAAAAACTAAAATCTCTTCCTTTTTGGAGCTTACATTTTAGTGCAGAGAGATAAGCAGTAAACAAATTTACAATGAATCTGTAAAATGCTAGATGATGATGTGGAGAAGACAGGGTGCATGAGCTGCAGAATGCTCGGTATGCATTCCCATGTTTAAAGGTGAGAATGATGAGGAGAAGCCAGCTGAGGAGACTAAGGTATGGCCAGTGAAGTAGGAAAAAACCAAGGAAGGATGCTGATTTGGAAGCTAAGGGAGGAAAGTGTACTGAGGTGGTAGAGTAATCTGCTGTGCCAAATGCCCTTGATGGGTCAAGGAAGAACAGGCTTGAAAATTGACCATTGGATTCGGGATTTCCAGTCAAGGTGGCAGAGTGATAAAACCACGAGTTTGCCTCTCCTCATTACTACAATGAAACCACAACCGAATGCTAAGCAACCACCGGAAAAAGACTGGAATCTAGCAAAAAAGATCTGCAACTGGAAACATTAAGAGGGAACCACAGCAGGATGGTAGGAGGGGTGTGCTCATGATACAATTGTGCCCCATATCCCTCAGGTGGGGGACCCACAAGCTGAAGATCTGTTAAGTCTCAGAGGCCCTCCCACAGGAGTGAGAGCCCTAAGCCCCACGTCAGGCTCCCCAGCTCGGGTCCCAGCACTGGGGGGAGGAGGAGACCCCAGGACATCTGGTTTTGAAGGCCAGCAGGGCTTGGCTCCAGGAGCCCCACGGGACTGGGGGAAACGGAGACTCCATTTGCTTGAGAAACATACACGGAAATTCACGTACACCAGGTCCAAGGGCAGAGGCAGTGATTTCATAGGAACCTGGGCCAGACCTGCCTGCTGGATTTGGAGGGTTTCCTGGGGACGCAGGGGATGGCTGCGGCTCACTTAGGGAACATAAAAGCTGGTGGCAGACATTCCAGGGGTGTTAATCTACATGAGCTTTCCTGGAGGCTGACATCTTGGTTGGATCATTAGCACCAAGACCTAGCCCCACCCAACAGCCTGTAGTGAAGCCTCAGGTCAAACAACGTACAGGGTGGGAGCACAGCCCCACCCATCATCAGACTTCCTGAGCCACAAAGGCCTCTAGACACAGCCCTGCCCACCAGAGGTCCAGGACCAAGCCTCATCCAGCAGTGGGCAGGCACTGGCTCCTCCTGTCAGGAAACCTGCATAAACCTCTAGTCCAGCCTCATCCACCAGGGGCAGATACTAGAAATAAGAAAACAACAATCCCAAAGCCTGTGGACAGAATCCACAAATACATAGAAAGATAGAAGATATGAGGCGGCAAAGGAATATCTCCCAGGCCAAGGCACAAGGTAAAATCCCAGAAGAAGAAATAAGTGATGAGGAGACAGGTAATTTATCTGAGAAAGAGTTTAAAGAAATGATGATCAAGATATTCAGAGAACTCAAGAGGAGTATAGATGCACAGAGCGAAGTTTTTATAAAATTGACCACTGGATTTGGAAACATGGAGGCCACTGGGGAACGTAGATGTCATGGGGGCCATGGAGGTCATTGATGAGTATGGAATGTGTGAGCAAAAAGCCTGATAGTAGCAGGTTCAACTGAGAATCATAGCAGAAACTGGAGTTATTTTTGCAAACACTACAAAAAGAGAAAAATAATAGAATGAGAGGGGTAAATGCAACAAGAACTCAAGCCATAGAGCAGTTAGTTCTTCCCAAAATGTGGAATTCTAAAGGTAAGGGAGAAAGTGGGTGGAGGACTGTTTTATAGGAGACAAAAGAGACAAGACAGTTAAATGCAGTGCATGATTCTTGACTAGATAGCAGAGTGAACAAGTTAGAAAAAGTATTATGAGACAATTTGGAAAATATTAATTTGGACTGCTAATATTATTTCATCCAGCATTACCTTTATACCAAAGCCAGAAAAGGACACTACAAGAAAAAGAAATTACAGGCCAATATCCCTGATGAAGAAAGGTGAAAAAATTCTCAGCAAAATATTAGCAAACCAAACTTAACAGTACATTAAAAGAATCATGCACCATGATCAATGGGCTTATTCCTGGAATGCAAGTATGGTTCAACGAACACAAGTCAATCAATGTGATACATCACATTAACAACATGAAGGCTAAAAATCATATGATCATCTCAATAGATGCAGAAAAAGCATTTGACAAAATTCACCCTCCTTTCAACAAATTAGATAGAATGTAACTCAACATAATAAATGCCATGTCCAAGAAGCCCACAGCTAATATTATAATCAGCAGTAAAAATGGAAAGCTTTTCCTCTAAGATCAGGAACAAAACAAGGATGCCCACTCTTGCCACTTTCATTCGATATAGTACTGGCAGTCCTAGCCAGAGCAATTAGGCAAGAAAAAAAATAAAAGGCATTCAAATTAGAAAACAAGAAGTAAAATTGACTCTGTTTGCAGAAAACATGATATTATATTCAGAAAAATCTAAAAACTTCAAGAGACTGTTAGAACCAATAAACAAATTCAGTAAAACTGCAGGATACAAAATCAATATAGATAAATCAACTGCATTTCTATACATCAACAACAAACTGTTGGAAAGAGAAATTAAGAAAACAATCCCATTTACAACAGCATCAAAATGAATAAAATACTTAAGAATAAATTTAACCAAGGAGGTGAAAGATCTGTATACTGAAAACTATAAGACATTGGTAAAAGAAATTAAAGAAGACACAAATAAATGGGTAGACAGTCCATGTTCATAGATTGAAAAAAAAATAATATTGCTAAAATGTCCATACTATCCAAAGCAGTCCATAGATTCAATGTAATCCCTGTCAAAATCCAAGGGGTATTTTTCACAGAAATAGGTAAAGCAATCCTATACTTTATATGGAACCACAAAAACACCCAGATACCTAAAGCAATTTTGAAAAAAAAGAAGAAAGGTGCAGAGATTATACTTCCTCATTTCAAACTATATTACAAAGCTGTAGTAATCAAAACTATATGGTATTGACATAAAAACAGACATATAGATAAATGGAACAGAATAGAGAGGCCAGAAATAAACCAATGCATGTATGGTCAATTTTTGACAACAGAGTTAAGAATATACATTGGGGAAAGCATAATCTCTTCAATAAATGGTGTTGAAAAAACTGGATGGCTACATGCAAAAGAATGAATGTGTATCTTACACCATACAAAAAAATCAACTCAAAATGGACAAAGGACTTGAATTTAATACCTGAAACCATAACACTTCTAGAAGAAAACTTAGGGGGTATGCTCCTTGACATTGGTCTTGGCAATAGTAGCATTAATTATTAGCAATATCGATTAATAATATTAACATTAATTAATAACATTAATATTGATTTTGAATTGATATAAATTATAAAATAAGAGGACAGATACTATTTAGTAATTAATAGTATTTTGATAAATATAATGTCTATTATAATAACTTTATAGAAGGAGAGCCTGAGGGGCGGTTTGTACAATCAGTAATGGGCATTCGGTTCCAACACAGCCTGATTCCAAAGCCTAAGCCCTTTCCTGGAGTTTCCTATTGGAACAAGAGTAACCACCATAAGGAAGCTGCTGCATCTTTAAAATGGAAACTATATCTAGAGTAATGCATTCTAAGTGTCTCAGGGGCCTTACATTTCTTTTGTTTCCCAAACAACCAGAACAGTGCTAGGCACCTACTGGGCACTCAATGGCTGACTGATTGGTTAACTGATTGATAATGATACTTGCACACATTCCTTCTGAAGAAATATTTAAGAGCCTGACAATGATGTGAATCTCATCATGATTTCCAAGATTTGTGCTATATTTTCACAATGACTGTGGGACAATTTCACATCCATGGCAATTTCATCAGTTGGTGAAAGTCTTGAGGATACAATTGTCAAAATGAAAGCTGGTCACATCATTTTTTAAAGGCCACCTATAGCGGCAGCTTTTCAAGAGGAAAAACAAAAAGACTAGAGACCCAATGCATTAGACCTTCATGCTGAAGTTGATAAATGGATATGAATCAAAATAGTTTGTAGAACTAAAATCTTTTTTTAATTTTCTTTTTCATTCTACTTATCTTTTCTTTTAATTGAAATATAGTTGATTTACAAAGTTTTGGGTGTATAGCAAAATGATTCAGTTATACATATATACTCTTTTTCATATTGTTTATCATTATAGGTTATTACAAGATATTGAATATAGTTCCCTGTGCAGATTCTTTTCCATTATAGGTTATTGTAGAACTAAAATCTGAAGTGTCATGGCCAGCATGATATATACCTTGAAATTCTTGAGATTTTACATATTCATGAACTTGAAGGGATAGAATGATTGGAGGTAGGAGTTGATGTGTATTTCATGAAGAAAATAATGTTTGGTGTTTAAAACGATGCATTGTAATTTCATTTATATAATTTCAGATCGGGGCCCCAGAGAAAACTAAAGATTTAGAAGAAACCAGGGAAAACGGAGTCTTGTTCTGGCCATGTTGCTACCTTACTATGTGACTTTGGGACATTGTCCCTTCCCCTCTCTGGAGCTCCATTTCCTCATCTGTACAATGAAGATTTGACCATGCAATCTTGGACTTTCATTCTCTTTCAGCGCATTCTCTTTCCTTTTACTCCCCGGGTCATTATCACAGGAGGAAGAGTGAATGTTCTTGGGAAAATCCCTTTGATGGAAAATATCCTGTCTCATGAACATGGAGGACATTATGCTAAGTGGACTGTCAGAGCAGTCACTGAAGGACAAATACTATATGATCTCACCTCTATGAGGAACCTGAAATAGTCAAACTCGTAGAAGCAGAGAACAGAATGGTGGTTGGCAGGGGTTGGGGGAACGGGAAAAGGAGGAACTATTAGTCAAAGGGTATTAAGTTTCAGTTATAAGATGAGTAAGTCCTAGAGATCTACTCTATGGCATAGTGCCTATAGTTAACAATACTCTAGCGTGTACTGAAAATTTTGCTAAGAGACTAAATCTCATGTTTAAATGTTATCACAAAATAATAATAATAGTAAAGGGGGTGGGAGGAAACTTTGGATGTGGTGGCTATGTTTATGGCAAAGATCATGATGATAGTTTCACGGTGTATCCTTATCTCCAAACTCATAGAGTTGTACATGATGATAATGAATATACAGCTTTTTGTATGTCAACCATACCTCAATAAAGTGGCTTGGGAAAAAAAAAAGCTTGAGATGAAAGTACTTGAAGACTATCAGGCTCTTCACTCACTTCTAGAGCTAATAGCATGTTCCATGTGTGTATTTGTCAGGATTCTTGCAGCTGCCAGAGGCTTAAACCCAGCTAGAATTTTGCTTGTGCCAAAAAGGGAGACATTAGTTAATACCACCTAGCCATAGGAGAGGCAGGGACAACCGGAACAAAAGGCTCAGATAACAGACAGGATTCTCTTTCTTGCTCCCTTCCCCCTCCCTGTCTTTTTCAGACCCCCATCTCTGTCTCTCTGAGTGTCAACCTCATTCTCTTGGCTTACTATCTTTCACACAGCTGGATACATGGCAGCTGGCTAGATCCGTACTCATACCCCCCAGAGTTGCTGTCAGAGAGGAATTTTGACTGGCTCTTCCTAATGTCAAGTATTACAAGTCCCAGGAAGGATTTTGATTGGCCTGGCTTGGACCAGGTGCCTATGTCTACATCAGTCACTGTGTCCAGGCAACAGAGTTTTGCAAGAACATAGTAGTCATGCTTCAAGAGCATGGTTGGAGTGGAGAAAAGAGCATTTTCCAGAAGTGTGGTGTGCTGCTCTAGATAGACAAAACACTAGCCACTGTGTGGGGCTTCATTATCTTTGAATCTTGTGAATTGTAAGCCGAGCCCACAATAACACCAGAAGATTCTATGGCATTTTTGTAGTCAGGAGATGCCATAGACTGAATGTTTGTGTCCCCATCAAAATTCATATGTTGAAATCTTAAACCTCAATGTGATGGTATTAGGAGGTAGGGCCTTTAGGAGGTGATTAAGGTCATGAGGTTGGAGCTCTCGTGAATGGGATTAGTGCCCTTATAAAAGAGACCCCAGAGAGCTCCCTCACCCCTTCAGCCATGTGAGGATGCAGCGAGAAGACGCTATCTACAAACCAGGAAGTGGGCTCTCACCAGACACCAAATTTGTTGGTGCCATGCTCTTGGACTTCCTAGCCTCCAGAAGCCTACAAGATACATTTCTGTTGTTCATAAGCCACCCACTCTACAGGAATTTGCTATAGCAGCCAAATGGACTAAGACGAATCTTAGAAAAGCAGATACATTGCCACATTGAATGCCAAGGACTGAGGGGTTGAACGTGTTTTACCAGTCTCTTTTCTACAACGCAGATATGACCTGTGATTTAGCAAGAGACATCCATTTTCTCTAATGTCTCTCAAGGAGTGAGCAACAGAAACTTCATCCATTTTTATTATTCATAACAATACTCGATACTTACATACTATGGCATTTTCATCAAAGGATCTCTGAACATACAATTAGCAAGTATTAGTCAGTTTTCAGATGGGAAGTCAGGGGTGCTGAGAAGGCAAAGCCCGGCACTGTGAGTCTGCCTGGGATGGTGAACTTCTGGAAAGTACCTTTTCTAACCCTGGCCTACTCAGCCAGTTCGAAGGGGATGTGCCCTGCAGTCCAGAAGCCCCATTCCAGTCAGAAGTAAAAGAAAGAGGAAGGCCATGCTTTCACGGAATCAGAGACTCTCAGATGTGGAAGAGGGCTTGGAGGCCAGATGTAGCCTAACCTCTCATCCGTGCATACCCTCTTTCTAGATCATCATCCATCGTGAGTGGTCACACAACGTCTAGAGGCTGAGCACTATTTAGATCACTAAGCAGCATATTTTATTGTTGGAATGAGAAGGTTATTCTTTATGCTGGGATCTAACTACCCCTGGGCAGTCATTTTTTTTTAAATTCACTCTTGAAGGCATGTTCTGTGGCTGACAGCCAGCTTAGTGTAGGGGTTCAGACGTGAGGAAGAACCAGCACCTGTCCTCCAGGATCTCAGTGTCCAGGGGAGGACACAGACATCTCTGTCCACGTAGGTGCTTTAGGGAAGGTGTGAGCAGGGGAGCCCAGCAGCAGAAATGCTGACCTCTCTCCAGAGAGGTCAGGGAAGCTCTCCTGGAGGAGCTAACCCTGTAGCTGATTTTTGACAAGATGAGTAGGGATCTGCCAGACGAACAATCATGGATCCTGGATGAGGCAGAGGTGATAACCAGCATGTGCAAAGGCTCAGAGGTGAACAACAGCACAACCTATGAAGGAAACCCCAGGGGTGACTAGAGACATGGTGTTTGAGGTGTAATAGGTCAGGCTGCACATTTGCTGCAACGTGGACAGACCTGGAGATCGTCATATGAAGTGAAGTAAGCCAGAAAGAGAAAGAAAAAATACCATATGATATCACTCATATGTGGAATCTGAAAAAAAATGACACAGATAAACTTATTCACAAAACAGAAACAGACTCACAGACATAGGAAACAAACTTATGGTTACTGGGGGAAAAGAGGTGGGAAGGGATAAATTGGGAGTTCGAGATTTGCAGACACTACTATATATAAAACAGATAAACAAGTTCATACTGTATAGCACAGGGAACTATATTCAATATCTTGTAGTAACTTATGGTGAAAAAGAATCTGAAAATGAATATATTTTTGTACATGTATGACTGAAACATGATGCTGTGCACTAGAAATAGATGCAACATTGTAAACTGACTAGACTTCAATTAAAAAAAACAAGAGATCAGGCTGCAGAGCAGGGTGGGGTCATACGATGAAGGGCCCCATATCATATAGCAAATGCCTTCCCTATAAGCTAGCGGGTCTTAGCCCTTCTAGGCTCACAGATTACTGAGAACCTGATGAAAGATGAAGAGGCCTCTCCCCAGAGAAAAGCAAGGACACACAAGCACGTGTGTGCATACACACATCCAAACACACCGCAACATTTTTTATCATTTTGCAGATGTTCTAAAGCTCATCCAGGGCTGCATTCATTCATTTATTCAGTATTCCACTGAGGGAATTAAATATTAGGCGCCAAGCACCGTGTTAGGCGCTGGACGTGGTGCAGTGTTATGTATTGAATTGTATGCCCATCTCCCCCAACAAAAAAAGATACATGGAAGTCCTAACTCCCACTGCCTGAAAATGTGACTTTGTTTGGAAACAGTCTTTAAGGTAAAAGTTAAAATTAAGTCATTGTTGGGGGTCCTAATCCAACATGACAGGTGTCCTTATAAAAGGGGGAAATTGGGACACAGGGAGAATGCCATGTGAACATGAAGGCAGAGGTCAAGGTAATGCATCTACAAGCCAAGGAACACCAAAGATCGCCAGCATTTAACATGGTTGAACACTCCTTTCTTGAAATAATTTCTTCTCCTGACTTCAGTGGCACCATACTCTCCTACTCAACTGGTTGCTTTTTTTCAGTTTTGTTGCTACTTTGTTCCCTTTTATCGCCCCCTTTAAATATTGGAGTGTTCTAGTGTTTGACCTTTGGGCTTTCTCATCTGTCTGCACTCTCTAGATGATTTCATCCAATCCCATGGCTTTATATATTATCTATGTATGCTGATGACTCCCAAGTTTTTATCCTCAGTCCATACCTCTTCTCTGAGCTCTACATTTATATATCCTACCTCCTGCTTAACCACTTCCCTTAGATAACTAAAAGACATCTCAAATTTAACATGGTCAAAGCAGATCACTTGATTTTCTACCATTTACCCCATCCTTATAAACCTGATCTTCTCAGTTTTTCCCATCTTAGTAAATGACACCACTGTTCAACAGTTGCTCAAGCAAAAGCATAGGAATCATTATTGATTTTTCACTTTTTCTTCATCTCTTACATCCAAACCCTCAAAAATTCCAACGGGCTATATATATCTTAAAAGTATATCGAAATTTGGGCACCTCTCATTACCTCCACCATCATACCCCCACCCCCACCCCCACCCCCAGTTTAAGCATGGTCCAGAGAAAATAGTCATCCTTTGCTTGGACCACTGTAATAGCATCCTCTTTGCTCTCCCTGATTATATTCTTGGCCCCATTCCAATTTATTCTCTACATCACAGCTAGAGTGATCATTCTAAAATGTAAATCTGATTGAGCCATACAAAATCCTTTTGAAAGTCCTCCAAAGCCTTAGTACCTAAGTAGAATACCTTAGAATAAAATCTAAAGTCCTGACTAGGATCTCTAGGGCCCTATAGGAATGACTCCTGTCATTCTCTCCAATCTCATCCATGATTACTTGTCTCCTTGCTCATGCTGCTACAGCCACACTTCTTTCCTTGTTGTTTCTCAAACACACTTATCATCTTCCCATCTCAGAGCTTTTGCACTTCTGTTTCCTTTGCCTTGGAGGCTAGTCTCCCAGATGCTTGTATAACTAGATTCTCATTGTATCATCTCAGTTCAGACATTACCTTTTTTTGGCATTCCTTGACTACTCTATCTAATATTGCACCCACCACTTTGTTTATCATGGAGAGGAAAGTACTTTTTAAAAATGAAAATGTTATGGAAAAGTTCTACAATATTACTTCTCTTAGTTCATCAGAGAAATTATCCTATAAAATTCTTAGAGTTAATCAGAAAGATTATCCTCTAAAATTCTTGAAGGAAGATAAAATATATTTGTTTACAATAAATATTCCAGATAAACTACCATCATTTCATGAAGTTGACAGGAAGAAAACTGTTTCAAGGCAAACTCTGTAAGAAAATCTATTAGTAAGGCAAAGATATATACATGCTCATTAAGGAGGTATAATTTGCAACATAGACCAATTTTAGGTAGGAAGGATAAAAATGTCAACATTAATCATTATGAGAACATTTTCCTTAGTCAACATAATTTGTCAAAATAGTGGTAGCTAGAGTAGCAGAACAGTAGGTTTTGAGCTATGTCTCTATGTTCTTGGAAAATTCAAGTTGAATAGAAACCCATGGGACTTCATGGAAGCCTGCAACATTACAATCAGGTTCCTTTAGGGGTTTCTAAAATCTTGAGAAATGGCTTAAACCCAGAGCAGATGCCCACAGGGTGATGGCTTCTAAGGGCTCAGAAAACTAAGTTTCATTGGAACTAAAGTCCAGACATGTAGGCCAGAACCCACACACTAAACTAAGTAGGGCAACTACATGCTAAAATAGAACGTTTAAATAAATTCAAGAGTCCCCTAACATAACAATTAAAATATACATACAATTTAAAAATCACCTGTCGTATCAAAACCCAGGAAAACTACAATCTGAATGAGACAAAAACAATCAATTGACACCAATACTGAAATGAATCACGTGTTGGAATTATCTGACAAGGCTTTTAAACCAGATGTCATTAAAATGCTTCAATAATGTATTACAAATTCTCGTGAAACTAATAAAAAAAAGTATAAGAGTCCCCAAAAGAGAAGAAAGAGTGGAACTGAAAAAATTTAAAGTAATAATGAATGAAAATTCCCCCTAATGGACAAAAGGCATAAACCTACAGATTCAAGAAGCTGAGCCAATCTCAGTTAGGATAACCCCCCACCAAAAAATCCATACCCTGACAAAGACACAGCATCACGGAACTTCTATAAACCAAAGACAAAGTCTTAAAAGCAGCCAGAGAGAACCACAGGATTATAGGTAATCCTATAAGGGACCGCCGATTTGAATCATAGTAGGTTTCTCACATGACATCATAGAGGTCAAAAGGAAATAACACAACATTTTCCAAGTGTGGAAAATACCTCTCAATCACAAATTTTGTATCCAGAGAAACTGTCCTTCAGGACAAAGGGGAAATGAAGACATTCTCAGATTAAGGAGAACTAAGAATTTCCCACTAGAAAAACGTTCTTGAAAGAGTAGTTCAGTAAAGCTCTCCAAAGAGAAAGGAAATACCAGAAGATACGAACCCTCTGAAAGAAAAATATGGAATGGGTAGGAATAGAAGTAAACATTATAGACTATCCTTCACTTCCTGAGTTTCTTTAATTATGTTATGACTGAAGCAAATGATATAACAGTATCTGATATGGAGCTCAATGCATGTAGGGGAAATAATTATGACAATTATATTTGAAGAGTAGGGAGATTAAAGAGTCCTAAATAGAATTAAGGTTTCAATAATTCATTCAAAGCAGTAAGATGTCAACAGTAGTAGTAAAATGTCAACAAAGTAGTAAAATATCAGCAACATTAGTAGGTGATCATTTCTGTAGGTGATAATTTATGTATGTGTGTGGTAGTAGCTATAGAAACCACTAAGGAAACTACACAAGCAGCCTTCCCCTAGCTTCCACCAAAGTGAACATCTTACACGCTCCACAGCGCAGTATCAAAGTCAAGAAATTGCTACTGGTAAAACCCACAGGTTGCTCAGGCCTTTCCTGTGTATTTCTTTGCAAGCTCCTGTGAATTTATAATTATTTCAACATTAACATGATTAAAAAAATTTGTAGACCAAAGTGAGAGACTCCATATATGAAGTATGCAAGTGCTGAGTTTTGAACAATCTTAGGTCCGTTTGCTTTCTTAGGCCAGACAACTCCGTCTACACCTGTGGAGCTGTCAGTCTCCAAGAGAGAAATGTCTGTGGGAAGAGAAGAGGCCCCTTCCTCTAGCCAGTAGTTATCCTAGGGGTGACAGAGAGGGGGTTGTAGGAAAGGTAAAAATGGGATCTGGTCCAGAGGCTCTGTGTCCGCTGGGCGGATTGTCACCTTTAGGCAGTTGCTCGTAGTCAGAGGCAAGGTCTGACCGCGGCGGTAGTAGGCGGGACTCGATGCAAGTGCCTTTTCTCCAACTTCTCAGACAGGAAATGCCCCCCCCATCTTGAAATCTTGCAGCTGGACTAACAATAAAATTGACACAGGACAAATTAACGGGAGAAAAAGAAATAAATTTTAATTCGTGTGCATGGAGGTCTCAAAGAAATGGGACCTAAGAAGTAGCCAAAGCTGGCAGCTTTTATACTTTTTAGACATTCGTGAGGAATTGACAGGACAAAGAAACGTAGGTTCGGATGCTCAATTAGTGAAGAATCTAAACAGAGTTTGGGCTTGGGATAGGCAGCGACAGAAGTAACAAGGTTTGTTTGTGCCGGCTTCTTGGCCCGAGTTCCCCAGCTCTGGTGAGAAGGGAGCCCTTCTAACTCCAGATGCAGGCAGTGCACCTTTCACAGGAGGTTTATTTCCTACTTTCAGGGAGACAGAGAGGAGGATCAGCACATCCCTCCTGCACCGACCGTTTCTTAAGTAATTTTAGTTCAAAATAATCAATATGCAAACAGAAGGGTCCTACTGGGTACCATAGGGAACTATAGTCAATACCTTGTAATAACCTATAATGAAAAAGAGTATGAAGGATATGCATAACTGAATGACTCTGTCGTACACCAGAAACTAACATTGTACATCAACTATACTTCAATTTTTCAAAAAAGAACAAAATAATCAATAAGCCATTGCAACATATTTTGCAGTGGCCTGCCTTGCATCTCAACGGAAGTAACTGTACAAACACAATAGTACTGTCAAAAGCACATGGTACAGATTACCTGTGTTATGTAAAGCATGAAACACAAGCCAACAGTATAACTAGTTCTACAGCACTATTAAAATAGATCATTGCTGCAATAGACTGAATGTTTATGTCTCCCCCCAATTCATATGTTGAAATCCTAATCCCCAGTGTGATGGTATGTGGACATAGGGCTTTGGGGTGGTGATGAGATCGTGAAGGTGGGGCCCTCATGAATGGGATTAGTGCCCTTATAAAAGAGACCCCAGAGAGCTCCCTCGCCCCTTCCGTCGTGTGAGGACCCAGTGAGAAGACGCTGTCTGTGAACCAGGAATCAGGCTGTCACCAGACACAGCATCTGCTGGTGCCTTCATTCTGGACTTCCCAGCCTCTGGAACACCGATCCAGATCAATTTCTGTTGTTTAAGCCCCCAAGTCTTTGGTGATTTGTTAAAGCATCCCAAACAGACTGAGACAGTTGTTTTGTGAAGACAGGAAATTAAAACCTTAACATTCAATCATGTCATGTTAAAAAAATCAGTGCTCCCACAACCTTTTAGTCATGCCATTCCCAGGACGAAGGTGATGCATTTACCAATGAAAGTTCCTGTCTGGGCTGCCTTCTGGGTACAGCGCTGTAGGCTCACACATCTGGGGATCCTGCACGATACCACTTCGCCAGCGGCGCTGTTTGTAGACTCACACATTTGAAATGTCAGGCTAAACGGCATTCTATTCAGAGCAGCCAAGAAACAGACCCCTGGGTGAATGAAAGACCCCGGAACATCTGTTCAGGTAAAACAACTGAGCATTTCAGTTGAAGGCTCCTGCAAAGATAAAATAGATTCGGAGGATTATTCTTCTACATTGTCTCTGAGTTTTACTTTTTCAATTTTCATGAAGATTTTGGAACATGTTGCCTGCTAAGGGAATTACGAAGAAAAACAAAGGTACCTGATAGGCCTCCCTCGCCCCAGCTCTGGGCATAGCCCTGAGTGGTTCCAATAGCACTTCTTTAGGGAAGCGTTCTATGGTCTTCACTCCAGCCCCATTAGGTGCGGGCCCTATGGGGTCTCTAGAGGAGCAAACATTTGCCAGCCCCAAATGCCTCTTGTGCGGATTATTTCAAGCTGCAAACAGTCAAGGCCCAAAAGACTCAGGAAGAAACTTTGACCTTCCATCTAGTTGCCTAAAGAATATAGATCGAGGACCTGTTCCAGAAAGGGAGCTATCACCATAGATAACTGTAGAATGAACTAGGTGTGTAGACAGGGAGGAACCCAGCAAAGTCTGTTTATTAGAATTCCTCTCTGTGTCCCACTGTGTCTGCAGGGCCCAGCAAACATGTATTTACCAAATAGATGCTTTCCCATCTCCATGTCAATTGCCTAACTGCCTCCACCCTTGAAGTCTCAAACCGCTGCCCCCAACATCCTCTTGTCTTTAGCTGACGTTGGTATTTAAGGTGAGAGTTTTGTGCATTTGGGGACTTAGCTCTCCTGGGTCTCTCCCATGTCTACAAGTTCTTAAACTTTTGTTTGATCTTCTCCCTTGAATCTGTCTCATGTCCATTTAATTTTTAGACAAGCCAGAGGAACCTAGAAGGGTAGAGGAAACATTCTTTCTCCCGGACAGAGTTCACAGTCTGTCATTCCTTTCCCTCAGAGCGCGCATCACACTTAGATCGCAAATCGTGTAATTGGGAGTGCAGTGTTTTTTCTTTTTCTGCCAGACTATACACTGTAAGAGGGCAGAGCCTGCGTCCAATTTGGTCACTGCTTCTGAGACTCCGAGCTCGGAACCTGGCACATACTGGCTGCTCAGTAAATATTTCTGAGTGAATTCAGTTTCCTCATCATCCTTTATGTGAACTTGCTTTATGAACTTCTGTGCCTTACAAATAAGGAACTTGAATAGAATGCAAAAGAACAAATGAAAGCTCAAAGTCTTTGAGAAAGCTTAGCTCAGGTTTCTTTCCAAGAGTTTATTTGCCAAGGGATTCATTGTGTTTGTAACACAATAGCCTCCAGCGCTCTCCTGGGGCTTGGGGAACTAGATCTCCTTCCTCTTCTCAGCCGGGGAGTAAAATGGTACACTACCCCTTCTGTCCTCACCTCATTCTAGTTTCATTTTTAGGTTACTCATCTGACCTTTAGGTTTTTTTTTTTCAAGGCACCAAATGCAAAGAGAAAGTAGGTATTTTCCCCAGATGTTATTACCAAAGCGAGACAACATCGTTTCTGTTCAAGGCTCCTGCTGCTCACGCATATGCCGGAGTGTAAGCCATCCTTCTCCTGAAGCCAATTGTTCCTGAAAAAGTTAGGCTGTGGTGTTTATATGAGTGTGTATTATGGAGAAGTGAGGGGTGTGGTTTCATTTAAGCTTTGCTCGTGAAACCCAGGGGCTTAGCAAAGATTAGACTTTTTTGAATATAGGGCATAGTATCTACCCCCCTAGATGAGGGATTTGGTCCCATTTATTTCAGAATTTAACAGAAGCACCCAGTTCCCTCCCCCACCCCCCGCCCCAACCCCTGCAGTGTTCAGGCAGAACTTAGAAGCCCTTGGTCAGACATGTTGTAAAGCAAAGCCCTCTACTGAATTGGAGGCTGTCTTAGAAACTGTGGCTCCCTCGTGCCCACAAGACAACATAGCAAGGATTACACAAGCTCGAAAAAGACTGAGGCCTTTCTCGAGAATTCCTTTTAAAAATAATTATTACTCTTTACTCTTATGCAGAATATGTTGGGAACATATTTTAATACATAAGACATTGTTTTGCTAATAAACTAAGTTCAGAACACTAAAAAAAAAAGACACTGTTTTTCTACCTCAGTTTCCAAGAGACATGGCTGCTTCTAATGATCTTTTGATCTCAGCTGAAGATGCCACATCACCTCCTCCAGGAAGCCTTCCTTCACCCCCACCAAGAGGTTATCCTCCTCTGTGCTTCCAAAGTGGCCGCAGCAGAGCACTTGACCGTGCATCTCCTTTAGGCTGTGTCCTCATTTGTCTCTCCCACTAGACTGAGACCCCCTGAAGGCAAGGAATGCATCTTTTCCAGTCAAACAATTTGGCCCTCTCTTGCTTCTGGGCCTTCGCTCCTAATTATCCTTCAAGGCTTAATATTCCCCCGTACTTCCCCACCTTAGGCTGAAATCCTATACCCACGTGGCCTCCTGGATTTATTGAATCCATGTATTTGGTACTCTGTGTCCAGTGGTGGGCTGGTAAATGTTTAATAATTAGTTTTCTGAGAATAAAATTCCTAGTTGACGGTGATGGCTGATTTCCATGGTGTAAACACTTCTCTCATGGCCAATTTCAAGCTTCCGGGGTGAGGGCGCTCAACACCGACCCACGAAGAAAGGCACAGCATTGTACCGTATTTCTGCTCTACAGATACAGCAGGCGTGGAGGATCTCAAGAGCACAGTTAATAACAAAAGGCAGAAAAAGGATTAGGAAGTGAGAAGCTTTGGGTATGGATTGTTTGTTTTCACTAGATTGTATTTAATTGTAAGTTTATATAATTTAATTTTTAATAATGGTGTATTGAACAATTGGTTTGCAAAATTTCTGAACATTTATCCACTCTCTCGAGCCAGCTGGACCTGGCTCCAGCACAGCATGCCCTGTCTCCCTCACTAGACTGTCAGCTCCTTGAGAACTGAGTCTGGGACCGTCTTGTCCTCACTGCGCCTCCTGTTCCCAGCACAGAGGAGACACCCAGCCATGTTCACTGGAGGCTGCCGGGTGAATCCATCCTTTTGTCCTCCTTCTGAAAGAGCTTAAGAGAGCACTCGGTGTGTTTAACCACAGAAGTGTTGGGGAGGAAGAAGTTTTCCTCTGCCCTTCTGGGTTCTTCTGGCTGGTTGACACGAGACAGCTTCACAGGAGAAAAATCAAGCTAAAGTTTAAGAACATGTATACATGGGGGAGCCCCCGGAGAGCCGAGCAAGTCCCAATGTGGATGAAGCCCTCCTTTAAATACCGTCTTCAGTGAAAGACAAAAGAGGACACTGGGGGGAGTGGTTTGGGGCTTCATGTGGGGTGCGGGGGTGGTAGGTAATTCACATGGAGATGCAAAAGCAAATATTTGGTAAACACATGCTTGCTGGACCCTGCAGACACAATGAGACACAGAGCAGACTCTAACCTCTCGGCCCTGCTGGGTTCCCCCCACCACAGCTGCCCATATTCTTTGCAGGTATCTCTGGGGATAGCTCTATTCTGGGAACGGGTCCTCTGTGTAAATTCTTTGAGGCAGTTAGAGGGAAGGTTAAAGTTTCTTCCTGAGTCTTTGGGCCTTGATTATTTTCAGTTTCAAACAATCCACATGCCAAAGAGACATTTTGGGGCAGCAAGTTTTGCCCCTGCTACAAAGGTCACTTGGCAAATACTCTAGAGGAAGGCATCCGGCCTCCGCTAAGAACAAGGTCAGACCTCTGTTATATGTAACACCTCATGACCAACTTTCTACCCGCTGAGCTAATGTGTCACCCCCTCCTCCGACCCTGCCCAGAGCCGAGAAACGAGACAAGGCCCTGCCAAGGCCTCACCCTTTCCTCCAGGGCTTAGCACCGATTTTCTTCCTAAGGAAGCAAGCAAAAGAGTACCAGCCTGACCTTAATGCCGAATTCACACCAAATCGCATACAGCAAGAGAGAATTCTTGCCTTTCCAAGCCTCAGACATTCATCCAATTATTCCAAGACCCATTAGAGTTCACTGAATTCCAACCCCAGAAGAGAATTTAGACATTTCCCTGAAGTTTCTTCTACAAGTGTTGACTACCCCAGAGCAGCAGGCTGGACACCCGTGGGACAGAACCACAGACACAGTCACAGCGTATCTGAGGCCAAAACCCAGTCATAGTAGGCCTACCTTTCAGGCGCCGGTGGAACCCTCTGGAAAAGAACTTTTGATAATCAACTGATACCTAACACGCGACAGGCACCTCCTACCTCTGTGCTGAACACCATG
Organism: Vicugna pacos; assembly: GCF_048564905.1. Classification (NCBI taxonomy): domain Eukaryota; kingdom Metazoa; phylum Chordata; class Mammalia; order Artiodactyla; family Camelidae; genus Vicugna; species Vicugna pacos. The sequence continues at coordinate 95,381,875 of NC_133023.1, read as the reverse complement.
TGAGGCCATCCTCCCAGACTAATTAATGACACCGCACAAAAAGCCCTCAACCGGTGGCACCCTCACTTAAATCATCAGCCTGCTGGGTCTGTTGGCAACCCAGTAAGATCAGACTGTGATCAGGATCAAAAGGCGTCAGAATGATGTCGTGGCTCTCGAAGAAATCACAGCTAGGGGGAAAACTCTCTCAGTGACTCTTTCCCTTTTTGCCAAGATGGTGCCATTCAAACTGGCAGGAGATGTGGCTTCCTCGATAATGTGCCCAAGTCACCTTGAATCACTCCGTGGCGAAGCATGGCAGAAAGAGATCCCAAGGGCTCAGCTTTGCCCGCCTCTGACATCCGTTCAGAGAGTTGAAATCCGTTGGCTTTTCAGGGCAGTGGATGACACTACCCACGGGCCCTACAGCTCTTCAAGGGGTTGACATTTTGCATTATTTGAATAAATCAAAGTGACAGAGGTGCATCAAGTTGCTGAGTCGGGGAGATGCTCATAGAGAAGTGAAAAAGACATTTTCATGTTCTTGCTGATGAGTGAAATAGGTAAATTTTGCAAAGGAAGTGGGAAGCTTTGGGGGAGGAACCTTCTCAGGGAGAGAGCTGCGGTGGTACCTCTGTCTTGGCCAGTAATAAACTGGTGGGGACGTGTTTCATAACCACACATCATATGCGCCCTAGTACGCAATATGAGAACACACACTCTCCCCGGGAAACAAGACAGCCCTGCTGTGGAGAATCCTGACCTTGGAATATAAACTCTCAGTGTAGCGAGGAAAATGGACTCTGATTTCCTCTAAGTGAAACTTGAGCCTTGGTTCCCCCCATGGCCTGTCGATCCTTTATCTTTCCCTGCAAAAACAAAAAGGAGTTTTTCTACCGTTGGTGGAAACACAGCTTAGATAGGTGCTCTGGCATTTGCGCGCGGGTCCAGCCTACCTCTGCTTCCAAGCTGCTCGGTTCAAAATGAGTTTCAAGAATTTGGTGAAGGAAAAGCCAAAGCAAGCAAACAAACAAACAAAAACCCGAAGTTGTCCTGCAATTTGGGTCAGAAGTTGAGAAACAGAATTGTGAGGCCTCATTCAGGAAGGAAGATCTTTTTCATGCTAATCAACTACTAATTATAAAAGAGGTGAGAGCTGGCGCTGTGGGGAACTACAAAGGAGGGGGCGGGGGTGGTGCTACTTCATAATTTAGTCACCCCGGATTGGAAAGTGGGCGTTGTAAGATTTGGCACCAAACCCCAGCGAGTCACTCTGTAGCGTGGGTTTCTCTCACTTTGGGCTTTCAGTTTGGACACCACTGGCGGGGGGGAGCTAAAGTCATTCTAAGACCAAGTGATACAAAATCGTCAGTGTCGACTGTCCAGAACCAGGTCAAGGGAAGTGTATTTGTGGTCCAGGAAGTCAACCTAAGGCAATTGGTCTCAATGTTCCTGCATATTAGAATCACCTGGAGAGCTTTAAAACTTCTTTTTTTTTTAACATTTTTTATTGATTTATAATCATTTTACAATGTTGTGTCAAATTCCAGTGTTCAGCACAATTTTTCAGTCATACATGGACATGTACACACTCATTGTCACATTTTTTTCTCTGTGAGCTACCATAACATTTTGTGTATATTTCCTTGTGCTATACAGTGTAATCTTGTTTATCTATTCTACAATTTTGAAATCCCAGTCTATCCCTTCCCACCCTACGCCCCCCTGCTTTAAAACTTCTTGATGTCCAGGCTGCCCTCCAAATGAATTAAACCAGAATCTCTGGGAGGGAGACCCAGGAAGCAGTATTAATTAATTAAAAGTAAGTAACTGTTGATTGATCGATTGATTTACTGAAAGGCATCGGTATTTTGTTTTTTTGAGGGAGAGCTTTGAATTCTCTCTATTTTTTAAAATAGAAGTCTAGTTGATTTACAGTGTTGTGTTAGTTTCAAGTGTACAGCATAGTGATTCAGTTATACATACACATGTATATATTCTTTTTCAGATTCTTTTCCATTATAGATTATTACAAGATACTGATTGAATGTAGTTCCCTGTGCTACACAGTAGGACCTTGTTGTTTATCTATTTTATATATAGCAGCGTGTATCTGTTAATCCCAAGCTCATAATTTCCCCCTTGGTTATCATAGTTTGTTTTCTGTCTGTGAGTTTATTTCGGGTTTGTCAATAAGTTCATCTGTATCATTTTTTTGAAGATTCCACATATAAATGACTTACTTACTTATAGGTATCACTAGTTTTTAAGTCCCTAGGTGATTTCAATGGGCAGCCACGATTGAGAACCATGAATTCAACAGTAATAAAGCATAGCTAAAATAATAAAGTGTTCTAACGTGTGTATAGTCTGTTTCTTTAAATGGTGCCTTCTCTCATAGTTGCAAGCAGCATAGGCAGTGAATGTCAGTGTTCACATCTCGTTATCAGATTGCAATATATTTAAAGTGAACACCTGATCAAGGGGCCAAGGCTGGGGCCTGCTGATAAGCAGACAGTAGGCTGGCAAAGCTGATGCCCTCATCAGAGAGATGGGCTCCTGAGAGCGCATGCACTTGGCACTTGGTATGGTTGGCCAATCAGCTGCTACCAAGTGATCAAGGTGGAGCCAAGGTCGGAGAGCCAGGCAGGCAGGTAGAGACTGGTCAGAGCAGGCAGGGTGATCTGGGATTCAAGGTTGAGACAGAGTGTGGAGGCATGGGAGCCCCAGAGATGGGCTGGAGCCCTGGAACAGTCTCAGAGAGGGAGGGAGCATCAGTCTGCCCACGCCAGTGTTCTTTATTCGGCGCAGTCGGTGGCAACTCTCCTCTTCAGCAGGGGTTTTGGAGTTTTAGGGGAAGGATCTGTTAAGGCATCAGTTTCCCGGTAAGTCTGAGTTAGTTTCATGTTCAGCGTGTTCTCGTCAAGAGCCACCCGTCTGATTGAGGATCAAGTTTCGAGGTGCCTAAGATTCTCCTGGCTAGGGCAGCAGTGAGCTGGTGTGGTGGGGCTGGGTACACCAGCCCATTCCTCCATGGCTGAAGTCCTTGTTGCCTTCACGGTCTGATTGTTAAGATGGCACAGAATAAATATTGAGTTACAAAACATTTGAAGACGTTCATTCACCCAGCAAGTCATCATGGAGTACGTGACGAATTTCAGATGTTGGCAAGAGACGAATGAATCAGCTAAGCGGGTGATGGGGGTGAGGGTGGGGGGGGTGTCCCAGTCTTCCAGGGAAGGCAACTCCAACAGGGCTCGAAGAGTCCACCCCACCGGAAGGAGGAAGAGTTCCTACATCATGAATGTGAAAGAAGGAGTCGGTGCTCCCTAGGCAAAGAGAGCTGGGAAGGACGTTCTAGGCAGAGGAGATAAGGAAGCAAAAGCATGTTTCTGGAGGAGGGGACCACGCATAGATCAGTGTAGCTGGGGCGTTAGGTGTTTAGTTGAATGAACTAATGGAGAAGGAGGAATCAAGAAGGACTCCCAAAGAAATCTGACCGTCATACATCACTGGTGGGCTTGTAAAACGGCATATTCATTTTGGGAAAATAGTTTAGCAGTTCCTCAGAATGCTTAAACATAGATTACTGTATGATCCAGATTAGTTGGAGGAGGGGGCATGGAGAGTGATGCTAATGGATAGGAGTGTCATGAGAAGATGCAGAGAAAACAGGTGACAGAACACATTTCAGATGCACTGGTGCCTGTGGGAGCTCTGGGGACTGATGTCCAAAAGACAGGGCGATGACGAGTCTCAAGCTCCCAGGAGAGGTCTTGGTGGGAGATGGAGATTTTGGAGTAGTCACCCTTGCCCTCAGTGGTCATGGACGTTATGGGAAAGGATGCAGTCACTTAGGAAGAGGGTGTAGTGTGAGGGGGCTGCAGGCCAAGGAAAGATCCGTGGAAAACACTCTTGTTTAGGGGAGGGTAGAGAAAGAAGAACCCAGGAAGGAGCCAAAAAAAGAGCCTCAGGGAGATTTGAGGCGAAGCAGCCAAGTGGGAGGAGGGATTGTCATGAGATCCCAAAGCCTTGAGATAGAAGATCCAATTTAAATACTATTATAAAATTAAGTCTTTGCCCATGTTCCTAGTTCCAGCCCATGCTGACTCTGTTTTGCACGTATGGGTAAGATGAATTTTGTGCAGTGATCAATTGTCTATAATTAAAAAGTTCTCTTTAACAAGAGAATTTTTTCAACAGGAATATTTTTTAATTCTTTTGTTTTCCCTTTTGCTACAAAATGCATTTACAGGCACACCTCGGATGTCTTGTGGGTTCGGTTCCTGACCATGGCAATTAAGCAAATATCTCAATAAAGTGAGTCACATGAATTTATTTTTGGTTTCCCAGTACATATAAAAGTTATGTTTACACTGTACTGTAGTCTGTTAAGTGTGTAACAGCATTATGTCTGAAAAAAACAAAAAACAGTATATATACCTTCATCTAAAAATAACTTACTGCTAAAAAATGCTAACCATCATCTGAGCCTTCAGCAAGTCATAGCAGTAACATCAAAATCACTGATCACAGATCACCAGGACACATAGAATAATAGCGAAGAAGTTTGAAATATTGGGAGAGTTAGCAAAATGTGACACCGAGACATGAAGTGAGCAAATGTTGTTGGAAAAATTATGCCGATAGACTTGCTCCATGCAGGGTTTCCACAAATCTTCAATTTTTAAAAGACCCCAATATCTGCAAAGCACAATAAAGTGAAGCACAATAAAACGAGGTGTGTCTGTATTTACAGCCAGATCAAATTCTCCAACTGCATATATGGGTACATGTTATAAGGGCTTTCTTTAATAAATGTCCTGTTAACAAGAGCCATTTCTAATTATTAAAATGTAAACCAATAAACTACAAGGATATATTGTACAGCACAGAAATATAGCCAATATTTTATAATAATTTTAAATGGAGTATAATGAATAAAAATTTTGAATCGCTCTGCTGTACACCTGAAACTAATATAATATTGTAAACCAACTATACTTCTATAAAAATTTAAATATATATATCAAACATCTTTGTCTCTTAAAATATAACTTAATTCGATTGCTAATTATAAGCCCTAAGTTTGGTTATTTATTGATTTTATTTATTTTTTTAATGGAGGTACTGGGGATCGAACTCAGGACCTTGTGAATGCTGAGCATGCGCTCTACCACTGAGCTATACCTCCACCATAATGCTAGTCATGGACGTGGGTGGTGTGGATGACTCACTGGTGCGTCCAGAGCAATGTTGACACATCACCTGACAGTGAGGTTGTTTTTAACAAGTACATTTTAAAATCCTCTTTTATAAGTCCTGGTCCCTGCTGCAGTTTTCCCCCTGCCCCTAGAAAGGCAGAGGTTACCCCCCCCCCCAGGGTAGAATTCATTTCTCCACCTTCTGCAGCCCCATTATTCCTGCAGATCCTCTTCGAGACAAGAGGAAGCGGTATGGACCCCGGAAGACTGAAAAACGAGCCATGAGAAAGGACTCGTCACACTTGCCCCAAGTTGCCTCACGTGTTGACGGTGATATTAAGAGCTGACACGTATTAAGGGCTAATTATATGACGGGCATAAACCTTTACTCATTTGGCCCTTGAAATAATCTTTTAAGTACTATTATTCTTCCCATTTCAAAGATGGGGGAAGCAAGGCAAAGAGAAGTAAAGTGATTTGCCTGGCGCTGTGGAGCTAGAACCCTGGGAGCACCTGGCCTTAACCAAGATCTACCCACTTCTCAGGAAGCAGCCCGGAGCAGCGTGGTGCGGGAGGAAACGGAGTGGATTCGAAGTCGGCCCGTCAAGTCCAAGCTCTGTAACCTAACAGCTAGCTGTGCTACATTTGGCCACTCACGCACCTAATCTGAGCCTCGGTTCCCTGATCTATGTCATGGGGATGTTAATACTCGCTCTGCGTACCTCGCCAGTGAGTTGTGATGATCAAATAAGACGTGTGCTAACTGAATGCTTAAAACGAGAAAGCTCTGCGCAGATGCAAGTAGGTGGAATTATTATTTTCCCAGACCTGACTTGGCAGTTGACGCAGTAGGAGCTCTGCACTGCTGCTGGGGGGAGCTCGGGGATCCTGGTTCATGCTCCCTGGCAACACTAACCGCACTTTATCGTAACTCTCCATTTGGGAATCTGTCCGGGACTTGTCGTCTCTGTCTCCGCAGGACCTGGCTCCGTACCTGGCACCGAGAGGCACCCGGTACACGGTACTGGTCTGTGGTGTAAATAGTGGGAGCCGCAGTAGAGCCGCAGCACTTTGAGCGGGTCCCTTTCCAGGCGGCTGCAGCACCAGTTTGTGGCCAGCAGAGGGCAGCAGAGACCCGTTCCCCCCTAAGCCAAGACGGTCTCCACACTAGCCCCGGTACCCGCCAGGTCTCCGTGCATCTCTGACCTTGCACAGCATTTGGCCTCTCTCCAAAGGGGTGGACGTTGCGCTCAGTTTGGCTAAAATGTTAACTCAAACCTTAGCAGTTTGCAAATTTCGGCCTGAAACTAGGGCAACGGGAGCGGTTTTAATCACCAAGACCATTACCAATGTTCGCTAAGCCACAGGATCCATGAGGTCTGCAACTCTCCAGGTCGGGACGGCTTCCCGCTTCCTTTCCACAGAGTTCAATGCGTTCTAAGAAAAAAAAAAAAAAGGTCTTATCAAATTTGGACAGAGTTCCTGCCTTGAGGAAATTGAGAACTGGAGACTTTTGCCTTTTTGTTGTTGTTGTTAACAGTGCATTCAAAGGTCCAGGCTCTCCAGGCTCAGGGAGAGCTGCCATCAACATAATTATTTTGATGGTCTGTACTTATTAGAGAGCCCAATGAAAGTCCAGGTTGGGAGTCATTTCAAGTGGGTGAATGGATGGTAATTGTTTCAGCTAGCAGTGGGGAGAAGGGCCCCGCATACTGGTGAAGTGGCCTGCTTCTACTAATTGATGAACCAAGCTCATTATGTTTTCCATTTGACACCAAAAGGCTGCTGGAACTAATGGCCTTTCAAGAAAAGGCCAAAGCTTTCTATTTACTTACTTTATTCCCTGGTTTTTACAGGGTTCCATTTTAATATCCCTTAATTACTCGACAGCAGTTGAGTGAAGGGGTTAAGAGTATGGGCTTTGGAGGCAGACAAAACCAGGCTGGAATCCCAGCTCTGCAGATCACCAGCTGCCCTGGCTTGGCCACTTAGGATACCGCTCGGAGCTTTCATTTCCTTATCTGTAAAATAGCAACGTTAATTCATGCCTCGAAGGGTTATTACGAAGATTCAATGAGATGATGCATCTAAAGCACTTAGCCCAGAGCCTGGTACACGTTAAGTGCTCAGTAAATCACAGCCCTTAATATTACTCAAATCTTGTAAGAATGCTAACACACACACACACACACACACACACACAATTATGAATGCACCTTGAGAATAGTCAAAGGCCATGATAAAGTGCCCAAAACAAACCCTGACAAAGTTAGGAGGTTCAGAGGGATGAGGTAGTTGGCCAAAGTTGGTCAGAAAGTGCTAGAGATGGACCTTAAACTCAGTCTGTTTGAGGCTTGAACTAAGCCTCCTCTGACAACTTCATCCTGGAAGGGCAGCCGACGATTCCTGCCAGCCCGAGCTCTCCCCCAGTGTAACGGAAGGCCCTGGGCCCCTTGGAGGTCCATCCCTGAGCTCCCTGCTCTAACTGGGCTGGCTCCCAGGAAGCCAAGTTATTTGCCTAAGGTCACACAGTTGGCTGAGCAAGGAGGCCTGGAGAAAGAGGGGTGAATCCATCATTCCTTAACCTTGACCCTGTACTTCTGGAACATAGAGTACAATTAATATTCCATGCATCCAGTCACTCAGAAACATGACGCTGGGGGTGCAGTGATGATCAGGGCAGACCCAGCTTACAGTCTAATGGGAAAGACAGGCGAGGGAGTGGCCAGTCGGGATAAACACGGCTGTGATGGGGATGCCCGGGGAGCTGTGGGAGCTCAGAGGAGGGCAACTAACCCAGACCTGAGTGACGGTGAGGGTGTGGGTCCTGGAAGGATCTGCAATCATTTGTTCATTTGTTCTCTTTGTTGGCCAAGAGTGATAGCAATTGGTCAGTGGCACAGAGCTATATTCATCCATTTATTTTTTTGAAGAAACATTTACTGAACGAGGTCCTTGTGCCAGGCCCCGTGCTGGGCACGAGGAAATACAAGGAGGACCCAGCCATGGGTATTGCCCTCCTGAAAGCCAGCTCTTTCCTTTACAAAGTGGGCGGTAGTGTGGCTTTTTGGTTTATTAGAATTATCAACTCCATCAGCTTTGGGTAACAGGTAACGATAACTATGTCTGAAAAATTCATTGGTTGGGTTTCTGCCTGGCAAAAGCATCTGTTGATTACTTGTTCTTTTCACATCATAAAACGTGTGAGTTCATGAGCAGGAGTGTGCGCCTGAATTTCCGGGACCTCCTGCACAGTTATATGTCATGGTATTAACTAAGGGAGTCTTGACTGACCTTCAGCTTTTGAGGACGAAATCAAACTCAGCGTCAGTGGCGTGAGCAGACATGTTTTTTGCATATATATATATATTTTATTGAAGTCTAGTCAGTTTACAATGTTGTGTCAATGTCTGGTGTACATCACAGTGCTTCAGTTACATAGCAACATACATACGTTCGTCCTTCATCATAAGTTACTACAAGACGTTGACTATAGTTCTCTGTGCTATACAGTAGGAACTTGTTGTTTATTTATTTTATATATAGTAGTTAGTATCTGCAAATCTTGAACTCCCAATTTATCCCTTCCCATCCCCTTCCCCTCCGGTAACCACAAGTTTGTTTTCTATGTCTGTGAGTCTCTTTCTGTTTTGTAAATAAGTTCGTTTGTCTTTTTCTTTTAGATTCCACATATAAGTGATATCATATGGTATTTTTCTTTGTCTTTCTGGCTTACTTCACTTAGAATGACATTTTCCAGGCCCACCCATGTTGCAGCAAATGGCATTATTCTTTTTTATGGGTGAGTAGTATTCCATTGCATAAACATACCACAGCTTCTTTATCCAGTGAGCAGACATGTTAACACGGATATTTGTCTTTTTGGATTTGGCTTCCATTCTTAAATTCTAGTTTTATTGCATTTCAAAGCTTGACATTTTACACCCTAGATTTGTTCTACCTGATTTTTTTAAAACTATATATAAATGGAATCCTGCTGCTACTTTTGGTCCTCCAAAGTGTTTCTCTTTTCAATAAAAAAGACAATACACTCTCAAGGTACTGAGTTCTTCTGACCTAGAATTGGAAATTCTTCTATCATAATTTCAATAATTCTAGAAGTTACTGAGGTTAAGCCAGTTAGACTGAATGTATCACCATTGCCATTAGACTTGGGGACACAAAATCCCAGCAAAAGGGTTGGCAAATCTTGAAAATGTGGCTGTTTCTCTTTTCTGTCATTAGCAAGCTGGAGGCCAACTAACAGAAAATGAGAAGGTAAGGCTATTTTTTTCCAGATGTTACTTCCACATATTTCACTTTCCAACTTCCCAAAGAATATATTCAGAGTATTTCCAATGAAATCCTCTGCTGTTGCTTCTTTTTTCCTTCTGGGATGTTCTTTAAAAGTTTCCAGCACTTTCTAAGAGATTTTGTTTTTTAAGTTCACATCTGGTAAAAAGCACGTAACATGAAATTTACCACCCTAACTATTTCTAAGTGTACGGCTCAGGGATGGTAAGCAGATTCATAACATCCTCATACAGCAGGTCTCCAGAGCTTTTCATCTTGTAAAACTGAAACTCTGTACCCATTAAATAACTCCCCATTCCTCCTCCCTGTTCTAAGACATTTTATCAAGGGGTCACTCATAGCCAATCCCTTATGGGTCAGTGTTTTTACTATAAAGGAATAATTGTGACAAAAACTGCTCTTTACCTTTCCTTGCCCCCTACTTGGGAACAAAAGAATGATTCTGAAGTAGTGATGTTTTTATCTTTTGTTAAGAAAAATCTCAGAGCTGAGTTTCTGTTTGCTACCATCCTTGCCCACGAGGGCTGAGAGCAGAAGTTTTGAGACCTTGAGGTGCAGGATTCTGTTTTCTGTAAAAATAAAAAGTTGAAATGAATTCTTTTTGAATTGAAGGATTAAGTCAAGAGGATGTAAGGCTCACCAGGGAAAAGTTGCAAAGAGATCCCAGTGGGCTAATAGACAGAACATTTCCCTTAAAAAGGGGAGAGCTGGTTTGGAATTCTGGCTTTGCAAAGTTTCAAGCAATGTGACTGTTATAGGCTGAAGTTTTATGTCCCCCCAAATTTATATGTTTTGACCTAACCTCCAGGTGATGGTATTTGAAGGTGGAGCCTTTGGGAGGTGATTACAGTCACAAGGGTGAAGCCCTCATGAATGAGATTGCTGCCCTTATAAAAAAGACCCCAGAAAGGGCCCTCACCCCTGAGGATGCAGCAAAAGATGACTGTCTGTGAACCAGGAAGTGGGCTATCACCAGATAGTGAACCCGCCTGTGCCCTGATCTTGGACTTCTCAGCCTCCAGAAGTGCGAGAAATCAATTTCTGCTGTTTAAGCCACCCAGTCTATGGTAATTTGTTATACCAACTCAAACGGACTGACAGTGGCCTTGAGGGAAATGACTGAAAGTCTCTAGTTGTCATAGTAGATGATTTATTTTTACTGATTTCATTGTTCTTTTTTATTTTCCCCTCTAGCACATAGATCTTCTCTTTGCATCTGTTTTTATATCATTAGTGACAATTTTATGAATTACAAAAAAGAGGACAACAATATAATTAAAAAAAAACCCCTCACAGCCCTGGTGTCCTTATCTGCAAGGTGGGAATAACAACACCTATATGTTGTGAAGGTGAAATTAAGTAAGTTACGTACTGTAACTAGCACATGGTAGATGCTCATGAAACATTTGTTCCCTCCTTCCTCCCCATGTTGATGATGCCGATATCTCTCTCTTAGCCTTCGGTTCCTCATTGGTCAATTGCACAGGGTCACTGGAAGGTTCAAAATGTGACAATGCATGTAAAAGGAACTTCATAACAGACAAATGTTTTTTAAAATTCATTTTTATTTCTACAGGGTTGTAACTAATGGAGAAAGAAAACAATCATTGAATACAGGTGATTAATATTTCTCAAGGGAAATTATTAGCATTTTCCTGATAAGCAATAACTTGTCCTGGATCACTTAAATAATTTTTCCATCCGAAGGCTGGGGCCTGGCCTTGGTAATCTCTTGAGGCTCTGTCTGCCTGCAGGAGTGAATGATTCTCTTCCAATCTTACAAAACGAACAAGACCTGAAAAAAAAAAATTGGTCTGGGTTATCAAGGAAGCTTTGAAAGAGCAGAACATATTTTGCTGCTTCACAATTGTCACACCATTCAGAGATAATCACTGTTCATTTTCCTAAAAATTTTCTGCATAAGACAGATATTAAAAATATTTTCACATGAAAGCAACCCATGCTTGTGAAACGGTCAAACAACACGAAAAGGTATAACATGAAAAGTACAATTTCCCTGGTCAACATCCCCACACACAAATACACACACACATACTCTCCCCAGTCCCACTCCCCAAAGGAAATTGCCAATAACAGACTGTCTGAGATTCTCCCAGTAATTATCTGTGCATTTCCTCTGCATGTACAAATGCACATAGACTGCATACATACAGTGTGTATACATATATACATGCACACACTCTGTGTTGCAGGGAGAGCCTCAGTCACATAGACTATAAAATGTGATAAAATGTGCATTGTACCTCCTGGACTTTTGCAGCATTTTGCAAAGTGACAACTCTACCCCTACACACTAACATCTCCTTTTTCAAAAAACAGGAGGAGGATAGTACTAAACTGGCTATTTTGTGACTTGCCTTTCTCAACGAATGATGTATCTTAAATGTCTTTTCATATCACTGTCTATAAATAGACCTAACTGTACATACTCCAGGGTGTTCAATTGTACAGCTGTATTATCATTTAGCCAGTTTTTGACAGATGCTGGGATCACTCCTAGCTTTTTTTGCTACGACTAATGAAATTGTAATAAACAATTACACCTATTTGAGTTATATATGTATATTTTACAAAAAGCTTAAAGTACATGTGTGTGTACAGCGTGTGTATGGATAGCTTTTTGTACTTAACAATATGCATTTTCATGAATAAATGTCGATCTACAGCATCGTTTTAATGGCTATATATTATGTTATACTGGATGGATGGAACATATATATATATTAGGGATTTATGTTGTTCCCGATTTTTCACCATTATAAACAATGCAGGATTAAACATCTGTGCACTTCAGTGTTTATGCAGTTGTCAAACTACCTTCATGGGACATATTCCTAGAGGTGAAGTTGCTAGGTCAAGGGGTATGCATATTTTTGTGAGTAGTTACTTCATTTAAAAGGAAAACTACCAGTTCTGTCATGTAGATTTGCTTAACAGAGGGCCTCAGATATGGTAGCCTTGGGAAGAAATGTTTATATCCTCGGTTGGCGGCTTGAAGACAAAGGCAGGATACCATGAGCTGGAAAGGGTAGGGAGACAGATCCTTCCTTAAAGTCTCCAGAAGGAATGCCACCCCGCAGACACCTTGATTTCAGCCCAGCGAGGCCCATGTAGAAGGACTGATGATTTCCAGAAATGTAAGCGAATTAATCTGTGTTGTCTTAAGCCACTAGATTTGTAGTGATTCGTTACAGCAGCAGTTAGAAACTGATACACTTGCTTACATGTAAGACTAATGGCTAGGGGTGGGGGTGGGTGAAGGGTAGAGGAGTAAGTCTATGGCAGAACCAATAAGTATTTCTTTTCATCGTGCCCCCCAGGTGGTAACATGCATCCAGTGGGGCTTCTGGGAGTCAGTGACATAGACCACATCGGTTTGCAGAAGTAACCATCTCCTGTTACATAGTCAGTTATTTGCTGGCCTGGAGGCTAGTCCAGGTAGGTGATTGAAGATGGGGCTGACCTGGGGCTGCAGTCTAGCATCAACCTTAAATCCATTTCCACGTGACAGTCTCAATCAGCTTGACTAACCTGACCCCAAGCTACCTTTCCAGCTTGATTTCCAACTGCTTACCAACCTGAATGCTCCCCTCCAGCCAGACCAGTCTAAGCAACATTTACTCAACGAGTCTTGAGATTTCTGTGTCTTTGCTCTTAAAATACAGCCTGGGCCCTCCAGCTGGGTCAGCTGGGTCCTCCAGAAAGCAGGCTCTGAGAAAGAGTCAAAGGTGCACGAGGTGTCTGAGGGCTTGGTGGGTAACATCTGTGAAAGATAAAAGGAGGAAGAAGCTGAATTGAGCAGGGGAGACTCAGACTGGGATGCAGATCAGACAAAGTCTCAGCCAATTCAGCAAGAACTCTGGAACAAATACTGCTCAAGAGAGGAGTCCCACGTTGGGCAGAAATGGCCAGAAACTAGGACCCCAGTAATGCTCAGTCATTGGCTGGGAGCTGCCCACAAAGAGCAAGGCTGAAGCGGATCCTAAGGTGCGAATAGGAGGAGGCACTCAGCTAACGGCAGTTCTTCCTTCTGGTCTTCAGTTGTCCAGACCCTGTCCTTCCTTTGAGCTCCACGATGGCAACTGTTGATAGGTCTTATCATAACTACTGCATTTATTTCAACATATGGGCGGTCTGAGCTGGAAGTGACCTTAGGGATCATCGCATTTAACACATAAAGAAATTGAGATCTGGGGCGGGGGTGACTCATTCAAGATGATATGACTAACTAATGGTAGAGCCAGGACTAGAACCCAAGTGTCCTAATACTCCGTCCCGGTGTGCAGTAGCGTGAGGAAAAGGCTGCTCACCCAGTAATCTCCCTCCTGGGCATATATCCAAAGAAAATTCTAATTCAACAAGATAGATGCGTCCCAGTATTCATAGCAGCACTATTTACGCCAGCCAAGACATGGAAGCAACCTAAATGTCCATCAACATATGACTGGATAAAGATATCCAGTGGATATACAATGGAACAATACTCAGCCGTTAAAAATAAAATGCCATTTGCAGCAACATGGATAGACCTAGAGATTATCGTACTAAGTGAATTAAGTCAGAGAAAGAAAAATACCGTATGATGTCGCTTATATGTGGAATCTAAAAAGATACAAATGAACTTGTTTACAAAACAGAAATAGACTCACAGACATAGAAAACAAACTTACAGTTACCAGGGAGGGAAGGGAGGGGGAGGGATAAATTAAGAGTTCAGGATTTGTAGATTCTGCTATATAAAGAATAGATAAACAAGGTCCTACTGTACAGCACAGGAAACTATATTCAATATGTTGTAATAACCTATAATAAAAAATATGAAAAAGAATATGTATGTATGTATAGCTGAATCACTATGCTGTACACCAGAAACTAGCACAACATTGTAAATCAGCTATACATCAATAACAAAAAAGCTGATCATTTTGGAAAGATTAGTACAGGGTCAGTCTTCACCTAAAAAGTAATTGCAACTGCTAGAAATCAAGATTCAGCTTGCTTTGAATCATGCAGAATCATTAAGACGAAGGAAAAAAATAACCAATCTTCCCTTTGAAAAGATCTTTGTGGCTTAGTTAAATCTCAATTATATTGCTAAGAAATAGTGACAAAACTGTAATCCTTAAGAAAATTCTATAGTCCAGTTCATTTCTGTAATCACCACTAATCTATAAAAACTCATGACATAACTGTTTTAAAATCTTACATGTTAAAGGAATTGAAATGGACCACTGCATTACTCCTTCACATTTTGAAAATACAAATGGCTTATAAAATCGTTTTCAATTAATGATAACAAGCTAGAGAAAGTTATGGAAACGGCAGAGCTTATTGTTTACACGAGGACAAAGTTCACTTACAACGATAACTACTTAGCTTTATTTCTAGAGGGATGACTTTGTTTTCAGTGTCCACGTGATACTGATTTTTAGAATGGAAAAGTGCTTGAGCACAAGTCTCAGTTGGCTTTGCAAATGACATCCTTATTTGGAATCCTTGCAAGATAGTCTTGGCTACCAGAAAAAAAGGAAATGGTCAGCTTTTATTGCTTTTTTAGCCCAGGCATCTTTCAAGTTATGTGAGTTTCTAACTCCTTGGAAACAAGTCCCACTCTTCCAGATTGTGAAGTTCAGGAACGGGTGTGTTGGGGGAGCGGGGAGCGGGGTAGCTGGTGAGTCAGTCCATCAGGCCACTGTCAACTTCTCAAACCTGTGAGAAAAATGTGAATGAGGTTTACAGGCTCTATAGCCCTCTTGGGCCCAATTCCCCAGTTTTAAACCTTGATGGATCTAATTCCACCTCCCCTCCACTAGCATCTCACAAGTTTACCCACTAGGAATGTAGATGATGCCCCACAGACAGGGGGGCAGCTACCCCCACGTTTGTGTGTGAAGTGTGGCACGCGTCTTGTGTGTGTTTGCCATTAACAAGAGTAAAATGCCAAAGGGAGTCAAAGGAATGCTCTTCAGGTTAGCTTTTGGGACGTGAGGTGGGAAAGGAAAAAAGGATGGATCTAGAACGACAGAAACCTAAGTCTGAGATTAAGCAGTTGATCTGGGCAGTGATTTACCTGGCACAGGAGCCGCGGCCTCTCAGGGGCAGGAGGCCTTCTCTTCCCGCTTTACTAACGTGGGAACATGATTACTGCTTCCAGCTTCACTCGAGAGCTTCTGGGCCGAGGGATTTGCAGGGAAATATTATCAGATTACTTGGGCTACATAAAATACCGGCCCTCTTGGAATCATTAAGAGTTCCGTTCGGATGGTACACGTTACTGTCGACCACAAGTGAGTCTTTCTACAGCCATGATAAACACACACTTGGATAATTATGCATCAGATGTGCTGGAATCAGCCTCCACCCTGAGTTTTCCCAACCATCACCTAAAAAAAGACCATGGCTTTTGAAGGTAAATAACTTTGACAGAAAATGTACTGGCTAATTTTTTGTCTTTTGCTAAATCTCAGAAACATATGTAACACACTGGGAAAACTTCTTGAGACAGGATGACCGTGTTATTGCCAAGATCGCCAGTTCACTCCTGCAAGGGCTGTGGTCTCTATTCACACAGCAGATGGGAGGACAAAATATCTGAGAGCCATCCTGATGTTAAGCCTTGATAAATATCAAGGTGGAGAGAAAAGAGCCCTGAGGCCAGAGGCCTGGGCTTCCGCGCTGGCTCTGCTGCTGGCTGTGTTTGTGACCTGGGGCAGGTGACTGGCCAAGTCTAAGCGTCAGTATTCACATATATGAAGTGAAAAGAGTGATGTCAATCCTGGGGCTGCTGGGAAGTTTGCATGAGATGGTGGATGTGAAAGAACTTAGAATTAAGAATAACATAATCCAAAAATGTCGTTTTATTATTCACCCTGAGCTGGTACCCAGGAGCAAGGGGGATGTGCGTGGGAAGTGCTGGTGGCAGGGGCTTCTGGGCTTGTCAGGGGCAAGTACCCAGCTCACACTGGACACCAGGCTGTCTACCAGATTGGAGAGATGAGCGAGTTGGAAAAATCTGTGATTTTTATCTGGAATAATCTGCAGGGAGGACCTACTGCCACGACTTGGATCCAAGTCTTGCCTTCCACCTCTGATTTAAGATGCTGTGGGTATCCACACGGGTGGCCCCAACAGTTCTGTGCTGACAAATTACTATTGCCCAGATGTCACTAACAAACAGTGGAAGCATTACAGGGAAGGTTCTGTTGTTTATGGAAAACAGGCAGACCCCTGCAGGTGCCAGGGTCTTCCTCCTTGAAGCAAGGGCATCTCATCTAAGAGATCCTCTGGGTACAGAACTTACTCTAGGCCCATGCTTGGGATGTGGCAGTTTGCTTACTAATTTGCGATAAACTAGTTCTCAGATTTCTCAGTCATTCCACTTGGAATCACTTTTGGAACTGAGGAATGAAATCTGCCAAGTGAAAGTATCTCATTCATCAGGGCCAGCCTGAGACTTTGGCAGCTTCCTTCCAGGCTGGAAGGATGCAGAGTACCCAGCCTTGAGCTACTCTCAATGGCTCCTGCCCACCCCACTTCCATTTTGCTTTTGGCAGAGGCAAGAGTGAAGATGCCAGAATCTGGTCAAGGCTAGAAAGCTTCAGGTTGGTCCTGGTATCTGTTTAGTCAGAAGTGTGGGACAAGCCCATCAGATACCACGTGGTCAGTCTTGATGTGAAAGCCTCTGCTGATGGAGGTTAGCGAGGGGACCGATTTCTAGGTAGGAGTGCAGTGTGCGTGGGGGTTTGGGGGGGTGGGAGGGGCACACAGCAGGGTTCTTATGCTCCCTCCCACCTCCGCTGAATAGCTCTTTTAACCATCTTAGATGCTACGGATTCACTTAGCAAGTTAAAAAA
This sequence comes from Vicugna pacos, assembly GCF_048564905.1. NCBI lineage: Eukaryota > Metazoa > Chordata > Mammalia > Artiodactyla > Camelidae > Vicugna > Vicugna pacos. Next base: position 95,364,504 of record NC_133023.1, on the reverse strand, counting down.
AAACCCTGCCGCGGGGCCCGGGTGCCAAGGAAGAGAAGTACAGAACTTCCAGGAGAACAAACTCTGCTCTTTAGTGGCAGAAAGAGAAAAGGACGGCGATGTCTCTAGACCCTGTGGATTCACGGTTGGAATCTGTAAGCAGGTTTGAAGAAAGGAACTCTCTTCTTCAAAACGAAGCTCAGTAGAAGAACAGATCTTTTCTTCTCTCTGGAGATTGGCTTTCTGAAAAATAGGATAAGCACCATGAGGAAGAAGCTGGCTTGGGGTCCGAGGAGCCCAGGTTTGAATCCTGACCTCACCACTCCTTGCTGTGTGACCTCAGGCAAGTTACCTGCACTCTCTGATCTGCCTTCTGGCCAAATGATATACAGAAAACTGCCCTTAACAAGGTTATCCAAATCTCTGATGCTACATCCAATAGAAATTTCTCTATCCTTCTTTTATTTGATCTCTTGGAAGCCTTTGCCACCATTGATCACTTCCTGTTTGGAAACATTCTCATCTTTTAGCTTCTGTAACACCAACCTCTCCTGGCTTCCCCCACCCCCTCTGTCTTCCCCCTAGCTCTTCCAAAGCTGGCTCCCTCACTTTCTTCGGGTCCCTGCTTACACATCACTTCCTCACAGAAGCCTCCTTTGACCAGTTGATCCAAAGTAGGCCCCCATCTTTATTTCAACACCTGGTATGTTTCCTTCATACTTATAATTTGCAAAGATTTTGCTTTTTCCTTTTTTATTTTTTTGGTGGAGTCAACCTTCCCCACTAGACTATTAACTCTATGAGAGCAGGGGCCAAGACAGTTGTATACACTATTAGATACAGATAAATAAAAGAGCACCATGTCTGGCAAACAGCAATATCAATGTGATTAATATCTGTAGATATTGAAGTAATGTACAATGAATCAGTGTCTATTTCTACAGATTAATAGAAATCAAATTCACTAAAAATTTTGGCACGTTTTGGGGACTCACGTCCAGAAAGGATGCTCCAACTGCCCTTCCAGCAGATTGCTCTTCTGCTCCGCATGGTCTCTGCCTCACAGGCGTGCGCCAGCCGGCACGAGGGGGCCAGACGGAGACTCTGCCTTCCCGCCTTTGACAAATTATTTATCTGGGGCCTCACAGAGGAGATCTTTCAGAACTACCAAAATCCTTATCGAAAGGTTCATCCAGCTCACTTCAAAATCAGGTCAATACAAAATATATGAAGAATCAAACAGATAGAGGTGACTGGGTCCCATGCCAAATCCACCCAGCCGGGAAGTGAGGCGCAGAATCTGTGCGTTTCCCAGGCTCCCCCCGTGGTTCTTGGCATTAGGCAAGACCAGGAGACTGGAGGTGTGCTTAAGGGCGTAGGCTTTGTGGGGGGGCCCTAGGAGGCCCCCCCTTCCCGGTCCCCATGCCCTGCAGCCTCCCTCTGCAGGATAGCCGACCCACTCCCCACCTCCTGTCAGTCAACCAGTCTCCGCATGGAAAGCTCGCCCCGTCGCCCCTTTCTCAAGGCGGCAGCGCTCCTTTGCGTGCCTTGCAAGCCTTCTGCGGCCTCTCCCCTTATTCCAGGGCAGAGTCCTGGCCACAGAGAGTCATGAACGCATAGACAGTGAGACGACCATACTAGTTGCTAGTCTTCACTGTTGTCCACTTGATTTAAGTTGGAATCGTTTTGGACGATTTACATTCAGTGCAATTTCCAGTTCTGAGGATCGTCTGACACCGTGAGAGCAGAGTCCATAATAATACCTCTGCCACTTGCTGCTGTGTGATCTTCAGGCAAGTGCTTTCATCGGTTTCAGACTCAGTCTCCTCATCTATAAAATGGGGGAACTCACTCATTCATTCATTCCCTATTTTCGGGATGCCTCTTGTGTACAGCACCGAGGATGTCCTCGGGCACGTATCACAAGGTCAGCATGGGGACTGAGCAGGATGCAGCGGGCGGTACCCGGTGCAGAGCTGCCACCCATACATGTTGTTGCTGTTATTTTGGGTCTATGAACAATTTAAAGCATCCAGTTTTTAGTAATTCTAAGGCTTACAATTTTAAAATGTATAAACTCTTAACAAGTACTTAGACTTTATGATCCTGATTTCATGACTTGGAAGGCTAGCAGAGCTCATACCTTCAGGCAGAGACTTCTATGAAACCTGACGCAGCCATACTAAGTAAGTCTCCCGAACTAGCCCTGAATCCATCTCCTCACTTGGGCATGGCCAGTTCCTCACCGAGGGTGATTTGTGGCTTGTTTCTTGGTTTCTTGGTCTTACCCAACAGCTTCAAACAAAATAACTTGTGCTGTATTGTCAGACAGATTTGTACCATTTCCTTTCTTAATGTTCTTTTATTGTTGCCAGCATCCGCTCACTCATGCATTCAACACACATGGACCAAGCTCTGTGCCAGGCAGCGCTGCAGGTGCTGGGGACGGGCGGGACACCCTTCAAAGTCTCAGCCCTCAAGGAGCCGACATTCTACTGAGGCCTGTATACTGCCCTCACTCCCACTGCACACTAGACTGTAAAGTGCCTGAGACCCAGGGCCATGGTGGCAGTCCTTTCTTCAGTGCCTCTCAAACACGCAGCTGCAGGCCCCGGGGTGCCCTCCAGAGCGGTGCATTTTGCTGCCTTACTGTGTGGCCGGGCTTATGGGGGCTAATTTCCATTAGAGTGTAAACTCTAAGCATTTACATATATTATCTCATTTAATCCTCACAGAAATCAGATGAGATGAGCACTATTTTAATCCTCATTTTATAAATGAAGCCACTGAGCTCTGCAAAGGTGAAGAAACGTGACCAAATCCCTAAAGTTACTAAGTAATGAAGCCGGATTTGAACCCAGGCCATGAAGACCGTCGTGTTATCCCCGCTAGATTGTCCTCATTTGGCTGTTCCCACTGACACTACTTTCAAATTGAACTCGGGGCCCAGAGTCCCAGCCTTTGGTGTCAGGTGGCATTGCCTTCTGACTGCAGAGTCCCGGGTTGTTTCAGCCCCTGTGTTCTAGGCTGAAAACTGAACATCTGGCAAAGGGCAAGCTAATCCCCATCAATTTGTTCATTTTCCTGCGTCACCTTGGTTACCTCACTTAATCCAGTTCAGAGAAAAGAACTCAATAGAGTTGCTTTTATAGCAAAATAAGAAAATGCACAAAACATTTTACAAGATATGAAGTGATTCTTCTCTTTGAGACTAAAACGAAACAAATTCTATGGGTGAAAAAACTCAATGATAGGACTGAGGATCATTTCAGCGGCTGGAGATCCTGGTTTTTATGCTACCAGTTTGTTCTCAGGATACAGAAGTATCATCAAAGACAGAAGCACATCCTTACTTTCAACTGCAAGGCTGGCGCTGGCAGGTCCACCATCTGGGGGGAAGTAGATTTTCTTAACTAGAAAAGAAGAAAATATGATTGGAAATGAAATCTGGGGCTGAGCTACAAAGTGCCCCATAGCACCCCCGGCACCCCAAATCGCCTGCCCCTCAGTTTATAGACCCTCGTCATATTTTCTTTTACCAGATGCTGCAAAACCAGAGAAGCTTGTTTTTAAGGCCCTGTAGGTTTTGTTCTCATCTTCCAGGCGGTGTTCCGGATCAAGGGTCACTGACTTCCTCAACAGACCCTGGACCATCGACCGCTAATTAATACAATGGATTTCAGGACTGGGAGGACAGTGTGAAGAGTTTGTAGTGTTTGAGACTTTAGCGATCAGCCCTTGTTTGAGTCTGTGTCTAGAGCTTTCAGGAATAGGATAATGCCTGCATTACAGGTGGGCCAGGATGTGCCTGGCATAGACTAGATGCTCACTAAATATTTGTTGAACTAGATTTGAACTGCACACTCTTGTTATGTTTGGGAGGTGATGATTTGAGCCATCTGTGTTCTAACCAGCTGTCGAGACAGGGCCTTGCCGTGTGTGTGCACGAGCATCTATACACAGTTGGCCTCATTTTCCCTCTGAATCCAGGAGGAGCAGAGTTTTGAAAAAGAGTGGAGGGGTGGGAATCTTCATAGGTTTCCCAAGCGGGCCGTTTTTATGATTTACTCTTTTTAAGTCCATTCCTATTCAAACTCGGGGAATGATGGCGTGGTATTTTAATGGAAAATTTAGTTTCAATATTAGGATAGAACACAGCACCTGATTTAGGTTGGCTATTCTGAACAGGCCCTTAGTGTAATATATATATACTTAGTTCAGAAGTAAAGGCAGGGGAGGGTAGAGCTGAGTCACAGAGTGCGTGCTTAGCATGCATGAGGTCCTGGGTTCAATCCCCAGCGCCTTCATCAAAAAAAAAAATAATAATAATAAACCAATTACCTCCCCCTCAGAAAATTTTTTTTACAAAGTAAAGGTAGCTAGCTTCTAGCAATTTCTTTTCGGGCATGGAACACTAGAACCACAGACATTATGGACCAGGGAGCCGTAAAAGTAAATTCCTCTACGGTGCAGAATGCCAGAGGGTGGAGACTTGGCCCCAGGAAACTAGAAAATATCTATTATTACCAATATTTATCTTGTAGCAGAGTGGCTTGCTGTTTGGGTGAAAGTACACCTCAGGCCAATTCTTCCCCCATCCTCTTACAAAGAAGGGAGTCTTGTTTTCCGATGGGCATTTTGCATCTAGGAGGCACTAATTAAATATCTGTCGGGTGAGTGAGTAAATGAAATAGTGAATGAGCCTTAAGATGTTTTTGTTTGGGAGAAGGGTGGGGGGTCCGGAGCAGGAGCCCCAGACAGCCAGGCACCGGCACGGCCCCCAGGCAGCAAGGGGGGGGCGCCTCCACAACGGCTTTGAGTTCTAATGTGTGGAGCAGACAGACGGCTGGTGTAGATTGCCCGTGTTTTTGCCCAGGAGTCTGGCATTATTGCCAGTTGCCAACCTGTTGGAAGGCCAGAGTTTTGAGCCAGTAGGGATAGCAGAGTTCTGTTTTATAGATGGCTGGATTATTTGGTGACTCACAGCTAGGTGAAGGCAGGACCCTAAGATCTGAGGCAGCATCCGTCATTTTTCTAGGGCCAGTCCAAGTCAGCAGACCAGGGTGAATGCTCTCGGCCTAGCACATCTGGCCAGATGTCTTTGTAACCCTTTAGTCATTAAACGGTGAACACTGACGAAGCCTAATGAAGATATATGGAACTCTTAAGAAGGATGTTCAGTCCCTAGAAGCCCAGTGTCTGGAGTGGCAGCAGTTAGTCTGGGCACCCCATCACCAGCCCACTCATTCTCAACCACAACCAATCAGAGGCAACCCTCCATGTCTTCAGAGGCATCTCCTTACAGTGAGCTGAGCTGGGAGGCAGGTGGAAGAGCAATCCCGTGCTTCCGGCTGCCGGGGCGGAGTTGCAATCTTCCCATGAGGCAGATTCCTGAGGATGCTCGTGGCGTCTCTCCTGCTGGAGGACACTCAGGAGGGGCTCATATTTCCCATCAGGCTGGGGCTCTGGAGCCAGATCACCAGCGGAAAAGGCGGGAGGGTAGACAGGCTCTGGGAAGCTGGGGCTGGGTAGGGAGGAGAAGGGCCGCGGCTCGCCAGACTGAACAGAGGGGCTCCCGGTCAGGGACGGTGGGTACACATCCATAGCTATGGGGCCACAGCCATTCAAGCTGCAGGTGGCGGCACCATTTGCAAAAGACACTTCCGGCTGTGGCTTTGTCCGTTGAGAAGAGAAACGCCACTGATTTGGAGGCATGTCACTGTCTGTGGATGAAGAGGTTTAGAAGACAGGTTTATGTACTGTTTTCAAAATGGAATTAGCTTAATTTACTTCTAGGTAATACATGCTATTTTTTTAATGTGAAAAAATGTAGAAAAGGTAAAAAAAATTGCTCTAAGTGTAATATCCAGAGACTACCATTATCTACCTGCAGGTGTACTTCTAGGATTTGTTTCTGTTCATGTATGCATTGTTTTCGCATCCCACATCATTTTTAAGTTTGCTTTTGTGTTATTAAAATATCCCCAAATATCCTCCAAAGCAATGAATAGAGCCAACACCAGGATTTTAAATGTCTGGGCAGTATCCCATTATAAGGCAGGAACATGACTAGCAAACATGGTACTTGGGCGACTAAGTTATTCCCATTTTTTCAGTTATATTAACATTGGGATGGATGCACGTCTCCGTATATACATCTTTGTACTCTTATCCAACTAGCCCCTTGAGGAAATTCTCCAGAAGTAGAATTACTTGATTAAAGGTGATTTGTTTGTTGCCATTGTGCTTGTTTGTTGCCATTGTTTGGCTTTATTTTATAGCTGCTGTTAGGAATACACTGAATAGGAGGACTCCACAGAATTTTATAAAGGGTTTAACACCTGCCAGCGCCACACAAGTCTAGGCACTGAAACTCCATTTTCAAGAGGGGTCTGGGGTATGGGGATGTTAAGACGCTGGACCAAGTTAGCAGAGTAGATGAGCCAAGGAAGGATCTGAGCCGGAGTGATCATCAATAGCGAGGGAAGTGGTTGCTGGGATCTCTTCCTGCAAAAGCAAAATGCTCAATGTCAAGTGGTGACTCAGTTTCTTCCTTCAGAGTTCTTGTGGACTAGCTGGTGGTGATGGAGTCTCCTTTGGTTTCACAGACACTATTCAAATTGTGCCTATAACAGCAGCTGAATTGGAGTTGTCAGAGAGTCTAGGGCAGCTCATGACATGGATGGATGTTTTCCCCCTTATTAACACCCACTCAGGCAAGAGGGGAGGAGGGGGAGAGTTCTGGCAGATGGTGCCTAAAGCCTGGAGCCGTTCATCTATCCAAGGTAATGAAGAGGGGAGCGGGTGTGGAGACAAGGGAAGATTGGAGGGCTGGAGAGGCTGTCTGGTCCCCTTCCCCTCATGCGCCCCTCCCAGCTCTCCCCAGTGTTCCATTTGCCTGCCGAGGTCTGCCCAGTGATACTGGAGAGCCCCCACCCACCACCAGAGCTTTTCATGTGATACAGATGATAAGATCAAGAGAAGCCCGAAGACACAGCACAGATGTGCTGCTCAAATCTTCACATTGTTCACAACCAACTACGGACAACAGTTGGCCTCTTCGTGAAGCCAAGGGCAAGGAAACATCTATCAAGATTTGTTCCTGGGGATGAATGCTATTTTTGAAAACTGATATCTGCGGGCTGGTAGCAGTTCCGGGCGCTGTGTCGCACAAATAGAGTGATTAAGCTGACTTAGTCTAATCACTGTCCGTGCTTCATATTGAATGAGGGTACTGCATGCCCTAAGCACAAATCGGAAACAATGAGTAGCCTCTGACAACTGGGCAGTTTCCATCTAAACTGGCCTTACAGATTTCGCACATCGGACCCAGGTTTTGAACGCTTGAAATGTGGAAGGCAGGGCACCCCTGCGTGTTTTGTATATTTTTTTTTAACTGCTTCCCTTTCAGAATTCTCTGCCAGAGACGTTAAGGGGAGTGGGTGCTGTGCCACTGTCCTAGGTCCCATTGGGCCACTAAGTGCACCAGAGCAGTCTGGATGGGAGTAGATGGGGAGGGACAGAGTGTCCCAGTCCTGAATTCACAGCAACCCAATAGTAGGTCTTGAGTGGCCTGGGACAGCCACCTTCCCAGAGCAGGCTGGGGTGTGGGGGTCCCATGGAGTGGAGATTGTGGATTTGGGTGGGCAAATTGCTCCAGCATCTACGCCCACCAACCCTGGGAACCAGTGAAGGTGCCTTGAATGGTTGCCTGGACAGGCTCAAGACTGCTGCAGCTAGAAGTGGCCCTGGTGACACCCCCTTACTCAAGCTCCCCCTCTGAGTTACCTCTGGAGATGAGAGGGAGCCCCAGGGAAGACTGCTGCCCTTTCAAGCCCCAGCCTACGCAAACGAACGGAGAGCCGGCAAGGAACGCTTCCGGGACACCTAGGGAAGACTGGATTTTTCTTACTCTTTTTTTCTTTCCTTCAGATGTGAGTCAATACCAGGCAGTGTTAATGAAATGTTAACCAACCCATATCTTTTGATGTCTTAAAGTGGAGCTGGCTTTAGTCTTTTTTTCCAGTTGAAGTTTAGTCGACTCACAGTATTATTTTAGTTTCAGGTGTAAAAACATAGTGATTCATTATTTTTAGAGATGGCATACTCCATACAAAGTGATCATAAAATATTGACTATATTCCCTGTGCTGTACATTACATCCTTGTAACGTACTTATTTTGTACCTAGTAGCTTGTACCTCGTAATCCCTTTTCCTTATTTTGCTCCTCCCCTTCCCCCCACCCCCGGCTGGATTTTTCTTTCAAGTAGGAACACACAAGGCTTCCATCCCACATACCCCACCTCTGGGCATCTAGACTGTGCCTCTTAGTCCCATCCATGCCTCTAGCGTTCCTGAGGCCCCTGATCCTAAGACCAGGTCCTATTCAGACAGCAAGAGCCCCCCCCCCAATTTCCTACCCTGCCCCTGAAGGCTATCCCCCTGTCTCCAAAGCAGAGAAACCCAGAGACTGCCTCCATGCCCACCTACAGACATTTCTTCGAGCCCCCAAAACCTTCTAGAAAGCATCTCCAGGCATCGAAGAGTCTGCTTCCGCCCCAGAGGACCCTCCTCTCCACTCTATCCTTGCATGTTGGCCCTGCCTCCCTGTTTCAGACTAGTTTCTGGACACAGATTCAAATGTCACCCCATTAGAGAGGCTCTCCCTGAACTGTGCATCTGAAGTTTGTTAGCTCCTGTCTCTGACCCTGCCCCGCGCACTTCCTTCTCAGCAGTAATCATATCCCGTGCTTCCCGCCCACCTGCCTTCCCTCACTGTTGGTCAGCCCTACTGGCCACTAGGCTTTAAGAGGGCTGAGATCACTTCTCCTTTGTTCACCATCACATCCTCAGAGACTTGCACTGTGCCTGGCACAGAGTGGGCCCCGACTAAACATGATTGTCATGAAGGTGCACAACACAGGCACATGCACAAACACACATGCACACACAAATATGGACACCCCTCTCCCCAAATCCTTCTGCGTGGAGGAGAGCACGCAGGGTGGGTAAGAGGCTTTGAAGTCAGGCAGGCTGGGAGTCCAATCCCAGCTCTGCCGCTCCCTAGTAGGGTGACACCGAGCACGTCCCCTTCCACCCTGGAGCCTGTCGGGGCCGTGGTGAGGCCGAATGGGACAATCCACGACAAGGGCATGGCACTGTGCCCGGGACCTGATGGGCACTCAGTTGGTGATAACCATTGCTGTCATTACTGTTATTAACTATCATTTGGGTTTAGAAACCCGGCGTAGGCTCACACAGGTTTCTTTCTTGGTTTGCGACACTCCACGTAATCAACCAGGAAAAAGCAAGATGGTCACGCCCGAGGCCTGAGAGGCCTCCCTGCCCTGAGTCACCGAGTGCCACAGAGGGGAGGGGAGAGAAAAACAGCCCAGGAGCATGGGAGGCAGTGGCAGCAGAGACTCAGGGCTGAAGTGGCGGACGGAATAGACGGTGGCTATAAAGGAGAGATTGCAGAAGGCTTTGCTCGGTGTGTCCATTCCCAGAAATCACCCGTCAGAGGTGGGCAGAACGACTGCATACCTGGAAGAGCTTTTGTTTAGTGAACGCTTACTCTGGGCCGGGCTCTCTGTTTAGCATTCAGCAGACATGATCTCATGGCAGCCTGGTGCTTCACCGGCTTTGCCTCCCCGTTATTGTATAAGAATCCAGCCGGGCTGGAGGGATGGCAGAGCGGCATAACACTTCTGGGAACAATCTGTCGTTATAGACTGAAACCCTAGAATTTGAGAGTATGCTTTGATCCAGCCAGTCCACTTACAACGATTTATTTTAAGGCTATCATCAATGATGTGTGCCAAAGCTGAGCGACAAGGATAGTCAGTGGGACATTTACAATAGAGGGAAAGATTGGCAACAACTCAAATGTCCAAAAATTCTCTCTGCCTTCTCTGTCTCCACCTTTAATACAAATCCTGCTTTCTGATGAAGCTGAAACCAAGAGCCGTCTGAATGCATGCCCCTATCTTGCACCACAAAGGTCCCAGCTTTGGCCTGCCTGATCTGCACACACCGACTCCCCCCTCTCTGCTGTCTTGGCTGCTACTACTGGTCTCTGATTCATTCACTCCAGAAACAAAGAGGAGATTCTTGGTATTAGCAGAGATTGAAAAATCACGGGACACAGAGGGGCAGCTTATGCAATGCAGTCCCCCTCGCCTCCTTCAGTCACCTGCATGGAGTACCTTGTCTTTGCTGACTATCTGGGTTCCCTTTCCCACCTGAAAGTGGAGAGGAAATACAGAACATGTGCTTGTATTCTGAAAGTGGCTAAGAGCTCTGTATCGAGATTCAAATGCTCTGGTTGTGAACAGCTGCCCCTTACGAGCTGTGGGATCTTGGACAAGTCATTTGCCTCTCTGAGCCTCAGTTTCGGCATGGTGAGAGTTAACCAGTAGGATGGTATCAGGAGCCAATGAGGTAACTCATGTGACAGCCCCTAGCAAAGGGCCCGGCACACAGGAAGCACTCAATAAATGTCACCATTCACCCTCTGGCTGGGATGTTGTCAGGGTCCACAAAGGCAGTCAGGACACCAACTCTGGAGTCCGACTGACCTGGGTTTCAGTCTCTATCAATCACTGGCCTGTGTGACCCATCCCATCACTAACCCTCTCTGGGCTACAGTTTCCTCTTTCTAAAATGAAGATATTCACACCCACTGTAAAGCAGTTTGTGAAGCACAACACACACGCACAGGTCTAAGTGTGCATCTGGGGGATTCTCCCGAACTGGGTGACGAGCACCAGATCAAGGAACAGAGTATGACGGCCACTCCAGGAGCTAACCCCCACCCTGGTCCCCCTCCAGTCAATAAACTCCCCCCAAATAAACCCCTCCAAATGTACCCAGTTCCCTGTCTCCTAATATCATAGATTCTTTTTACCCAGCTTTGACCTTTATTCATCGCAGATTTTGAGGACTGAAGTGAATGCAGTAATTATAGCACAGTGTCTGGCTCCCGGTGGGGCTCACCATATGTTAGTGTAGAGTCTTCCCCCTTGTTAGAAAGGAAGATGTGATGTTGTCAGGGTTCACAAGGACCCTAAACAACTAGCATGACTATATCTCATCTAGATAGTCACAATAAAAAAGAAACCTAAGACATGGAAGCACCATCCACCAACAGATGAATGGATAAAGAAGACATGGTATATATACACAATGGAATACTACTCAGCCATAAAAAAGGAAATAATGCCATTTGCAGCAATGTGGGTGGACCCAGAAATTATTACACTAAGTGAAGTAAGTCAGACAGAGAAAGAGAAATGTATCACTTGTATGTGGAATCTAAAAAATGACACAAATGAACTTATTTACAAACCAAATATGGACTCACAGACATAGAAAACAAACTTACGGTTACCAAAGGAGGAAAAGGGTGGGAGGGATAAATTAGGAGTTTGGGATCAGCAGATATAAACTACTACGTATAAAATAGATGCACAAGGTCCTACTGAATAGCACAGAGAACTATATTCAATACCTTGCAATAACCTATAATGGAAAAGAATCTGAAAAAGAATATATAAATGTATATGTAACACTGACTCACTGCTATACACCTGAAACTAATAGAACATTGCAAATCAACTACACTTCAGTTTAAAAATTTTTTTTAAATAATAAAGAAAGAATCCCAGCATTTCTTCCGCACCTCCACTGGCTTATTGAGGAGGGGAGAGAAGGAGGTGGGGCCCTTTAAGACAGGCTATAAAAGACCGAGGGCTCAGGTCTACACCGTCACCTTCTCTCAGCAGCCCTTGAGAGATGTCGCCAGGCCTGGGGCTGGCCTCGCGGCTGGGACAGGAACACTATGGGGTGGGCTGTACACCAGCACCATGCCCTGCCCGCTGCCTCCCTTAGAAATGCTAACCAATGAAGCTTCTCAGGTTACCTGCTCTGAAATCCCCAACGTCCTTTTAACAGGCAGATAATTCAAAGATACTTTCAGCTTGTGTTTACTTTTCTACAAGTAGGGCCAGTATAAATTATACAGAAGTAAATAAAAAAAAATAACTGATTTGGGAGAAGCAGCCAGGAAATTCGATGGCATTTCCTAGCCACACGGGTCTCCGTGTTTGGACTTGGCGTATCTGGCCTGACACAGCTCCCTCAGAATGGGGGCCAGTGGGCGATGGGAGCCCATGAATGGCAGCCTGTTCTCGGAGTGGCTTCGCTGGGGCCTAGCTAGGGCCAGGCGGCCTGGGGCCAGCCTGCAGGGGTTGAGAGGGCACGAATGGCCAGTAATGAAGGGCCACTTGATGGATTTCCCACTGTGAGCTGGCCTTGAGACGAGTTAAGGCCGTGGGACCCAAGGCCACGGCCAGAGCCTTGAGATAAGTTAAGGCTGTGGGATTTAAGGCCACGACTACAGAGCATGTTTGTAGTATGCAGTAAATAATTGCTCCACGCAGGCGTCAGTTATATAAGATTTAGAACAAAAAAAGTAGAAGTACGCATGTGTTAAAAATATTTTATAAGCCTAAAGAACAAAGAAACTCAGACCGCGCATGTGCTGACAAAAAACAGATAAAACAGGACAGGTGCATCATAGGTGTGCACCTCCCTATAACAATAAAGTGTTGTTAACCCCATGGTGTCTCCAGCTACAGACTGTCCAGGAGTATGACAACTCCTCGTGCATTTTTTCGTTTGGGCCGCTCACCTCCTAGAACCGCACATCAGCCTCCCTCGGCTGACACCCGCCGTTTTCGAAGCTGCATGTTTCTCATTTAACACCTCCAGTGAGAACCCCTAGGGGCCCGTCTTCTCTCAGGGGACCCTCCCCAGAGGCAGCAGAGCATAGGAGAAACTTGACCCCTAACTGTGATAGGAGAGGCCTTGAGGAAGACAAGCTCTCTCTTTCATTTGTTCCATCAGCTGGACAAACATACACCACATTCTGCGAGGGAAACAACAGCTTCACAGTCAAGGGCTCTGTGAGACTCTCACAGAGAAAATGCAACAACCACGAAGGCAGGTGGAGAAGAAAGCCAGCTACCTCTCCGCCTGGCCGGGGAAGACTGGCTTGGGCAAGACACAAGGCCACGGCCGCGTCCCGTCGGTGGGCGGGGGCTTCCCAGAACACAGAGCGAAGTCAGAAGGCCTAAGAAACAGGGCAGCGGCCACTGAGCAAGGAGACGTCTCTGGACCACTTGGAGGCTGATAAAAGGGGCTCAATGCTTTGTGAGCCCGAGGTCTTTTTGTTGTTGTTGTTTAGGTTTTTTTTTAATTCTTACTTTTTATTGACGTGTAGTATATTTAGTGTTACTTTCATGTGTACAGAACCTGAGGGCTGGAAGGCAGGCCCTGCCTCCATTCTAGCCATTCAAGAAACACATGTCAAGCTTTCCTACCAGCACCACCAAATAACCACCACCCACATGGCATTTGCCATGTGCCACTTGACATGCATTATCCCACTGATTCCTGGATAGTTGAATAATATCCAGTTTTACAGCTGAGGAAACGGGGCCCCCGGGAGATGAGTGATGTGCCCTGAGACCACATGGTTTATCAATGACGGGAGCTGGTGGGCCCCAGGCTGCCTGATTCTAAATCCATACAGCGAATGATGCTCTTTCTCTACCATGACTCCCTCAGTGACGGACAGCAAGACCTCGTGATCCAAATCACAATTTCATCCATTCAAGCAATATTTCTTGAGCACCTTCCATGTGTCAGACATTGGGCTGTGTCCTTGGAAAACAGCAGTTAACAGACGGAGTCTGCTGCTACAGAATTCGGAGTCCAGGGGGCAGGAGATGAGAAGGAAACACATAAATATAGAACATGCCCCGTGGTGACAAATGCTAAGATGAAATAATGTTCTGAAGAAATGTCTGAAGAGATGACATTCAGATGGATACTTGAATGAAGAGGAAGTCATGCTTATCTGGGGAAAGAGCATTTCAGGAAGCAGAGAGAGGAAGTGCAAAGGGCCTGAGGCAGGATCGTACTTGGCATGTTCTCCAACTAACAAGGAGGTTAGACTGGAGTGAGTGAGGTGGGAAGTGGTAGGATTTGAGATGAGAAAGATACCAGGGGCCCAGACGAGGCAGGGCTCCATACAAGACTTTGGATTGATTCCAAGTGAGATACAAAGCTACTGGAGAGTTTAACAGGAAAGTGATATCATCTGATGACTTTCATTTTAATGGTATTATTCTGACTGCTACCTTGAGGACAGACTGAAGGAAAGCAGGGGCAGAAGCAGGGAGACCAATGAGGAGGCAACTGCAAAAACCCAGTGGGGAGATGATGGCCTCTCAGACCAAGGGGAGGGCAGTGGACGAGAGAAATGAGCAGAGCTTGGATATATTCTGAAGGTAGAACTTACAGAATTGTTCGAAGGATTGGATGTGGGGTATGAGATGGAGAGATGAGTTAAATGTGACTCCAATCAAAGGAGGCAGCTGCCTATTACTGAGATGGAGACACTAGGGATGGAGCAGGGTGAGGGGAGATTAACAGGTCAGCTTGAGACCTGTTTTGTTTGAGATTCCTATTAGATATGTGAAGTGAAGGTATCAAGTAGGCAGCTACCTAGACAGGTCTGAAACCCGGTCCCGGCTGGAGACACATTTGGGATCGATCAGCACATAGGCTGTATTTAAGACCAAGAGACTGGAAAAGATCCCATAGGGACCACGTGTAGGGAGAGAAATTGTCTGAGATTGGAGTCCTGGGGCCCTCAGATGTTTAAGGAATTGAAGAGTTGAAGAGAAGGGGATATCTAGCCAAAGAGACTGAGAAGGAGTGGCAGGGAAGAAACCAGGAGGGAAACTGGGACAGTGTGTGAGAGCTTATGGAATCTAAGTGAAGGAGGTATTTCCAAGAGGAGGGAGCCAGCAGCTGCAGATAGTGTCAGGAGGTCAGATGAGATGAGGACAGAGAAGGACCATTTGATTTGGAAAGTAGAGGTCGCTGGCTGGCCTGGAGAAGAGAGGTTTCCAGCAGCGATGAGGACGAACAGCTGAGTGGACTGAATGCAGGAGAGCAGGAGAGG
The DNA here is from genome assembly GCF_048564905.1 of Vicugna pacos. Classification (NCBI taxonomy): domain Eukaryota; kingdom Metazoa; phylum Chordata; class Mammalia; order Artiodactyla; family Camelidae; genus Vicugna; species Vicugna pacos. The sequence goes on along the minus strand of NC_133023.1, from coordinate 95,349,490 downwards.
AGAGGGCAGAGTGTGTGCACGGACACCAGTTTTGAGTCTTGCTTCAAAACGAAGCTGAGCAATGGGACAATAAGCCAAGAGCTGGTTTGATCTCAGGTTGGGTTCAGCAGGCAAGCAGGATGCAGGGCCTGAGGGAGTATGAGCTGCTGGTGCTGACAAGGGAGTGACTGATGAATCCAAGCCAGTGGGTTCCGAAATCACTCAGAGTGGGAGGAGGGCTTGTCTCTGCATGAAGAACCCAGGGTTTTGACCCTCCCAAGGAGCCAGTTAGATCCTCTGAGTCCCACTTATCACATGTATTGGCTCTTAACACATGTCAGTTCCCCAAATTCCTGCTTCTGCCCTAAAGTACTCAGCACACTCTTCAACAGCACCTCCCTACTCTGCACCCAGCCCCTTATGCCGGGTAATCCTTTAGTACCTGCGGTGACTATACCCACTTCCACACGTTTCCGCAACTCCCAAGAGTCTCTAAGAAAAGTGCATCACCTGATGGAAAAGTTTTTTCTAGGAAACAAGCAAATTCTGAAAAGTTATACGAGATAATACACCAACTCCCTGTCCAGATCCAAAGAGTCTGGCGAACCAGGGTGATGGCGTCTGAAAACAGGTGAGCCCTTAACCCAGCGGCAGAGGCCCCACCTGGAGGCACGTCCCTCCTCCAATGGGAGCAAGGTACTCAGCACAGGAGCTTGGCAACCACCATAAAGAGCTCTTTAAATTGACTAGACCCTAGTCTATTTGCACATTTCAAAAAGGTGACAAGAAAAAACAAATATAACAGCAAGACTGAATCTATAAAAGTGAATCCAGCCTGGATTATATTTGTTTTTATACCAGTATCGTCACAGAATGTCCTGGTCTGTATTTTTATGGAGGAAGGGGACCCGTGGAGGCAATGTCTATAACGTCTAGGGGCCAGGAAAGTCATATCACAGTCCTTGCTGTCTCCAGACCTGGATATTTTGAAGAGCAGCTTTTGACATAGCTCTCTTGAAATAATTGCTTTGAAATGAAAGAATGCTTATTTTTAAAAAAATTACCCAATAGTGTGTGTAACAGACACCCCTGATGCTGTTACAAGAGGGGAGATGGGGAGAAGGATGCAGCGAGAAGAGAGACTTCTGCCTCTGGCCCCACCCCTGCTCCCCAGATCCCCCACTACTCACTGAGAGGAGGCTGGGTGTACCTATAGGGGACAGGTGTGCTCTTACGGGTCATTGGGCCCTGTCATTGGGCCCTGTCAGGTCACTGGGCCCTGTCAGGCCAATAAGTAATTGTAGCAGCAGTAGTAGTAATAATAATAATAACAGCAATAATAGTGATAATGGTGTTAATAGTGAGCAGTTGTGGTGCTCTTATTGGACACTGAGTAATGAACCCAGCATTTAACACAATCAAGGACATAATGAAAGAGGTAAACCAATTTGATTGAACAATGTCCATTGTCACACAGTAAACCTCTGAGAAAACGGTGTGGCTTCTCACTAGACAGCGTGACGTGCCTTCAGCAAATACACACACGTCTAAGAGCATCGAGGGTATCAGAACTGGTCTTTCGGGGATAGCTGGATAGGGAATTCCAGCCCCTCCCTCCCGCATGCTCACCATTCCTCAGGATCACGTCTTCACTCTGGCTCGAAGGGCTCAGGCCCCGGGGGCTCTTGACATTGCTCAGAGCTCTGGAGAAGTGTTCATCCACTACGCTGCTAATGTCCCCTTGGAAATAGGTGAAAAGGACACAGCGGGAATTCCATTCAGTCTTTACAGGACTCTGCATCTGGACGGCGGTCTTCCTCACTTCTTCCATCGTGGCACCGGAGGCAGCTGCAGATCAAATGCAAAATGTCACTCTTTTTCCAAGCGGTTTGGTTATGGCTTGGGTGAGTGGCATCCTTGAGGGCAAGCAGTTTGCTCCTAAGGTACAAGCTCTCTGCTTGGGGCCCCAGGGAGCCACCCAGCTCCCGAGCAGTGTTCAGGAAATAAGACAGAGCTCTATGAAGTGCTGAAGGGGCCTGCTTTACAAATGAGAAAAATTGTCTGAGAACATGATTAGAGGAGCATCAGAAAGTGAAAAAAAAAAAAGACACTGAGGCCAAGGAGTGGAGTCATCTGCTCTCTGAGGAAGTGTTTGCCCCCTCCCTCCACCCCACACCCTCTGCCCAGAACTCTGTATAGACACAGCCCCCCCCCCCACAAGGGCACAAGTGCCCCATAGAGCTTGGCTAAGCAATCCAGTGGGTATTGACAATTTCTGGTTCCTTAATAAGCACTGCCTTCCACCCCAGCCACTTCCATGCAAGAGCATCAAACACATCGAAACCCTCCCACTCCCCCTAACGCCATACTTTGGGGTCCTGAAGCCACCCCACCCCATCTTAGAAACCGGCAATTACAAACAATACCAGTCCTAAGGTCTCCAGACAGATATATTCTGAACCAAACGCAGATAACACTTTTCACACTAATATTTTGTGGCAACTTTAGGGAAAAGCACCTGAAAGATGGTCAGATTGTTGGCTCTGTTCACCACGCTTCCCCTGTGCCTAGAAAAGTGCCTGCGCTCTAGCTCAATATTGAGCAAATGCCCAACAGGCATTTGCTGCCTTAAACTTGGCCTCCATCATTGGATTGTATTCACGAGCTTCCTGAGGGCAAAGGCTGTCCTTTTGCCCTCGGCTGGGACGTGGCACACAGTCAGCACTGGAGACAGGCTGTGGCCTTCCTTTACTAAGGAAGTAACCAGTCTGGATGTTTCGTTACCTGTGGCCATCCAATCTGGCTTGCCCTGTGCTCTGGTGTACATCTATTCATTCCGTTTCCCTTTCTAGTCTCTGAGATCCCTGAGGATGGGGGCCATTTCTTATTCATTTCTTTATTCCCAGCACCTAATGGTAAGTAAACAGTGGCTGAATGACAGAATGCCATTTCATGCAGAGAACGTACCATCAAAGAAATCCCACCAATTAGGAGTCAGAGGACCTGGGTGTTTCCTTGGCTGGCTGTGAGCCTTTGGGGGAATCACATGGCCTCTCTGGGCTTCAGATTCCGCTAGGGTAAAATGAAGAGGTTGGGGGAGATGAATTCTGCAGCTTATTCTTTTAGGGGTCTACTGGAAGTGTCAATTAGACTATGATGGAGACATAAGGAGGGAATCTGGCAGTGAGCAGGGGACCCATACGTCAAAGTTCTCCTTTCAGAATCCTTTTAGCCCCAGTCACAGCTGGATTCTGTTGTTGGCAGGAGTTTTTGATTAAGCACATCAATCTGTTTCCCTTGGGGTAACAGCTACACTAAGCATCACTAGGCACTACCTGAAAAATGAATCCACTGTCCCCTTATTTCAAAAAACATGGCAACAACCACTTTGAAAAACTGTTTGGCAGTTTCTTATAAAGTTAAACGTATGCTTACCATATGAGCCAGCAATCCCACTTCTAGGTACACAGAACTAAGAGAAACGAAAACATATGTCTGCACAAAGACTCCTACGTGAGAGTTCATAGCGGCTTTATTTATAATAGCCAAAAAGTGGAAACACAAATGTCCATCACCAGGAGAATAAATAAACTAGCTGTGACATTTTCATACAATGGAATGTTCTTCAGCAATAAAGAGCAACAGGCTACTAATCCACCCAGCAACATGGATGAATCACAAAAACATTAAGCTGAGTGAAAAAAGCCAGACCACATATTATATGATTCCTCTTACATGAAACAGACACACAAAAAAATCTATGGTGATAAAAGTCTGAGCAGCGGTTGCCTGTGGGGTGGAGCTTGCGGAGGGGCACGCAGGAATTCTCAGGGATGCTGGAAATGTCTTAACATCCTGACGAAGGTGAAGGTTACATATGGGCGTATACATTCGTCAGAGCTCATCCAATTGTATACTTAAGATCTGTGCATTTCACTGAAGGTAAATTATTTCTCAGTGGAAAAACACATGATCTATTCAGGTACTTGGACTTGTAGAAATAAACCAAAGGAATAATCCTTGAGCATGTTATGGGATAAGTCAAAGTACTATAGGATCTCACTGACACGTGGAATTTTCAAGAACCAAACTGGTAAAAATAGAGAATAAAATGGTGGTTCCCGGAGTGGGTGGGGGGACAAGACAAATGTTTAAGAGAACAAACGTGGGGTGTGGGTATAGCTCAGTGGTACAGCGCGTGCTTAGCAGGCATGAATGAGGTCCTGAGTTCAATCCCCAGTACCTCCATTAAAAAAAAAAAAAAAAGAGCAAGAGAACAAATGTGCAACAAGTAGTGAACAAGCCCTAGAGATGTAATGAACAGTGCAGTGAATACAGACAACAATATTATATTATAATCATCAAACTTGCTAAGAGATGAGAACTTAATTGTTTCAATCTCTAAAAACCAAAGATAACTATGCATCTTGGTGGAGGTGTTAATTATCGCTGCAATGGCATCCACATTACGCTATATAAATGTATCCAATTAACATGTCGTACCCCTTAAAGCGACATAATGTTATATGTCAAATATATTTTTTAAAAACCAAAATAAAGAAACAAAGTGACGGTGTTATGAATTATACTTTATGAATTATAAAGTAATTATAAAATGTGGAGGCAGCAGTTTTTCTAAAGCTGCAGTTTACAGAATTACCTATTCTGTGCCAGAAGTTCTACATATATTTTCTCCACTCTTTACCGCCCTCAAAGTAGGTCTTAGTATCCCCATTGTAGAGACGAGCAAATTCAGACTTAGAGAAGGGAAATCAAGTGCCCAGGCCACACAGCTCGGGGGTGGCAGAGCTGGGGTTTGAACTCAGGTCCTTGGCTTCAATATCCTTTTGCCAGCATCCCTTTCTATCTAAAGACTAAGGTCCCTTCCCTTCCATGGACTCTGGCCAGGACCCTAGACGAGGGAGTGCAGGCAGGCCGTCCGCGTGCTCTCTCCGGCTTCTCCTGGAAGCTGTCACCTGCAAGTGCTGCTTAGCACCTCTGTGGGCTGTGCCCTCTTACTCTCTTCCCGGCGGCCGCTGCTCTAGGCTCAGGCTTAACACAGCCTGCAGCCTATCCTTGCTGTCTCCCTGGAGCCATGAGAAGCGGCTGGCCAGACCCTTGGGACACATGAAGCACGTTCCTCACCCCATCAGGCAGAGATCACGGAGCCCATAGGCCCACCGGCCGCAGCCAGGAAAGCACAGATAAAGTCAGAGCCATGTCTCAGCCTCTCACGTCAGGGGCCTCAGACATTACACAACTGCGGATCCAGAATAAACCCCAAGTCCTTCCTCTACTGATCGCCAAACACACAGACACAGACTCAACAGAAAGCCACGGGTTACGTCTCCGGACCCAGCTCGCAAGCAGCTCTCCCTGCTGTCCTCAGACCTCAGTGAAGAAAGAGGATCTGTGTTTTCAGGGTGATTCCAAGTCTGAGAACTGTTATCCGGTTTCATCCTTTGCAGAACTACATCCCACTGCACCACTACAGAAACCGGAGCAGTTTCTTCCCCACCTGAGCCCTCTGTGAGGGGGCTCTTTATTCAGGGGTAAATTGGCAGGTTGGGTCCAGCTTAGAAGAGGGGTGCTGCAAAGCTGGAACTGGGGGGAGATCAACGAGGCGGAAGGAAGGCGGAAGGTTTTCCTAGAGAAGGTGTTTCTGTACCGGCGCCCGGCTATGTAGGAAAAGCCACTTGCAGATAAAACCCCAGGGCTAAGCTTTGCCCAGCTGTGCGGTTCGAACAGCATAATGACAAAAGGACATTCTAGCTTGTAATTTCTCCAACGCATAAAATGTAAAGACATCAAGCAGACCTCAAAATGCTGCCCAGTCTTCTGCACAACTATCTTAACATGGAATCCAATACCAGTGGTTTGGCCTCAACTCTACCAGTCTGCCCACCTGGACACACTTACCATCCTTCTGCGAAATGGTACCCAGCAGCCTGAGGGTAGCGTGGGGAATCAGAGAGGTTGTCACAATGATCACTTGGAACAAAAACCCCAAAGGGACAATATTGTATCTCATTGAGCAAAGCATGTGATGCCCCCTACTAACCCCCTCCACCGCCCCAATTCCTTCCCAGTTGAATTTCCATCCCTTCTGCCTCCCCCAGAGTCCCCAGCTCTCTTACCTTAATTCTCGACCATCGGCTGAGGCAGAACAAGATGCTATGGCTGGGCAAATTTGCGTTTTGATGGCTGGAGCTGCCTGGCCCGCTTTAGAGCAGCGCGGGCCCAAGCAGGGCCTGGCGATTTTGTGCCCTCCCCTCGCAGCTTTCTACCCCTCTAGCTGAGCATATACAAGGCATTTCCTGCTAGCTATCTATTAAGAATGCAGAAAATGTACTCCAACAAGTCAATCGGGTTGGGCACCTGCAGGAATGAGGAAAGTAGGTAGTTCTTTTTTATTTCTTTCTTTTTGCATTAAAAAAAAGCACTTAGAGATATTGTCTCAAAGTGGGCGGCCGATTGTTTGCCCGGAAACCACACACGGAGTAGCAACATCCAAAGCGTCAGTCGTCAGTCGTGGGGCTGGGATTAAACGGATGTGAATTTCAGTCCCGGGAACTGAGAAAATCAGTTTGGCTTGTCACTCACGTCTTCCTCTCTCCCCATGGGAAGAGAAGAGGAGCCCAGCTCCCTAGGATTCTGTACTTTTTGCAACTTCCATGGGTCCCAGAGGGATTGAGGACTTCTTTGAACCTGCAATAGATGAAGCAGTTCAGGGACTCCACTGGAGGTTTGGCGCCAAGGAGTCCCAGTCCTCATTTTGAAAAATCTTCAAGGGGGTAAGAGGTGGGGTGGAATAACTCAGTGGTAGAGTGCATGCACGCATGCACAAGGTCCTGTGTTCAATCCCCAGCACCTCCATTTAAAAAAAGAAAGAAAAGAAACAAGAAAAATCTTAAATATGTCTTCAGTAAGTGGCACCATCATTCAGACCCCAAGCCCTGGAGCCGTTTGCTCCTTCCATTCTCTATTTCAACCATACCAATTTAACAGATATTTAAACACCAATGACTAGGTACCAGGCGCTCTTCTGGGAGTTCTGCTCCATAGTGAACAAAACAGATCAAATCCTTGCTGTCATAGAGTAAATACATACATGACATATGACATGTGTACATTACATGTACTTGTCACATGGCAATAAGTACCACAGAGAAATTCATTAGGAAAATGAAGCAGGGAAAGGGAATAGGAAGTGTCTCATTTATACAGGGCGGTCACGAAACAATTTTCTGATAAGGTGACATTTGAGCAGAACCCTGAGGGGAAAACCTGCTCTCCTGCTCTCTGGGGGAACATCTAATACAAAAGGTGGCATCATGCTGGGCTGGCCATTCACAGAAGGACGAGGGGGCGGGCGTGGCCGGGGAGCCGGGAGTGAGGAGAGCCGGGCCATGCTTAGACTGGGGGCTTTTCCTCTAAGTGAGAAGGAAATCCGTTGGAGAGGTGGGAGGAAACCATCAACAAATCTTGAGACGCAAATCCTTCCAAACGTATTCCAGTCCTACTTTTCTTGACACTCACTGCCCCCTTGCTCATCCACATCCACATCCCCATCCCCATCATTTCTCCCCAGAACCACTGCCAGAGCCTTCTAACTGACGCAGTGCTCCCACTCTTCCCCCTCTCTAATCCTTCACCCCAGGACAGCCACAGCGAGCATTTGAGAACATGCACAGAATCCTGTCAGTCCTTGTTGTGAACGAAAAATACTGCAAACCGTATCAATAAACAAAGAACGCTGAAGCCATCAAGTCATCAGTGGCTGCCGCCACCCCCACAGTGAAGACAAGCCTGCAGCCCGGCCTCTGCAGCCACTCTTAATGGTGCACTCTGAGGGGACTCAGAATAAGAAAGGACAAGATATGGCCCTAAATAGCTAGGTGCTTATCAAAGGAATGAATTCAATGAGCCCAAATGTTTGCTTCCTCCCATACATAGAAAAGCACTAAATTCTTTAACCTGAGATGCCTGGTTTTCTTCAGTTAACAAGTAATCTTTTAATGTTCCAACTACCTGGTCTTTGTTGTAAAGCTCCTCCTATATATCCTAGCTCCTCCCCTGCCTCTTCAGAGCAGTCCGTCAGAGTGATCTGGGAGGCTGTCATCCTGGGCTCGAAGGGGTTCAAGTCTTCAGAAATGTCCGCCAAATAAAACTTAACTCTCAACTTTTAGGCTGTGCATTTATTTCAGTCAACATTGTTTAAGAGCTTCTAGTGGCGTTTCTATCTGTCTTGCGGCCCCGGCCTTGCTCCCTGTCCTGCTCTGTCACCACTGTCCCTGTAGCTCCACTCCAGCCCCACTGACTTCCTGCCTGGTCCTCAAACAGGTTAAACACCCTCTCATCTTCACCCTTGACATTTTCTCTCCCTGGGATGTTCATTCCCCAGATATCCTCCAGACTTGCTCTCCCCATCATTTAAACCTCTGTTCAGTTCTTTCCTCCAAGAAGCCCTCCTTAACCATCCTTTTCAGATCAGCAGCCTCTCACACTCTCCATCCTATTACCCTGCTTCCTATTTCTTCCAGGCACTTTTCACTTCTTGACATCATTTTTGCATATTTATTCATTTATAGTTGGTCACCCCATCTAAAATAATGCCTGGTATGTAGTAGAGGCTCAGCAAATATTTGCTGAATGAATGAATGAGTAGTGGGGAAGAGAGAAATTAATTCAAGTATTCACACAAATAAATATACAACCACAATGGTCATCAATCAATATCGGGTCCCAAGAGAGCCTCTGATAAGGGGCCTTGACTTCATCAGGGAAGGCAAGGGAGCCTTCCCTGTGGAAATAACTCTCCAGCTGAGATCTGAGCGGCTGAGAAAGAGTTAACCACACAAAGAGGGGAGGGATGACTGTTCCAAGCAGAGCAAACAGCACGTGCAGAAGCCTTACGGCGGGAGGGGCCTGGCAAATACGAGCAACAGGAAAAAAGAAATGTAGACAGAGGGAGAAAGTGTACATGGTGAGCTGGAAAGGTTAGCGTGGCTAGAGCAAGTAGGGCTTTGCGGGCCATACTGAGGAATTTTTGTCTTCTTCCTAAGAATAATAATGAGCTGTTAAATGGTTTTCCGGAGATACGTGCTGAGGAGAGTGGGGAAGAGGAGCGGGTGGGAAGTGACCTAATCAGATAGGCGTTTGGAAAACATCGGTCTGACTGCAGTGTAGACACAGGATGGAGGGAGCACGTGGACGTGAATTGAGCAGTTAGAGGGCGGTTCCCATAGTCTAGGGGAGAGGATGGGAGCTGCATCTGGAGGTTGAGGGGAGAAGAGAGAGAAGTGGGTGGATTCAAGATGTATTTAGAAAATAAATCGACAAATTTGATACTGAATTGGCTCTAGGGAATGCGGGGTACCCAGGATAACTCCTAGGTTTGGGGGTTGCATAACTTGACTGATTAGTGTGCGTGTCACTATGGAACATTGTAAGCGTGTCTTTTTTAGGAGAGAAAATAAAGGTTTCTGTTTGAACGTGTTGATTCCGAGGCATCTTTGAGCTAAGGAGGAATGACAGTAACCAGGAGGGAGAGAGGTTTGAGTCGGAGGTATAAATTGGGAGGCTGATCTTACATAGATGCCCACTGGAGCCTTGGGCTGTAACTCACCCAGGAAGAGCAGAGAGTGAGACACAAAGAAGAACTGAGCCACTTTAAAAATAAGGAATAGAACAACCAAGACCTGCTTGTGTAACCACAACACTTACTGGCCTGGTGGAAGCCATGAGCCAGCAAACATTATTGAGAGGGAACGGCCAAGTAGGCAGGATCAGTAAACATCAGGAGAGGCTCAGGATCCTACAGCCCAAAGAAGGGCATGTTTCAAGGCGGTCGAATCCATCACCTGGGTCAAATGCTACTGGGATGTGGGAGGATCTGATGCCCAAAAAGTTTCTGTTGGATTTAGTAGCCTGGAAGTCATAAGTGACTTTAGTGAGAGCTCTTTGCTGGAGTGATGAGGCCAGAGGCAGACTCCAGTGGGATGGGAGAAGAGGAAAGTTCAGACAATGTGAAGAAAACTTTGCAGGAGTTTGGAGGTGAAAGAGAGTGGAAAGATGGAGCCGAAGCTGGGAGTGGGAGGATGAGGGGTTGAATGACATTGTTGTTCCTTTTTCTTGAAGGGATAGATTTCCACATGATTAAAGGCCAATGGAAAGGATCCAGTTCAGAGCAAGAGACTGAATACACTACAGAAAAAAGGTATTGTTAACAATCTAAAATATCAGAGAAAACAGGAGAGGATGGTATTAAAGTCTAGTAGCAGAATGGGCTTTAAATACAAGGAGGGACTGTTCTGTTGTAAGAGGAGGAAAGAGGTCCAGAATGGTCACAGACATACATCGTGTGTGACCTCGGCACCAGTGGTAGATACTCATTTACTTATTTTCAGTGGTAGGAGAACTGGACTCAGAGGCAAGAGATCTTGACTTTTGTATAGGATCTCCCCCTAAATAGATTCACAGCCTTGGGCAAGTTATTTCTCATTTCTTTGCCCAGTTTTAAAGGGGGAGTGGTCTTTTAGATGATCTCTAAGGTTTCTTACAGCTCTGCTTTCTTCTAAGTAAATCAAGAGAATGTGAAATTCAAAATGTTAGAAAATTAACAACCTGGAATGTCTATTTTTATTGTTTTCAAATGCAGTGCTTACTTCCAGTTCAAGCTGATGGACGTAGCCAATGTATTTAATCTCATCTTCCCCCTCAAATCCCACTAAAATGCCCAGAGAAGTACATGAATAAGAAGAAAATCCAGAGCAGTACTAGAAAGCCAGAAAAAGTATCACTTTCAGACCAGAGAAATAGAACAGCTAATGGTTATTCAGGGCTTTCAGTGAACCAGCTACTGCACTGAACAATTTACATGTATTAAACCACTTAATTCTACAAGGTACGCACTATTATTATCCAATTTTAAACAACGAGTAACCAGAGCCACAGAGAGGTGAAGCGCTCGTCCAAGCCAGGCAGTCTGACTCCACTGTATGTGACCTTTCAGAAACAGTATGAAATTTCTGGAGATTATAGTGTGGAACCCACACCCCACTAACACAGGACGAGGAGAAGGATATTGGAGAAATGATTATGAACCTTCCCAACAGAGCCACAGAAAAGCTCAGAACTCGCAGGGGCTGGGGGCTAGCGTGAGTCACGGAACAGAAAGTGGAGAAGTTAGTTACAGATCTGCCAAAGCAGGGGACTGTTCTCCAGCTCTGTGCGCGTGTCTCGCTGCACTGCTGTCCCCGGCCAGAGCCAGCCAGTGAGAGCAGCTTTCTAAATAAAGTCCTTCCTGTGTACAGAGAGGGAGCCCAGCGTCGACTTTGTGGTTGGAAAGAGAGGTGGAGACTGTCCAGGTAATTTGAGGGCCACCACAAGGCTATGGAGACAAATGGCATCTTGGCACAGCAGTTGGATCGTCCAAAGCACGATACATTCAGTAAGACACTTTCCCAACCTCTGATTGCCACCTGTGCCCTCTCCATGCTTCATAAATGGGAATCCTCCTGTTGGCCAATCCTAACCATTCACCCGCACAGCTCTGTCCCACTCTGAGAGGAAGCCTGTCAAGTGAAGAGTGACCTTTGCAATTGCTGGGGCCTCCAAACCAGTGCTCCAAAATGTAGTCATTGAGATTTAAAAAGAAAAACAACAATTTTTTTTTCTGTATAGCACAGGGAACTATATTCAATATCTTGTAATAATCTTTAATAAAAAGAATATGAAAATGAATATATGTATGCATATGTATGACTGGGACATTATGTTGTACACCAGAAATTGACACATTGCAACTGACTATATGTCAACTAAAAAAAAAGAAAGAAAACAAAACGTAGCCATAGCCACCGAGTCCTTCATTCACATGAATGGCCCATCCCCAGATGCTTAAGGAAAACCAACAGCATGAGAAAGAAACACTAGGATGAACAAGAAAACAACTGACTCCTGAGGGAAAAGTTAATTTGGAAAATATTTTACAAATTCTAACTCGCATCTTGAGCAATGCCCAAGAGAATATTGCATCCGTAGAACAAAATTAGCCTGCTAATTTAGTCGTCAGAGAAAAAGACAGTTACAAATGGAAAACCACTGCTGACATGAAACAGGTCCATTGCAATGGGCATAACTTGAAAATGGTCCTAGTAGCTTGGAAGCCCAAGTCATGGAAGATCAGTGGCACAGACTATGCAGTATAAAGGAGCATTTCATATTTTGAAAGGTTTCAAATCAATAGGGAACAGATGGACAAATTGACTGATGGGGTCAAGACGATTGGCTATTCATTTGGATATGAATTAACATTGAGGTGCATCTTTTTTTTAAAAATATCAGTACAATTTTATTGATCATTACAGTGAATATAAATGATTGAATCTCTACAATTAAGTGGTAGATTGTCATAATGGCTGAAAAAGCAAGACTTAAATATACACTGTCCAGAAATTCACTTAAACTATAATTACATAGATAAGTCAAAGTAAAAGGGTGAGTGTATATATATATATATATATATATAATGAAAACACTGATGAAAGCTAGAGTGACAGTATCAATAGTGAGCAAAGTAGGTTATAGAATAAAGAATATTATTAGGAATAAGAGTGGTTTCATAATGACAACAGAATCAGTTTGTCAAGCAGACATAACAATCCTAGCAGTGTGTACACCCAATTAAAGAGATTTAACATAAATGAAGCAAAAACTGATGTAAAAGGAGAAGTAGAGAAATTCACAATTAGAGTTGAAGATTTCAATACTGCATTCTTAGCTAACCTATACAAATATCTGCAAAGAAACACAGGAGAAAATCTTCATGACGTGGGGGTAGGCAAGGATTTCTTACATAAGACACAGAACACAAAAATCATAAAAGAAAGAATTTATAATTGAGCTACATCAAAAATAAAAACTTCAGAAAACAGCATGAAGAAAATAAAAAGGCAAGCCACAGGGAAAAATATCTGCAAAACGGATAAATGACAAAGGACTTGTGGCCAGAATTTATAGAGAAATTCTACATGTAATAGTAAAGATGTAAGTAACTCAATTTTTAAAATGGGCAAACGACCTGATCAGACATTTCACAAAACAAAATATATACAGGGGACCGAGAAACAGGAAAAGATGTTCAATGTCATCAGCCAAATTAAAATAATAATGAGATACCACAGTTGCTTATCCAATAGAATGGCTACAATTAAAAAGACCGGCAACACCAAATTTTGGTGAGGACGTGAAACAAGTGGAACTCCTGTGCATTTCTTGTAAAATTGTGCAACCTCTCTGGAAAACAGTTTGGCAGTTTCTCATAAAGTTAAATATACACTTACCACACAACTCAACTATTTCACTTCTAAGGATTTACTCAAGAGAAATGAAAACATATTTCCACACAAACTTTTATACGCATATGTTCATAGTATCTTTCATAATAGTCAAAAAGGAGAAAGACTCAAATGTCTATTTGCGGGTGAATAGATATACCAATGGTAGGTTATTTGTTCAATGAAATGAAATCTCATGAACAGATAAAGAGGCACAAAAGAATACATCTTGTAGGATCCTATTGGTACAGTAAAGAAAAGATAAATCCAAGCTAGAATGGCCCAAAGCAGACTAATGGTTGCTTGGAGACAGAGACAGAGATGATACTGATCTCAAAAGGGATGAGGAACCTTTTTGGATCATGGCGACATTCAACATCTTGATAACTTTGAGGCATATCTTAAACCTCAGTTATCCCCTTTCTCTCCCATTGCAATTTCTTCATCTCTACTGGATCATTTCCATCTTTACTCAGATATGCCCACATGTCTCCTGTTTTTAACACCCCACCCACCTCCATTTCCATCCCTTTGTTCCCCTTCGCAGCAACACTTCTTGAACTTGAGGTCCTTGGTTGGTCACTGTCTCTACTTCTCATCTTTCCTTTCCCTCTTAAATCCAGTCCACGGTGGGTGTCACTACTCCAACATTTCTGCTCTTGTCAAGGTCACCAATCACTTCAGCGTTACTAAATTCAATGATATCTCTCTGTCCTTGTCCTACTTGACCTCTTAGAGGCATTTAGCAGGGTTGATCACTTTCTTCTATTCTTCCAGCATCCTCAGGGATTAATTATCTCTGGGCTGTCTTCTCTGATTCTATAATCTCTCGTTTGATGATCGCAACCCCAAATCATCAATATCTTCTTTGTAACAATGACTCACAATTTTATATCTCCAGCCCAGACCTCTCCTCTAAAAGGCACCTTCAACTTCATATGCCTGCAATCGAGCTCTTAATTCTCCCCACTCCAATCTGTTTCTCATGTTTTATGCAGAAGTAAATACAATGAGAGTTAAAGATATAAACATAAAAATTAAACTATTAAACTACAAGACCAAGGGCAGACTGAGAGAAACTTCTTGCAGTACTTATCACAAATGGCTACTATCTGGAATAGGAAAAGAACTTCCACAAGTCTTTCAGAAAGTCAAACGAGTCAATTGAAAATTTGACAAGCAATATAAACAAGCAAATCCAAGAAGAAATGTCGAGTGAAGACAGATTTAAACAGATGCTTCACTTCCCTAGTTTTTAGGGAAATACAAGTTAAAATGAGATATCATTTTCAACTATCAGATTGACAAACATTTACAAAATCAGTAACAGTATTAACAAAAATATGGAGAAACAGAACACTTTCACACTGTTGTAGGGAGCGGTGGTGTGACTTCAACATTGCTGGAGTGCAATTTGGCAGAACCGATCAGAATTTAAAATATATACATGATTAATGATGCAGCAATCCTACTTTATGACATCTATTCATCTATTTAAAAAGAAATGAAAAGATCCTTAAAAATCAACTGCATTAAACAAAAACCAAGTTCTGATTTATAACAAGATAACCACAAGTCAACTATCATGTTTCACCATGGACACCGTTCATCTGTGCAAACCTCCAGAGAGACTGATAACACTGTTGGTCTCTGCTCAATTTAAAAGCAAAGCAAAACTAAACCCATGTAAAGAATGTCAATCTATAGAGAGGTACAGTGATACTCTCTTTTTATCGGAGGGGTAAGTCTACAGCTATTTAATAAGCAAAGGTATTCTGGGAGGAAGGAGAATAGTGGCTATTTATCTAAAGTATTTATTAAGAATTTATTATAGATTATTTTAGGAAATGAAACTCACTCGTGTCCTGCCTCCTTTCCTCCTTTATAAATGAATTAGGATTCCCATAATCTCAAATCACCTTAAAGAAATAGCCAATTGTCATTCAAATCTTTTCCTATCATATTCATTTAGTCAAACTAACACATCCACTAAGACTGCATTACCTAAAAGCAGTGTTTCCTTGCAACGGTTGGCAGCACAGCAGATGTGTTTGTTCATTACAGTTGTGTTAACAATCAGTGTCAATCGCTGCATGATCAATTTCATTTCCGCTGTCACCACCACGAGAAATGTCCTCCCTCTTCTCCTATTCTTGGCATGCCCGACAAATGCATCTTTGCAGCCCACATATTTTTCCTATGAAGCTTTTCCAGATCCCCACCTCCACCCCACCACCAAGGAGACAGGCTCGGTGCATCTTTGGGGCCCCACTCTTTCAGGCCAAACTTCTATCAGGACCGGCAGCACCAGCAGCACCTGGGAGCTCGTTAGAAACGCAGAATCTCAGGCTCTACCCTAGACCTACTGAATCACAATCTCTGGGGGTGAGGCCCAGTGTTTTAACTAGTTTTTCAGGTTTTGCGTGCTAAAGTTTAAGAAGCACTGACTTAAGGGCACTTGACCAGAGCCTCATCAGTCTCCCGGTACAAATGAAGTCACATTTCCATCACTGCCCAAATGATATTAGCTCCCTTGATCACCTCCATTTGTAGGACCCCCAAACCCTTCCCAGGTGTGGTCCATTCCCCTCTAACTATTTCTGGGAGTTCCTAGTGTGTGTTCACCCGTGCTCCAGTGCTGCTGCTCACCTCTGCTGTACCTGGTCTCCACTGCTGCTCAATAGGCATCTTTTAAGCTAATAGTTCACATATTCCACTTAAAAGCTAGTCCAGTCCTTCAAGTGAGTAAAAGTACAAACGGGGCTTTAGCCTGGTGGAGTGAGACGTAGTTAACTGCTGGTCATAGTGCAAGGCTAAACATGATGTTCACTGCCCTACAACTTGCATTGAGCAATTAAGTAGCCCAGCTAAAGGCAACTTGTTTGCATCTCTCCCATTGAAACAGCCTACTCAAGAGTTTCAACATGCAATTACCCTCTCCTCCCTTGTACATGCATTTCTCTGCAGCATCCTATCAGCAAAAATGTGAGATAGATACACACACACACACACACACACACACACACACACACACACACACACACACTTCTTTAAAAAGACTTCCGGTTTTGGTCTGGCATTTAAGAAGCTTGGAAGTCACCACTTCATCCTAACAATAAGTGAAAAGCAACAACTCTTCTTAGATTCATAAGAGAAGTGAGGTCACAGGGCCAACCACTGCACCCAAATGAAAGAGACTGACAGGGGAATGCAAAGAATCACAACTCCCTGGATGGAACAGAAACCACGAGGGAAGCGCTGGGGCAGGAAAATCTGAACTATCATCACCGATTTGCTGGAGGCTCAGTCTGGACAAGTCTGAGAGATAAAATCCTCCAGGGGGACCCATCATTAGTGAGTCTCCACATTTTGTGAGTTTTACCTCTAGGAGTGCAACCAGGTTCTCACAGTAAATATCCAAGGAAAATCTCTTCGTGCTTCCAAAAGGGGGAAGGGAAAAGGAACCATTTTGAAATACACCAGAGCACCCTGTTTTTCTTAACAAGGTCTGCCCTCAAGAGAAACTAGTTAACCAGAGCCTAACCTACTGGGGCTTTTATGGGAACCTAACTGACCTGAGGGATGGGAAATACTCAGCTCCAGCCCCCCTCTAGCCATCCTGTCCCACTTAAGCGGGAGAAAAATACTGAGAAACACTTGTGAGGTTCACAGTCCAGAGGTATAGGCCCAGCAAAAGACCGAAACCTAATCCTAGGACTGTAGAATGCCTCCCCTCCCCCTACACCTTACCACCATACCACTAAAGTCCTGTTTATCAGCGTTCTTTTCACCTAGTACCAGATTTCAAGAAAAAATATTACCAGCATACTACAAGGTAAAATACACAATTTGAAGAGACAGAGCAAGCATCAGCACCAGCTATGGCAGGGATGTTGGAATTATCAGACCAGGAATTTGAAACAGCTTTGACAAAGATGCTAAGGGCTCTAACGGATAAAGTAAACAGCGTGCAAGAACAGATGGCCTAAGTAAGGAAGGAGATGGAAATTCTACGAAAGAACCAAAAAGAAATGCTAGATCAAAAGCACTGTAACAGAAATGAAAAATGCCTTTGATAAGTTTATTAGTACCTTGGACACAGCTGAGGAAAGAATCTCTGAGCTTGAGGATATCTCAGTAGAAACCTCCCAAGCTGAAAAGCAAATAGAACAAGACTGAAGAGAAAAAAAAAAACCCAACAGGACATCCGAGGACTGTGGTACAACCACAAAAGGTGTAACATACATGAAATGGGAATATCAGAAGAAGAAAGAAAGGAACAAAAGAAACATTTGAAACAATAATGACTTGAGAATTTCCTCAAATAATGTCAGACAGCAACCCACAGATCCAGAAAGCTCAGACAACACCAAGCAGAATAAATGCCAACAAAACTATACCTAGCTAAATCAGTTTCAAACTACAGAAAATCTGAGATAAAGAAAAAATTCTGAAAGAAGCCAGAGGGAGAAAAACACCTTACCTACAAGAGGAGCAAATATAAGAATGATATCTGATTTCTTAGAAACCACGCAAACAAGAAGAGAGTGGAGTGAAATATTTAGTCGGGAGAGAAAAAGTCTACCAACCTACAATTCGGTAGCCAGTGAAATTCTTCTTCAAAAGTGAAAGAGAAATAGACACTTTTAGACAAACAAAAATTTGAAGGAATTGCTGCCAGAAGACCTACCTTATCAGAAATGCTAAAAGAAGTTCTATAGAGAGAAGGAAGATGGTATAGGTCAGAAACTCAGATCTATATGAAGAAAAGAAGAACACTGGAGGGGGAATAAGTGAAAATTTAAAAGAAAAAACCCTTCACCTAAACCTCACGTTCTCCTCCAGAGTCTGCCCCATTCTCTTCTCTCCTTCATAACGGAAGTCTCAAAATAGTTGCCTGTGGTTTCTGTCTCCATATTCTCACCTCCCGTTCTCTTCTAAAGCCCTTGCGTTTGCGTTTCATCTCCAGCACTCTGCTGAAATGGCTCTAAACAAAGATCACCGACCACTTCCAACTTACCAAATGCAATGATCTCTGCCCTCCTTTTCACCTCCTAACGGCATGCGGCACAGCTGATCACTCCTCCCTTCCTGAAATACTTTCTCCCCGTGGCATCCAGAAACCCAAACTCTCCTCTTTTCCCTCCTGTATCACTGACCACTCAATCTTTTTCTGATCCCTCCTCCTCTGTCTCACCTCGAAATGCTCTTGTGCCTCAAGTATGGGTCTGGTCCTCTACTTTTATCTCTTCACCGTCTCTCCTGAAGGCTCCTTGTCCAGTCCCCTAGTTTGAATACCGCCTATATGCTGATGTCATTAAATTGCAATCTCCAGCTCTGACTTCATCCCTCAGCTGTAGAGTCATGCATTAAATTGCCTGTTTGCCATCTCCCCATGGGTGTCATACAGACGTCGCAAACTTAACATGGCCAAGACAGAAGCCTTCAGTTCTGCCCCTCCTCAAAACCTGTTCCTTCTCCAGTCTTCCTTTCTATACCTTAACAGCACCACCAGTCACTCAGTTGCTTGGGACAAAATTCTAGAAAGTCATTCTTGATTCTTCTCTTGCTCTCAAACCCCACATCCACTCTATCAGCAGATGCTATCACCTCTCCCTGCAAACTCTATCCAGAATGAATGCAATCATTTCTCACCATCTCTACTGCTATTTGCCTAATCGGACCCACCATCACCTCCCCCACCCCAAATACTGCCACAGCCTCTTAGGGTTGCCCTTTTCCTCTACTGTTGGTCCTCCTCTCAGCAGTCAGTGTGATCTTTCTGAAGCAGAAATCGGATCACGTCACTCCTGCTTAAAAAGCTTCAAAGGCGTTCTTTTGTAGAATCTCTGCGACAGTGTGTCTTTCTTTGTTGGAAATTACTTAATAAGTAATAGGGGACTGTGGTAGGGATAACACAGAAATTGTGCTGGTTAACGTGCCGTTTTTCTAGCATGTGAACATTTTGAAGTGATCTGTGGCAAACTTCCTCACCATTAAAAAGGACTTAGCGGTAGACGGAGACCCTAAGCAAAGAGGAAATCTTCAGAGAGACCTTCCTTTAGTACTAGTGTGGCTAGTGTAGTGCTTGCAGTAACGGCTACGGTCTTTTCTAACGTAAGCCATCTGTCCAGGCCATGCGTACAGATGAAGAGGCTGCAAAGGCATTTCTCCCCTGTTAAAATGATGAAAATTAAAAAAAGCTACGTCCTGAATCATTTATTTAATATCAGTGAGGACGGTCTTTATTAGAAGTGAATGCCCTCAAGGGCTCCCATCTTGGGGGAGGAAGCTGCCTCAAGGTTTAAGACTGTAAAGGATTAACTGGCTGGGATACTGGGCACAAATGCCATGGAGACGTGACTCCGCTCTTACTGTCTTTGGAATTGTTATTGCTTTCTTAACGCACTGGATGCAATGTTCCTTGGGTTTTGAGTGGTTTGCCCTAACTCTACATTTCCCATAAACGTTAGTATTTTTAGCACATACTTTTGCAGAAGGTGAAGTTTTTCAGAGGCATCATTATAATAGAAATATCTGTACTTATCAAATCCAAACATCTTAACATCCTCACCCCTCATGATAGATGTCCCTCCAAAATATGCCCTGAATTTGATCACCCCTCACCACTTCCACAGCTACCCTAGTCCAAACCACCATCTCTGCTGGCCTGGCCTACCCAAATAGGCTCCTTTCCACTCCCGTCTTTCTGGTTTGTTCTCTATAGAAATCAGATTGCCTCAACACTCTGTTTAAAAATTGACTCTCTAATGGCTTCCTGTTACATTCCGAAAAACCCCAGGCCCTTTCCATGGCTCTCAAACCATGCCTCAGAGCCTTTTCGTTTGCTGCTCCCTTTGTCTGGAACCATCTGCCCCCAGCACCTCGTCTGGCAGATTCTTTCTCATAATTCAGGTACTGGCTTTAATGTCATCTCCTCAGGGACCTTCCCTTCTCCCCACCCTAAAGAATTTTCTCCCCCCACCAAATTGGCTCTAGCACGTCATCTTGACTTGATTTGTTCCCAGCATCTACTATCTGAATTTAAAACTTTAAACTATGTGTGTTGTCTTCCCTCCAATTCCCCCTTGTTCATTCCTGTATTCCCAGACCTAAAACAATGTTTCGGTCATCGTCTGTATTCACTGAGTGAGTGAACAGACTAACTAGGACTTCTGAAAGTTTTATAAGCAAATTCCTAATTCCCTGGGACTTAGATGTAAATAGTTCTAAGATGTGCAAGCCTGTCCTCGTATTCCATGGATGTACTTGAACTCTCCCACTCATTTATTTGAAGAGGTTCGTTGACTTCACCATTATCCCTGTCATCATTCTGGGTTATTTCAGTTTCAGTGGGACTGGAAATGAAGACAAGACAGTGAGTTTGTAACAGAGATATTGGTAAATATACAAATAAAATATAGTCTTCTTGTCAACTGGCCCAAATCCCTACTTTCCTGCAGTGATGCTGGCCTCTGCATTTGAATCTGGCTTTCATTTCTTCATTGTCATCAAAGACAGAGATATTTCTGTTGGTTAATGATAATGTGTGTAGTCAGACTGGAGAGCCCTAAATTAGTTTTTGTAAAGACGCGGCATTTCGGTAAAGTTTGATTGTCTGCAGAGCAGGTGGAGAGAACAAAATGACAGGGAAGAAGCCTATAGGGAAGCCAAAGAGTGAAATCTTTTTAGAAATCAAATAAAGGGATTTTCCAGCGGAAATTTCCCGTTATTCATTTAGGAAAGACATTTTCTATCCAGTGAGATTTTCAGAAATGAGGGTTCCATAAGCTCCCCCCAACCCTGAGGTCCTAGGGATTAACTGTCAGAAAGCTTAACATATTTTACCAAGGCCCTTTGCTATTATTCAAATCCAGTTCTTCATGAAGATAAAGAAAAAGAATAAAAGTGTAATAATAAAAATTAGTATGTTCCCAATTTGAGACTAAGTGTATCCACGAACCTTGTGTTTTCAAAATCTTATCTCCTTGGTTTTATATTACAGACAACTGTTACTACTCCCCTTCCCTTGGCCGACTTCACATCCTTCTAAAAACATGGAGGTTCTCACAGAACACAACACATTCATGATGATGCTCCCCATACCTGAAAAAATCCTCTTCCAGGCACTGGAGAGACAGCAGAGAGCAAGAGAAAGCGCAATTACAGAGCTTGCCTGCGGCCAGGGTTGGGGCAGGAGGAGGGGGTGGGGGAAGGCAACTAAACAAAGAAACATAATCTGTTGCTGTGAAAGGGGTCCAGCAGTAATAGCATCAAGGGAGAGAGGAGGGCTGGGTTACGGATGCTCAGGATTTCTAAGCAGGTGATCCTTAAGCAGCGTGAGGAATGAGAAGAGACCTAGATTAGCCAGGGAAAGAGCATCCCAGGCTGAGGCAAGTGCAGGGTCCCTACTGGGATCATAATGAGAAACCAAGATGAAGGCAGCGTGGCAGTGGGAGCGTTCTGTGAGCAGTTTGGAGGGGCAGGCAGGGCAAGGTCGACCAGCGCTTTCTGGGCAGGCCACAGGAAGGAGTTTGAACTTTATTCCAAGTGCTACCGGAGCATTTTAATAGAAAGCTATCAGGGCACGGTGGGCAGTAAATGTGGTAGAAGTGGACATGGGGAGAAATATTCAAAAGTTGTGTGTATTTGGAATTAGAGCCAACATGGCTTGGACAGGGAGGTGAAGGAGAGAGAAATAAAAGATGATTCTTTGCTTTGAGGTTTGGGCAATTGGGCTGCTGAGTTGGGAGGACTGGAGAACAGAATCATTACTTTGGTAATGAAATCACAAAGAATGTTGATGAGGTAGTAGTAAAGCCAAAAAACCTCTTCAAATGAATGAATGGGAGTGTGCGAGTGTATCCATAGAATAAATTCATTCAACAAATATTTATTTGAGCCCCTACTATGTGCCAGGCACTGTGCTAAGGCTGTAGAAATGGTACTGCTGGATCAGTGCCACATTTTTTTTTTTGGCTGTCTTATCTCAACATAGATTACAGCTGCCATTTGAGGGTCCAGACCTAATACTGCCTTTATCCTCACTGTCCCTTATGCCCCATCACATCTAGTATATATCTATTGGATACACACTAGCCCAGTCTATACTTGCTAATGGACTGAACCAAATTAAATAGATGTATAGTTGAGTGTAGATACACCAAACCAATAACACTTCTAGCATCTTAATATGGTAATCAATATATTCCTAGCAAAAGCATTGAAGTGATATACACATTTTTATTACCCTAATCTACAATTTCTTAAGAATCGCCTGAAAACCAAACCTTATCTGGTTATTTAAAAGACAGTTTAAAAATAGTTAAAGAAAAAAAAAGAGCTAATGATACCACAATTTCAAACTTTAGACATCTAGTTGAGTCTGGAAATGTTTACATTAAGATGTTGCAGGTTTATCATCTTTATTATTCAAGGCTAATCTCTATGAAAAAGCTGGACATGGCAAATCAAAAACTGCTTTATTTTCAGAGCTTTAATCTTCTAACATTATCATTGCTATTTCAGCAGAAACATTACAAAGAGGGTGCAAAAAGTAGAATACTGGCAGCAGAAAAGCCACCTTCGTGCTGCTGTGACTGCTGTCCTAGCTTTCTTGACCCAGCCTGGGACGACCGGTGCATCTGTATCTCCCAGCCTGGAAGCGCTACAGAGAAATATAAACAAGCCCACCTGCTGATGCTGTTTGAGCATTATGTACCTAACATACCGTAATGTACCTAACATACCGTAATGTACCTAACATACCGTAAGATCAGTATCCTCTTGTTTCTAAATGAAAAACAAAACAACCTGTAGGGCAGATTTGAACACCTAAAAATAAACTTTAAACTATTAAATAGTTTTCTCAAGCAATCGATCCCACTGATAATTGGTGCCCAAGGATTTAGGCTGTTTGCAATATTAATTTGTGATTTCAGAAAGGAATAATTTTAACATCTTTTGGTCTCACATCAGGCGGTGTTTCACTTAGATACAAAGCCAGTCGGGTAAATGGGGTGCGGCAAGAGATAAAAATGATTTGAGCAAATGCAAATGGGTTTTAAATGAATGGAAGTGGCTGTCTAGAAAAAAAGGCATGCAGTTTATAAATCTGAGACTCAATAAAGAAAAAAACAATGTATAAGAATATTGACAAATATTCAGAGGGCAAATTTATAAGCCTTCTACTGTTGTCCAAGCCATGGCATTGTTCAAACTAACAGCGCTTCTTGGCATTATTTGAGGAAGACGTATTCAGAAAATTCAGCTAACGCCCACCTTTTCTCCAAGCCCGGGAATTACCAAATAATTTACATGAGGAAAATAGATTCTGCTCTAAAAAGGAAGAGGTAGTGGCTTCCCAATGGGCCAGATTTGGCAACCCAGGGCTTCAGAAAGAGCCCAGAGTTATTATTATTACTTGAGAAGGAAAACAGATCCTTGGAACAAATTACTACAATTTTGCGGTCAGGCTTCTTTTGTAGAAAGCAGTAATGATTTCAAAGATTTCATTAGTATCAGCCAGACCAGTGGTATCCTTACCTTCTCACGTGGAGTTTCAAGTTCGTTCCTATACAACGTTAGTTGTAGACTCAGGCATCCCTGAAGGGCTAAATACATTACTTGATATTTATATAAAGTATACAGTCTTAAGGAGCATTACTTTTAGAAATTATCAGGTAATTGTTGAGCACTGCTATGCCTACCATCCACCCCTACCTCTTCATTTTCTTTTGGTAACAGGATATATTGTTGCTTCACAATAAATTCCATTTTCAAGACCAATAAAACCTGGTTAGAAAACAGGTGTCTGTGCTTCATGACTCTTCTTGTCTGTTCATCAGTATCACCGTATAAATCACGTAGCATCTTCCAGCTGTTTGTGACTTTTGTTTCCAGGGTGTTTATATGAAAAGAGCATGAGTATTTGGTATCAACCAAATTAATGAGCAGGGGAAAAGAAGTTAGAAGGAAAACAGCCTCCTTCTAACAACAGTCTTAGAGCTAATTTATGTTGTAGTTATCTGTTCCAATCATCGTGAGTGGAATATAAAGCATCCTTTTCCTTTCGTTTTAGAAAACCAATTCTCCAACGAATTACAATAAATTGTAAAACACACACACACACACACACACAATAAACACAGTGTTTAAATGCTTCTGGCTTACCCTTAAAGGGAACAAACACTATTTCGGTTTGCAATTTTTCTATATTTAACTTTCTTCACCTCATTTACAGATTTCTCCTTGGTGAAAATCCTGAAGATTTTTAATAGATCCCAGACATCAACTAAAAAATCCTCAGCTGGCTTCAAGTGTAAGAACTCTTTTCTGTCTAAAGAGGGTAATGATTACACTGACAGACGGTATAATGAAAAAGCACCAATGCAGTTTATTTTAATTCTTCTAAATTTATGAGAAGAACTTCTTAATGCTACATCAGAAGTCAAGTCATCAATACTTAATTTGGAAAGCGCAATCAAGAAAGATCCAAATTCTTATCAGGACTACACAACTTAGCATAGTACTAGGTACCATGACCCTAGAACAAAATCAAAAACAAAAAAACCTAAAATATGCGTGACAAAACTTCTTAAACTCCAGGGAATCCACGAACCTCCCCCAAATTGCAGACACAAAAGGTTGTATAGTGTGTGCATACACTTTCCTGGGGAAAAAATCCTGTAACTGTAATCAGCGTCAGAGGAGCCCAAACAGTACACAGTAGAATTCTGACCTCCTCTAGATTTTCCTTAATGGAAGCTGTGGACCTCGGGAAGTTCATTTGTGCACATTTAAGAGCCAATTTTTGTGGGAATAGGGTAGAAAAGAGAAAAGTAACTGGCAAGGACTGGGCAGGGAAAACTCCAAAGTATTCTTTGCTTTCTAAGTTTTAGTAGCATGTTCTGGTTAGAGGGGGAAATGGGGACATCAGTGGTAACAAAAGCTGGAAGCAAGGAGACTCCTAACGGATTTTTCAAGTCCCTGGAAAAATCAAACTTTAGTATGAATAGAGCAATAGCAAGAATTTAAAAATGCAATTTAACTCAAGTCCAATATTCAGCTTCTGCATATTAACAACTTATTTTTTATTTTTGAATATCACAAACTTCAATTAGAATACTTTAAAAAATATTATTCTGCATGCATTTCATAAATCTGACAAAGGACAAGTATCCAGTTTGCTTGTATTACGCTATGAAGTTTTAACTGAACAGCCAATGAACATACACTTAAAACCATTAAGTACAGTAACAATGAAAAAATTCACTGCATTAATCTGATGGCATCCTATCACTATGCACCGCACACGTTCATGTAACACTACTAGTAATTACCCTGCAGCAGAGGCAAAATGTAGATGGAGGAATCTCCCTAACAAAGCAAGTTTAAGGGATTAAATATCGTCGTCATCATCATCACTACTGAGGACAAAGCTGCTGCCTGTGGACGGGGGCCCTTCTTCCTTAACTTTCCCTAAACCACCCGTGGTCCCTCTCTCATCAGAATCCTCAAATAATTTGTCACTGGAATCTTCTTCGTCAAACAACTTCTCGTTGGAATCTTCATCTTCGAACACCTTTTCATCTATGTCTTCATCTTCCTTCACATTTACTTCTTCCTCGTCCTCTTTTCCGTCGGAATCTTCAAACACCTTTTCATCTGCATCATCTTCTTCATCCTTTTCATCAGCATCTTCGAGCCCCTTCTCATCTGCATCTTCTTCGTCCTCTTTTTCCTCCGACTCATCATCAAATACTTTCTCGTATGCCTCTTCCTCTTCTTCCTTCTCATCTGACTCGCCGTCAAACTCTTTCTCAGAGCCTTCTTCATCAAACACTTTTCCCGAGCTGTCATCTTCGAATTCTGATTTTTCAGAGTCATTTTCTTCTGACTCTTTTTCAAGAACGTTTTCATTAGACTCCTTGTCAGAGCCCTCCTCGGCACAGCCCTTCTCCAGGCCGTTTTCTTCTAACTCTTTTTCAGAGCCATCTTCAAACTGCTTTTCCGAGTGGTCTTCAAACTCCTGTTCTGAGTCGTCGTCTTCGGCTGCCTTTTGGGGGCTGGCCTCCCCATCAGACCCCTTGCTGGGGCCTGCTTCTTCCAGGCCATTCTCCTCACGATCCGTTTTGAGTCTCTTCTTTCTGGCCTCTCTTTCAGGGCCATTTTCCTTCGACTCCTTTTCAGGACTGCCCCCTTCGCACCCTTCCTCGGGGCTGCCTTCTCCAGACTCTTGCTCAGGGGTGTCTTCTTCATGTTCTCTTTTGAGACAGCCTTCCTCAGACTCTCCTGCGAGGCGGCTCTCTTCAGATTCTTTTTGGGGGTGGCCTTCTTCAGCCTCTTTTTCAGGGCCACTTTCTTTCGCATCTTTTTCAGAAGCAGCTTCTTCAAATTCTCCCCCATCTTCCGTTTTTTCAAATTTCTTTTCATCTATAGGTTCTTCAAATGCCATTTCGGCTGCGCCTTCTTGAACATTCGTTTTAGATGATGTGCCAGGGTGCTCTGAAAAATGCCTGACTCTAGAAGGCCCCGCCTTTTCTGGAGCACAGACGGAATTTGAACGCTGAAGGCCTCTGTTGGCCTCGGGAGCATTGAGAAAAGCCTCCCATCCTTTCAGCCTTTCCTCCCTTTCTCTCGTGGTCTCCTCCACCTGTGTGCATAAGAAAACTGCCATTACAATATGTTTTGGGCAAAAAGAGTAACAGTGGCTCTCAGCATTTGTAACATCAAAAGTACTCTGATTTTCTAAGGCATCTCTTTTAGGAAATTGAAGCAATTCTCTATCTTCAGTTTTCAAAACTTTCCATCCTGATTTACTAGAGCTGACCTTAGGATCATTTAAACAAATGCCCAACACCACAGTACTGCAGGAAAGTCTCATCAATTAAAAAGTTAATCTTTGAACTGTCTGTATTTTACGACGCAGAAAAGAAGAGAAACGCTTTGGTTTAACGTGTTCTTATTGCTTATTCTGAGCAAACTTCAAGATTTCAGGGCTATAAACCGAAAGAATGAAACACTTCTCTTTCTGTGCTCTGAATGTAATGTAGTACTTAAGAGAAGTACTGGTTTACAGTGAACAGATTAAACGGAACCCAACACTTATGCGAAAACCTGCTAGATCAGTATTTCTCAGTAATGGAACAATTCATGCACCCTTGACAGCTGCAGAACTCACCTGATAATCTGTAGTCCCATCCCAGGCTTCGGCGGTGATTTGACGGCCACCAAACCACCTTCCATCGAGGGTTTGAATACAATAATCAGCTTCCTCCGGATCCCTAAAGGACACAGATGCCACACCATCGGGGTGTCTCTAGAAAGATAAAGAAGAAAAGATGAATGAGAAGATTTAAGATAAAACATATACATTTGACGAAGTAGGTAAGTAGTGTTCTTCCTGATCATTTGAGCTAAAGATTTTATGTATGAAGTCTTTCTTCCCTTTTACCCCAGCCAGTGACACACACCTAGCTGCTGCTTTAGCTGAATCTTGTCTAGCAAAAACCAAGCATGATATACTTTGAAATGTTTTTGCCGATAACACTGTCTAATGAGAAGCAAACCTGTATGGCTCCTACGAATGTGGACTCTGAAGCTGAAGAGCCCTGGGATTGAAGTCTGGCTCTGCCACTTACTAGCTGAATGACCTTGGGCAAGGCATTCAATCTCTAAACTTCCCCACCTGTAAAATGGGTAAATAAAGAAAATGGGTCAAACAACACCTTCCTATGTCCAAGGATTATGAGAATTAAATGGGATAACAGGTAAAGTGTTGATTGTAGTCTATGATCAATAAA
This sequence comes from Vicugna pacos, assembly GCF_048564905.1. Lineage (NCBI taxonomy): Eukaryota > Metazoa > Chordata > Mammalia > Artiodactyla > Camelidae > Vicugna > Vicugna pacos. Next base: position 95,321,367 of record NC_133023.1, on the reverse strand, counting down.
TGGTGACTCAATTATTCTGTGTCAGTTTTGGATGTAAGCAAAAGGTGAGGAGGGGAACATATGGGAGAATATTTTTCTTGATTGTTCTTCTCCAAATATGGAGGGAGAAGTAATTCACAAAGAGGGGGAAATGTGGGCAAATACGGAACCATAAGGTCTCATATATGTTTCCTGTACTTTCTTTCACCTGATCATATACTCCAGAGTGATGATAAAAGAAAATAACCAAGGCACACCAAGTCTATCAAAACCTTGACTTGTAATCCATGTTCATCTAAATATCCTATCTAATACTGCTAACAGATAACTACCACTAGATAGCAGGCCTATTATATAAAAACATTAACCCGAAATCTGGGGGCATACTGACATCTGGCAATAACTTACTAAAATGGAAGGAAATTGCTTTAGGAAACATTGTGTAAGTCATGAACTTACATCAAAGAGAAGGAGCTTCCTAATTTGTCCAAACTTTGAACACTCTACTCGAAGGTCTTCTCTGATCTCATTCAGCACCAGTGGATCATCCTGCAAAAACACACATGATTATAACGGGTTTGCCCCCTTCTTTAAGTCCAAATCCTGAGAATCAAATTTCTTTGACAAACCAACAGATAAGAAAAGCTTTTGCTTAAGGTTAGTTACGTTTGTCTGCAGTCTGCAAAATGAAAAAAATCAAAATCAAATGGAGTTAGACTACCATGGCTGCTGCCATCACCACGGGTCTGCCCTGCTGTAGGACAGGGGCATGGACAAGTGCCGTAGGCGGGAGGAGGAGTGTGCTGGGGCAAAGGAGAGGGAAGGCAAATGGCAGTGGAAATCCCAAGTAACAGCAGCTGTATGGACAGGAGAAGTCCTGTGACAGTATTAACTCAGAGATCGCTGATTCCTATGTTCTGCACGGGCATCACCATGACTGTCTCGATAAGAAACCTTTGCTTTGTGTTTTATATAGATTCCTATTTACAGAAATGTTGCAATGGGGAGAGATATATCCCTTTCGTTGACTAAGTGTTCTAAGGTTATTCTTTGTGCTTCCAAGACTCGACTTTAACTCTCAGGGTAACCTCCCTTATAAGGGTTCCTGTTCATCTTGTCTCCTACCACACTGCAACAGGACCACACAAATAAGCTGTTGTTAAGCACACAGTAAAACACGTTCTTAGCTACTGCCTTCTCGCAACCATGAGTCTATGAACAATACTCAAGCACTGCTGCTTCTCGTGGTCTTGAGTTCAGGTGGACTCTCCCCCACCCACCCCCGCCCCAGCAACAAAAGGATTTAAGATTCCCTGTGGGAACTAACAAATCTTTCTCCAAGTCCCAGTGCATGAAAAAGGCTCATAAAAAGTCACATTATCAACTTGAATTTCAACTACATACAAATATAAACAAGGATATTTGATCTATGAATTTCTGCTGAAGCAGACTTACACTTTTTACACTTTTTAGGAAACATTTGAATTCATCTCATAGGTTTTTATTTTCCTTGCCAACTAAAGAGGAACAGCAAAAAATGACAAGTGGCTTATCCTTCCTAAAGTTCTAACAAAAAGCAAAAATAATCAACTGGCAGACAGTTATTGAAATCACATTTAAAATCACAAATATAAAATCATACAAACCTGAGGCTTCTACAGCTATAATGGCAGGACTCTGGATTTCTCCCATTTATAAAATCTAACTTTGGAGCATATGCCAATTTGCTTTATACAGAATTCTCAGAGCTGAGAGGAATGGGGAATGGAGCACAAAAGTCATCTGGTAAAGTCACACGGTGGCTTCAGGGATGTGTGTGTGATTAACTCCTATCAGATGGTGTGCTTTGTGCAGGGAGGAATCTTGTTTGACTGAATTTTGAATACCTCACAGGATACAGCACAGTCTTTTACACACGATGAACAGTCAATAAAAGCTTTTTCAGAGTCTGATAAACTGTTCCCAATACCTCCATTTTGTTTACCAAGAGAAATCAGGATTATATTAAAAACAAAAATTGTTTCAAAATATTTGACAAATTTAAGCATGATTCCATCATAGGGGGCGGGGAGCACTACCTTCTTTATCAAAATCTATGTACCCTTCCTACCAGGGTGTCAAATTTCAGCGGAGTCTTCCCAGACCCCTGTTTTCATTTTTACCAGCTTGAAAAACTAATATATCTTCACTGCTATATAGCATCATGAGGTTTAAAGATAATAATCCCCTCCTCTTAGAAATATTTTTAACCTAGCTAAGCATGAAAAATTTTTTAAGAACAACACTTTGCAAGCAACAGCCTTAGACTGAACTCAGACTGATACGCTGAAACCTTCCACAGTCAATTTTTTTCCAGGGTGGTGTTTTCCTTTCCTAGGAATAAGCCATATTCCTCATTCCTTTCCAAGCTAAACCTGCATCGTCCAAGACAGTGGATACGAACCACAAGTGGCTACCAAGCACTTGAAATGCGGCTACTCCACACTGAGGTGTGCTGCAGGTGTGAAATGAATACCAGATTTTGAAAATTTAGTACCAAAAGGAAAAAAAATGTAGCATAGCTTTTTAACATTTTTATACTACATATTGAAATTATAATATTTCAGATCTACTGGGTTAAATAAAAATCATGATTAAAATTAATTTCCCCAGTTTCATGTTGTATTTGTATTGTTACTACTAGAAAAATTTAAATTACACCTGTGGCTCACATGATACTCCTACTGGACAGTGCTGGTAAACACAATGAGAAAGCTCCCTTTGTATCCGAGTTTTGGTTCTTCATCTCTTAGGGTTCAAATTTTCCAGGCATGAATTTTTAAGTAAGGCTTTGAATTAAATACTGAATACCCCCTAAAGTTACATTTAAAATATCAGTCTTCATTCACCCTAATACCAAAGAGTATTTTTAGGAATTTTGATTCTAACATTGGTGAACTGTTTGAGATGAAAATATACAGGCATACTTTGGAGATACTGCAGGTTCTTTTTAACTGCAGGGCAATAAAGGAAATACCACAATAAAGCAAGTCTCACGATTTTTGGGGGGTTTCAAGTGCATATAAAAGTTATATTTATACTATACTGTAGTCTACTAAGTGTGCAATAATAGCTTATGTCTAAAAAACAATGTACATGCCTTAATTAAAAAATACTTTATTGCTAAAAAATACTAACCATCATCTGAGCCTTTAGTAAGTTATAGTACTAACATCAAAGATCACTGATCACAGATCACCAGAACACATAGAATAATAATGAAAAAGTTTGAACTGAGAGAATGACCAAAATATGACACAGAGAAACGAAGTGAGCAAATGCTGTTGGAAAAATGGCACCAACAGACTTGCTCCATACAGGGTTGCCACAAACCTTCAATTTGTTAGAAAAAAAAATGCAGTGTCTGCAAAGTGCAGTAAAACAAGGTATGCCTGTATTCCACGCCCTGAAATCTGATTCCTGACACCCTTGGTGACCTGACAATTGTTTTTGTTGATGTCTGCTCTTTAGATTCATATGGAATCTTAAGTCAAATCAAACACTCCCCCAAAAAGTCTAATGAAAGCAGTTTTCCAGTTGAACACCTCTAACAAAAATTATATAATATAATATATATGTAATACCAGTGTTGTCCAATAGAACCTCCTGTGGGGACAGAAATGAACAACTCCATTATCCAGCATGGCAGCTAGTAGCCATATGTGGCTAGTACAACTGAGGAACTGAATTTTTATTTTATTTCATTTTAATTAATTTAAATAACCACATGTGGCTAAAGCCTAGCACACTGGACAGTCTACTACTGGTAGACTGTCTATACTGTGTAGACAGGTCTATACTGATACACTTCTCAGGTCCAGACCCACAGACGCTAACAAAAAGCCAAGGTGGCTGACAGGTTCCCCTCAAGCTGGTCAGACCACATGAGACCAGGCAGATGGGCAAACAAGGACAGCGCCAAGGGCTTCTCTGCCTGTGAACTCTGAGGCCCATCACTGCCCTCCCGGCCTTTGTGCCATAACCATCTGAAAATGTTCCTTCATTTGCAAAGACGTTAAGAGAAAATGTTTTATTCCCTGAGTGAATGAAAAGACTCTGCCTTGTGAGTAAAAAGGGTTTCATTCAATTACTCTTTCACTTTTTCTTCATATTAATGAGAATGTTGAGGGCCTATTAAGATATATTGAGGGCCCACTGTGTGCCATGTGTGCCAAGCACAATTCTAAGCCCTGGGAATGTAACAGCAGATAATAATAAATGCTATCAATAAAACTGGGTAATATAAAGGCTCTATAACTCTAAAGTTTATATTCAACCAGTAAGGGTTTTTCTAAAAAAAAAAAACAAGAATTTACAAGTGTGAAAATATATCCTTGCAAATATCCACTGGAAGGAATTTGTAGGAGTCAAGGAAGAATAAATGTGGCTTTTTGGAGGAAAGAGTATTTGTTAAGCTAGGAAAACTTAAGTCTGCCCAGGGTGATAATTAGACTTAAATTACGTATCTCAATGAGCAAGGTAGGAGGCAGAAACATGTAAAAGATTATTACACAATAGACTTCAAATTGCAGAGGTCCCAGATACTTTGAATTAAGTTTGCATTTATATTCACATTCAAGTGTTAGGAGTATGGAATGCTGTGAATCAAGGACCTCAAGTGACAGAAATTAATGGGTCAACTAATTTAAAAAAAACCTAATTCTTTACCAGGGAAATAAACTGTGGATAAATTGTAGGAAATTCTGGAGCTGTACCTACTAGCCTAGATACCATGATCCATCTATGCATGCCTTTCACAGCCCTAGCCGGCAGGGACAGTATTTCAAAAAGCAGCTATTGTGCATGCGTACATGTGTGTTTTTTAAACATACTTCATTAACGTTGTAAGCCTAAATACAGCAGCTCTGTTCTATTTCAAGATTCTTCAGGATTCTAGTCAGGACAGACAGCAAACATGATAAACAGACCACTGTATCTTCCCAATGATCTCAAAAGATAGAGACTCCAAAGGTGTCCGGTAAACCTTATCACATCACTGTTTGCAGGGATGGAGCTCAACAGACCATTTTGGGGCCCTCTCTACAGGGCTAAAATGATATTGCCATTCTGACTGTTTACATGCACAAAAGGAACAAGAGCGGGCTAAATTTTTCATTATGAATGTTTTTTCTTATGCGTAACTCGTTCTCATTAATTTCAGAACCCAGGTAGAGAACAAAGAGTTGTTCTTCCATGAACGAGCCCATCCGTCTACGCCAAAGCACGATGAGGACAAGAAGCAGGACGCAACACAAGGTACCCGGAGGGCAATTAATATTCCTTAAACCTCTCTAGTAGCTCTTCCTCCTTTATACACTTTTATACTTGCTGTTCCTGGAATCTTACATGGACACCAAGTATTATACAGTCCTCTTGATAGCCACTAAAGAGTTTTATAAAAATTAGGTCCTGAAAAACCACCTCCACCACCTAAATGTCAGGGGCTGTACTTGGTTAATCTAAGAATTTTTCAGGATCAAACTTTTAGTTACTAAAGTGAAGCTTTCATTTCCAACTGTGAATCTGGTCCTCCTCACCAAAATCAGCCTGTACTGTTGCACCGCACTCAAAATCTATAAGCAACTCCCATAAATCTTTTAAAGAATCTTTAAAAAAAAAAGAACATAAATAGGAAACAGAAACAGACTCATAGACACAGAATACAAACTTGTGGTTGCCAAGGGGGAGGGGATGGGAAGGGACAGACTGGGAGTTCATAATTTGTAGATACTGACAGGCATATGCAGAATAGATAAACAAGATTATACTGTAGAGCACAGGGAAATATATACAAGATCTTGTGGTAGCTCACAGCGAAAAAAACGTGACAATGAATATATGTATGTTCATGTATAACTGAAAAATTGACACTGGAAATTGACACAACATTGTAAACTGACTATAACTCAGTAAAAAAATGTTTAAAAAAAATGAAGATTACTTCACTTAGAATGACATTCTCTAGGAGCATCCATGTTGCTGTAAATGGCATTATATTGTCAGTTTTTATGGCTGAGTAGTATTCCATTGTATAAATATACCACATCTTCTTTATCCAGTCACCTGTTGATGGACATTTAGGCTGTTTCCATGTTTTGGCTATTGTAAATAGTGCTGCTATGAACATTGGGGTGCAGGTGTCATCCTGAAGTAGATTTCCTTCTGGATACAAGCCCAGGAGTGGGATTCCTGGGTCATACGGTAAGTCTATTCCTAGTCTTTTGACACTGGAATTTGACACAACATTGTAAAATGATTATAAATCAATAAAAAATGTTAAAAAAAAAGGTTATATTTTTAATCACTTCCCATACCAAGTAGCTGCCATTTGGGTACAGAGTATGGGTATTAAACAGGCTTCCCTCGGAGACAATTAAAAGAACACTGGGCTAAACACGGGAAAACCTGAAACTTTCAATTGATTCTTGGCTCCATTTTCCTACCCTGACAACGACATGAGCGTGCAGGATGTGACATGAGGAAGATGGGGTGAGGTAAGCTTTGGGCTCCCTTGAAAGACACCATATCCATCCTTTTCTCAGTAAGAACACTGCCTCCTACCTCAAAATCCATAGGATGAAACATATTTTTGATGATGACAACTCGCTCGTGGCGCATTCGGGACGGGCCAGCTCTCCTCTCAGGTCTCCAATCCAACTGCCTAATGTCACAAAGCAGGAATAAGAAGCTGTGAATTTTGTTTTCGACTTGTTGGAGAGAGAGAAAAATGAGCTGTTAATACGATCCTTTATCGAGTATTTTTAAAAATTTTGTCTTTTTATTTATTTATTTGCTGTTGGGGGGAGGTAATTAGACTTATTTATTTATTTTTTAGTGGAGGTACTGGGGATTGAACTCAGGGCCTCATGCATGCTAAGCACACACTCTACCACTGAGCTATACCCCCATGCCCCTTATTGAGAATTTTTTGAGTATTTGATTCCGAAACAATAATGTGTAGTTTAGTCACAGTTCCATTAGAACTTTCTGAAATAAAAATAGTGTGCAGGTGAAAAATGGATCTGAAATCCCCAGAATATATATTTTTTCAGAACTGCTATCTGGTTACAAACATTCCAATGAGACTCCAGAAAAATTGCTAATTATTTAGTACCTATGACTATCTAGGAAAATATACTTTGAGGCCAAGAAAATGTTCAAATTGTATTGGTTTTTGGGTGTTTTATGATTATAAAAAAAACTGCATCGAAATTTGTAAAACTACTCACTCTGTTACAATCTTAAATTTTACTGATTTCGTTTATAAAATTTTCAGGTATCTATTTTAACTGTTTCTCTAAAAACTACAGGCATCACAACTAAATGCTTTCATGATCATTTTATCGTTAGTTCAAGCACACTGTTAGGAGTGCTATTAGAATTCTCTCTGATAAAGGTACTTATCACTTCGGCTACTTCCTTAAAAGCAACATATTTCAAAAAATATATTAAATAAACGGATTAACAGAAACACGGTGACATCATGTATATACTATACACAACCACAAGTACATGATAAAGTGATAAAACCTGTTGTTTCTCATTTCTAACTCCTACTAACAAACCTGTAGGAAAAAATTTAGCTCCTGGTGTAGCTTATTCAAATCCACATGAAGAATGAACTAACAGCTCTGGAATATAAACCTAAACCATCTTACTTAGTCTCATGTTCAACATTTTCCATAGAGATGGCTTTCTTATTTCATTTAAGCCCCCATTATATTAAAAATAAACATCCCAGAAAATGAACATATTGCCACTGCCAAATTATCCAGACTATTGCCTATTATACAGGTTACTGAAGGTTTCTGACCATCTAATGAAATTATTTAAAAATATTTTGTAGGCATATTTGGAACAAAACTAGGTGGTTATTACCAAAAATACACTCTAGGATTTTTACGTGAAATCTTTCAAAAAGAAAACAACACACACTTTTGTTGCATAGACAGCTTTTTCTTGTAGTCTTTGCACTTCTTCTTCTTTTTCGAGGCGTCATATTCCCCCTTCAGTTGAAACTTGGCCACCTCTACATGTAATTTGTAGCCTCTAATTTCATCTTCATCCAAAAGTTTTAATGCGAGATCCACAGATTCCCTCTTTATAAAGGGAAAACAAGATACAGTCAGTCAGTAAGTTACACACCGAATTAAAACTCGCAAGTTCTTTAGATGAATGATGACTATACAGAAAATAAAGATTTAAATATAACCACCTACACTAGGATAAAGAACTCTAGAATGCGTATCAGGAGACCTGAATTTAAGACACAGCTGTCCCCAACCAGTTATGTGAACTTAGGCAAGTTTATTCAAGATCATTGAGCCCCAAATTCTTAATCTGTAAAATGGGAATGGATATGTCATCTTTGCAGAGTTCTTGACAAAATTAAATAAGACACATAAAGGGTAGTGACTGGCATACAGCAGGTGTTCAAAGTTATACCATCATTGGAATAGTAGTTTTCTTCTTGGGGTCTCTAAGTTCTCATCTATACAATGAGGCAAATGGACTTGCATGATTTTTAAGGTGCATTTCAGTTTTAAAATTCTAAAAGATTCCTACGTAAAAAACTAGATGACTCAAGGAACTGGGAATAGCATAGCTAGTCTTCAATTTTTTTGTTCACCAATTAAAATGTAGGTCTGTGATATACTGAGAAGAAGATGATTATCTGACAGCTTGAACACCAAACACATTTGTAGATTCTGGGTCCTGAACAGAGGGGACAACTGTCAGCTCTACAGATTCAAAGATCTGAAAATCTGAGGAGAACTCAAAAGAACTGAACTCAGCCATGCAATCAAATATGGATCCTGGAACAATTAACTATATTCTTCCGGAACTCCATTTACTGGGTTGCCAATCTTGCATTTTTATGGGTCATAAATTTTACATATCAAGTTTGTCAAAACCCCATTTTCTTCTTTAAAAATTTTAAAATCAAATCAAATCCCCCAAGAATCTGTTCACAGACTGTTAGTAATCCTTGAAGAACTTATAAAACTCTCAATCTCCCTGCATTTGAAAATTACATAAATACCTTCCTATAATGGGCATACTTATGTATGACCCCACTGTGTTCAAGAACAGGTCAAAAACCTCTCTCCCTCAAAGCTGCCAGCTTAGTCCTACTCTCTTCTGATTTCACTGAAGTGTTGTATGCTCGCAACACACTCACGATGCTGGTACTGTTGTTTTATCACTTTGACTTTACTTTGTAATTATTTTCAGGGTCCATGACACATGTACATGCCATCATTAGGTCCGCTTCTCTTGTACCCTGCAATAATGCATAACACATGCTCCTAAGGAGACAAGTGTTCCAAAAAGGATGGCTGCCTTTGACAATGAACTTTCCCCATGCAATTTATTCCCCATGTAATTTATGGTACCATGAACACATAAAGTTCTGCAGATTTCTGTTAACACTACTCTCTCTTCTCTCCTATTCAAAATATATTTCAAAGCAGTAAGCATAAGCTATCACCTTCTTTATGGTCTAATTCAGAGGTCAGAAAACTTCTTTTGTAAAGGGCCAGTGAATAAACATTTTAGGCTGTGTCGGCCATGTGGTCTGTGTTGCAACCACTCAACTCTGCTGTTAAAACATGAAAGGAGGTATAGACAAATGCGTAAATGAATTAATGTGGCCGTGTTACAATAAAACTTTATTCATAAAGGCAGCCAGTGGGCTGAGTTTGCCAAACCCTGATCTAAATCATTCCAACAGGCAAATAAAATGTTACCGACTTTCTCTTCTTTGTGGATTTTTAAAATGTGTTTTGCACTGACTATGTGCATATACTCCTAAAGAGATCTTTGCGGCAAGGATTCTTTTAAGACAAAAGCAGCACTTTGGACCTAAGACTTACAAAACACCTTGACCTCAAAACATATTTTCTTAGAAGAGCAAGTGAATGTGATACACACAGGTACGATCTGAAATTTCCATTTTCTTCACATCCTGCTTTGAATAGCTCTCACTTCCGGTTACCTTCTATACAAAATTATAGCCCTGGTTCCTGAGTTAAAAATGGAGATAGGAGAAACTTATTTGACCACATAACTGACCTTCAAATAACAGCAAAGCCCATCTCCTTTAAGATTTCCTTGATTATCTTTGTAAAGCTTGACCTTAAATTCTTCTGTTTGAGGATCTCTCATTATAATGCCAAACTTGGACATGAGCTGTATAAATTCATCCACTGTAATGTCTGGAGGCAAACCTGTGACATTAAGAAAAATTTCAAAAAGTTATAAAGACATCTACAATAAAGGTGAGGGCTACTTAAGAATTCAACCAATTAGAATTCTGTAACTTAGATGAGTGCAATTTTGATTTTCTAAAAGTATGTAAAAATCTCACATTTATAGACTTGAAGAAATTTCATGTTTTAATGTATTCAAAAATACATTAAAATCATGCTTTGCTTAGGCCTTGCATCAATGAATCTGAAGGGGCAAACTGCTATGAGTTACCTAAAGCAGACAGAAATGATGGCATGCAGTTACACACACTTAAGTTTTCCTAGTTTTGTAAAAAACATATTCTTTATTCATGTAAATGGCTGAACAAATAATGACACAATGACAAAAAATAGAATTTAGAGAAACTGAAAACTAAAAATCACTTTGTGAAAAATCTCAACATCAAATATTTTCTACTCTAAATTTGGTTAAAAAGGTATACATACCAGACACATAAACATTTGTATTTCTATCTTCTTCAACATGAAACCACCCTAAAAATCAAAATAAAATAATAAAACACATGCTAGAAAAGGTAACAGTCCCCTTATGAAATCCTGACAATGTGGCAGTTTCTCAAAACATCCGGAAACTTTTTCTTAACCTCAAAACAAGATAAACTAACTCCAATCGCTGTGCAGCTTTCAAAGTACTTGGATCTTTGGACAGATAATTCATTTCAGGGCCCTATCTGAAAAAAGATGGGTAGTTTATCTTGGTTCTTTATGAATCTGATACTACCCTAAAAACCCTCATCTTTGCACTGACTTTAGGCCTTGGCATACGTGGCTTCTGACTCCAATCTACTGTTAGACCTGGCCAAGCTGAAGCAAAATTAACTTGAGTTCAATTTAATTAAACTCAAAAAGTAAAAAAGAAAAAACCTACAAAAAGAACTTTAGATTATCTATTAATAATAGCTCTGTTATGCGAAGGAAGAAACTGAGCATTGAATTGAAACAGCCCACCCGATACCCACAGGTCAGGACGAGAGCCAACAAATACTAATAATAATTTTAAAAACCCACCTTATGATTCTGTCAAACCTATTTTATAATTCTCCAAAAAGTAACTATACACACACACACACACACACATTTTCAATTTTTACACTCATGTTTTCCAAGCTGAATCCACTTGCCTGATTCAGCCTTTCTCTTTTCTCCCCTCTTTTTGGGATCACTGGGTTCGGGGGTTTTTCTCTGTGGAGGTTCCTCTGCAGTCCTAGCACTGACATCTTGGACACTTGCAGTAGAGCTAGACGCACCATCGTTAGAAAAGCCGTAATTGGCCTGATATGTAGCAATGAAATCTTCAGTGATCTAAACAAGAAATTTAGTACACACACATACAGAAATTCAAAAATGATTTCCTCCCCTAAAAAGTTTACACTGTGTTAAATAACCAGCATATTCAGTTATACAACCTAACATACAAGTGTTTCTGTGGATAATAGTAATTAAAAGTGTGAACGAAAGAACAGTCACCTTATGCAGGAAACTGCGCATAAAATGACAAAAAATTAAGACACGGGTACTTGGATTATAAACACAGAAGTCTGAGATACCGTTAAAGGCATTTTGAGTGATGTTGGCACCTTTTCTAGTTGTTTCATTTATAAATTACTATATCTGCAATCTACTTAACTAAAGCTACAAGTAAATTTAACAAGGAAGTACTAGATAACCATGAAACAGAATAAAAACCAATAGTCAACTAATAATCTAACAACAGAATCAAATTTTCTTTTACTATATAGATGAGCAAGAGTATATGTAGGCTAAATATTTAATATCTGTAAGCAGAGAACACAGGGTGGAACTCTGATTTGGTGTATAAAGAATGGGGCTACTAACAACTGTAAAATTAAATGCTTATTTTAACTCCATCACTGATTAAATCACATTATCATTTAATGTCAGAACAAATCCAACTCACATCTATCCTCCTGGCTCTTAAGGAAAAAAAGGACAATTGCACAATGAAAGAAATGTAGTTATATCTTCATACCAATCAATGTCAGGTACACACAGGAATGAGGAAAATTTAAAACTCAAAGTTTGAAGAGGTACGGGCTCCCACAACATAAAAAGATAGAGTCACAAATTAACCCATTATCAGATCACTGTCAAAGCGCTCAGAAGGCTGAAGAAACCAAGCCTGCACTCCAACTGGCACTACCAGTACTGAAGAGAAGTAGTAAGTTGAACAATTCGGAGTGATTGGAACATATACACAAATACGAAACGGGAAAGAAGAAAGTTAAAATAAGTAATTTTTAAAAATAACACTCAAATTACACAAGAGACATGGTTTGTATTCCTGGCTTGCAAGCTGATTAGCCTGCGATTAGTATCCTTTTTTCCACCCACAGAAGACTTTGATTAACAGGGTACTTTTACCAAAAAGTTTACAGAACTAAGTTTAACATTAGTCTTTTTACTTCCAAGCTGAAATAAAATACTCAACAATTACCAAGTACTCTAAGCAAATATGCACAGATCTTTTTCATCCAATATTCAGTGCACCTCTACTTGTATTCTTGTGGTGATATGGTTCAAACCTACGTGTCTAGGAACAAAATTTAATAGTAAGGTAAAAAGAAATACAAAGTTCAGTAAGTAAAGATTTAGCAACAGCGACTTTTTTTTTCAAATCAAGAAGTTGCGTTTTGCACATAAAACATCTGAATTCCTAGGATAAGTGAGGTTGGCTACCTGAGATCAACAGCTACAACATTTGCTCTCGGTGTTTTTCCTCTTTGTAATAAAAAGCAGTCACCAATGCAATAACCAACTATGACCTTCACAGATAAAATTAATAAGGCATAGAAAAGACTTAAGAATTAAATTACATTTAAGACATCTGCCTAAAGTTTTACGTTCCGTTACACGTCGGTTCTGCCACAGAGACAACAAAAAGAAGCGTCTCTATCCAGAGGGGCTCTAACCCAGGACCTCAGCAAAGAAAACATGAAAGCGCCCCGCGAGGCTGGCCAGGCGGGCCCGCTCCGCAGTGCCGCCCGTGCGACTCTTACCTTGGGGAACCAAGCCTTCTTGTCCAGGTCCCACTCGTACGGGGTGTCAGCCGGCTGCTGCCCGAAAGAATCAGTTTCTCCGCCGGAATCTTTCTGGGTGTCGCCGTCCTTGGTGTCCCCGTACAATTCTTGCATTCGCAACTGCTCATCAAACTCGTCGTTCGCATCCAAGTTGTTGCCGCTCATCTTGCCGACTTAGCCCAGGGACAGGGTCCGGGCGAGCGAACAGGCCGATCTGACTCTGGAGGGGAACAGAGAAAAGGAGGTCGGCCACGCTCAGCCCGCGCCCCGCCGCCCCCCGGCCCGCCTCCCCGCGGCGCCCCAGCAGCCCCCGGGAAGTCGGGGCCGCTCGCCGGCCGCGCCGCTCCCCGCTCCTCCCGCCCTCCCTGCTGCTGCTGCTGCGCGCACGCGCGTGCGGCGCTGCTCGCGGCCCCGCGGCGCCGCCGCCCACCTGGCTCGCCCCGCCGGGCCTCGCCGCGGATGCTCGATCCAGGGCGCGGCGAGAGCGCGCACGCGCGCCGCCGCGGCCCACGCCACCGACCGGGTCTGCGGCGACTACGGCTCCGGCGGGAACGTCAGGAAATCACTTGAAAACGGAGGCCCGCTCAGGCTGACGCAGCCGCCATTGTCGGCGCGTCGCGACGTCGCGGGTCGCGCCGACCCGCCCCCAGTGGCGTCAACAGGCGCCGACGCGAGCCGGCGGCGTGGGGCCCCGGGGGCGGGGCTCCGGGGACCGCCTTGCTGTCGCGCGGTGATGCCCGCCCGGGCCGCCCGGGCGCGGGGCGAGGAGCGCGCGGCACCTCGGGGACGCTGGGCTCCGCGGCGCCCGCAGGCGCGGGAAGGTTCCCACTCGGCCGGCGCCGGGCCGGGCACCGAGGCGGCCGCCATCTTGGGGGAGTGGACGGGGCGGGCGGGACGGGCCTGCGGAGAGAGAAGGGCGCACCTCCTCCGCCCCGAGGTCCCTCCTCCGCGTGGGAAACGAGTCTTTTTCTGGTTTCGTTACAAGTCCCTGGGAGCGGCGATGGCTCTAGTTCATCTTGGTAACCTGAGCTCCTAGTACGGGGTCTGGTGTTAGTGCGTATGTGGTGAGTGAATGAATGAATGAACGAATGATGGGTGGAAGGACCAACCTTCATTTCCCAAGCCTGTGCTCCCTCCTTTGTCTCTCCGATACCTTCCTCAGGCTGGAGATGACTCTGGAAAGGGAGGGCAGCAGTTGCCTGCCCCTTGTTCTCTGTAATGCGGACGTGCTCAAGCTCCAAACCTCAAACTTTTAACATTCGGTACGCACACCACCTTTACTGCCCGACTACCGCCGTTTTTTGGTCTGTCTGTTAGGAAAAACATGCATACATTTAGAACTTGAGTGCGTTTTTATAATATAGATAATAAGAATTTTATTAGGGTCAGTTAAGCATTGCTAAGTAGTTCTTCCTGGATCTAAAAATAGTATACAGCTGTTTTCAGCAGTGTGTTATTGGGCTCCTATTTCATTCCTGAGTGAGTTCAAAGCATAGGTGATAATATGCTACGCAGCTGCACGTGATACTGAGCGCCTGCTGTATCCACAGGCTCCTCTGAGCAGGTGGCCAAAAAGTTTCCTTATACTTAGGTCCCACGTGACTCAGCCAAAGGCTACCCAGAGGCCTGTGAGGTGACCTGGCAGTGTAGCTTCGCATTCTGGACTGAATTTGACTGACTGAACCAATAAGCCTCTCCCAGAAAGAGGGATGAGTGTGGAACAGACAGGGACATGGTCAGAGCAGCACAGGAGCCGGGAGGCCCACGTAGGGAAGCTAGGAAGCAGAACAGAGGCCTTCTGCGGTGAAGTTCTCCAGGGGTGAGAGGAGAAGCCCAGGCAGTGCGGCAGTGTCATGGAGTCGCCGTAATAGTGGAGTAGTGGAATTGGGAGCTAAGCATGCTTGTGTCTGCAGTGGCATCCTATTTGGCCTTGGACCTGACAGTTGTTTGCTTTTTTAAAACAATGCTGTCTTTCTGAAGCCTGGTTCCTGTTCTTATTTTCTTGTTGATTCCTAGAATTAAATCCCTAGTAACTGAGGTAATCTGGAAGTATTTCTGCTTTAATAAGCTGTTTCTTTTCAAGCTTTTTTGCAAGTTACAGAAACACTCAAGGTAACAAGCAAAAATGGGGGAGGAGGTGTCCTTTGTTATAAAGATAGGGAGTAGTTCCTGAAACTCCAGGACTGGAATGTAAATGGGCTGTGCGAGGGTCTGCTGGATCCAGGAAGACAGAATCCAGACAGCCAGCTTCTCCCTGAGTATCAAGTACATTCTTCTCTCTTTGACCTCTGTGAAGGGTGATCTGTGCTGTACTCCTGGCCTAATAGGCCATGGCCTTCTTGGTGGATAAAAATACGTTAACCTACAAAAGCAGAAACTGCCTGGCCAGAGAAGTCATCTACCTGGCCTAGGAACCATTTGGAAAATTACTGAACTATACAAAACTAGATTTTTTTTTCCAATGGCCATTCAAGCTCACTCTGGGAACTTTCCTGTCCCCACTTCCTGCAATCTCAAGACTTAGTAGAAATAAAAATAACTTCTTTTGAAAAATGACTGATGGATCCCTGACTTAGGATGGTTATAACTGCAGAAATTCTTTAAACCCAAATTTGCTATTTTCCGGAGGTATGCCGGTGTTGAATGTTTTGTAATACTTTCAGCGTCAATGACAAAGACTTACCTCAGTTGGTGACTTTGTTTTCCTGCTTTGTAGCAATATTATATTATTATGCTCCATTATTCTAAGTCTTGGGTCAGGGCAGACCCTGAGCAAAATTGAGAAGTATGTGAAATTTGTTTTTCATGTGTCCCAGCGCTCCCTCACCAACCCCTTCCCCATTTAGGACCCTTTCCAAAGAAATGAAATATTCCATAGTAACATTTCTGACACTGCAATAGGCAGTGTTGGAGAAATTGTGGATATTTGGGCCTGTTTGTAAGGTTAGCTCTCACGTGGATAATCTGTTAAAAAAGGAGATCATCCCCTTCCCAAAATAAAACAAAGCAAAGCCATGAATTTTAATACCCATTCCTCAGCTCTGGATGGGAGGCTGATGCCCTATGAAGCCATTTAGGGAATGACTTTATATCCGATCCCTAAGTCACCTAGGGATTACTGAGAATGAAAATCAAAGTTCTTTGAATTCTAGTTTTATCAACTGCTAAGCTCTCTTAGTTTTTGTAATCTAGTCCTTTTATCAAGTTATTTCTAAAATGTTATGCTTAGCAGAGTAAAGAAGTAATTTTTACCCAGAGTGAGGAAAATAGTAAAATATTTTGGAGCTTTGGGACTTGAAAATAAACTGGAGTTAAAAATGGATTCTCAGTGATATTCTGTCAGAAGTATTATTTTTAGAATATAAAGTTACACAGTCATATAAAATTTTATTTCATATTTATTGGTTTTTCCCCACTTATTACAATGTCCAATCAAAACAATACTAATACCCCCCCACTTTAAGTAAACCAATTTTACAGAAATGTAAAGTCTAGTGTTAATATATATTCCCTTTTCAAGTCACATTTTAAGCAAAAGTTCACAATTACACAAGGCATTTAAAGAGAGCTCAAAGCTACCAAAAGCACACCCCCAAATCAAGTTTTAGAAAGTACAGATTTAACTATCAATAGTGCCAAACATATGCTTTAATTTACCCCAAGAAAACATTGTCTGAAACCACAGATCTAAATCTGACACGTCTATTGACAACAGTTGTTTGAAAGAACAATTGTTAACAAGTTTATAGTGTTAGCAAGTAGGAGCAGAGGATAGAAAATCAGAACCTTCTACCTGATTTGTAAGGGTAGAAATTAATTAGGTCATACTCTTACAGGACTTAGGCACACATCGGGCTTAAGGAAGTCAAGCAGGAAGAAGATCAGATAACAACTGCACACCTAGGTGTTAGGGATTTCACGTAGTACTTCTACATCTTTTAGAAAGAGGGCACTGCTCACCAGAAAGAAAGGCGTTTCTTTAAAGGAAGAATTTCAGACAATGGCAGGCTCCCGCAGATTTTTTGAAAGGGGTCCTTCTTTGGAACCCTCAAATGACACCATCGTGGCCACTTACTCTGCCTGTGAAGAAGGCAACTTCTTCCCAATATTTGTGAAAGATAACTTTGCCCCGTTATCAATCAGCAGTAGTTACAAATAGAACTATCTTAAGTCGGTAAGCGCTGACCTAGTAAGGCAAGCACCCTGCCCCAGATCCCTACTCAGTACTTTATACGCGCTAACCCCAAAACATTTTCTTTGCAACTGGACAGCTTTAGTTCTAATGAATGGAATAGAGATTAACAGAAAAGAGGTGTTTTACTTCTCTTTGATCCCCTTTCATATGCAAAGTATAATCTCTAGATTTACACCACATAATAAACACACAGTTTTATGCAAATCACAGGAGATATGAGAAATTAGAAGCGTCATAGATGTGATGGAAACAAATTAGATTTTTAAGTGTCATCTTGTTTATTTCACCTTCCTTCCTCTTCCACCTCCCTTAGGACCCACTGATGTATACAGATGTGTCTTTCTATACCTAGTGGGGCTTCATTTTATTTAGAAAGCCCAATAACATTCATGTTTGTACACCGAAGAAAATCATGGTTTGTCTTTTACTTGTAAAGATCCTCCCCTCCTCAGATTTCAGCACAGTTCATAAACAGCAAAACTCTCAACACCATATACCCACATATAGCTCAGAGCCGAATACACACGCTGGGAGGAAAAATACCATTTTTAATTGAAAAGCTAGACTCTGTTCTCTTCCTTCTTCCCACTACACCCAGTGAACAAGGTCACACTAATTTCAGACACCTGAGTGCTCGCGGCACCCGGGACCCTTCCCGTCACAGCCAGGTTGTCAAGAGGGGTGTCAGCAGCAGGAGGGTCAGGCAGCCCTGCCTTGCAACAGAATAACTGAGCTTTAAAATGCTGCTGGAAGGTTTTGCTCAGCCAGTAAAGAGCAAAGGGGTTTACACAAGAATTGCTGAAAGCCAGAACCCGAGAGAGAATGGTGACAATAAGATGAATGGCAGAAGGGTCCACATAGGTTTGATAAGTGAATGAGCGGTAGAGATACAGGAGGTGATTTGGCAACCAGCAGAGAGCAAACAGAGCCACCAGCACCAACACCGTTCTGGCAATTCGCCTCCGGGATTCAATCTGTAGGGGGAAGAAAAATGGCAAAAACAACAACCCCCCAAACAAACAAACAAACAAAACAAACAAACACAAACAAAAATATTTAGCTGGCATTGATTTTTAAAAGCCATTCTCTAGATTTACATAGAAATTTACAGTTAACACGCTGGTGTGCCTATGAACATGTCTGTGAGATTACTGGCTGGCACGTCCAGGAAGGCAGCCTGTGGTTATAGAATACAGCAAGTTAATTGACGTGGTAACCCATGATCTTGGTCTTGTTAGCTCTAATTCAGACTCTCATTCCCGGTTTTAAGATACTCTAGGCTGTCTCCAGTTTTCTCAGGGAGTGTTGTGGAATTATTGAAAATTTATTTTAATTAAGAAATAGATGCTATACAAAATTGCTTTCACTGCATCAGCAGAGGCTGTCTAGGTTAGAATTGTCTTCTGGGGTTCCTGAAAGTTGCCAAATTGGTACCCAAGATTGTTTTTAATGTATAAGAATTCTAACTATGTAGTCAAAGAAAAAAAAAACCAATGTGCCATCCTTTATGTGTGAAAATATCCAACTTACACCTCTTAATAAGAGAAATGAACCAGATTTAGTGAAGATACTGCCTGTGGTCACAGATAGAGCAAAGATAACTTCATGTGGACATTAACATGCAATTTTAACCTCCTGAGCACCCCTGTTGAACCAAATGAATGGACTAGCTCAAAAAAAAAAAAAAAACAGCACTGAACAACAAGGACCTACTGTATAGCACAGGGAACTATATTCACTTTTTTGTAATGAGCTGTAATGGAAAAGAATCTAATATATATATATGTAAAACTGAGTCGCTTTGCTGTACACCTGAAACTAACATTGTAAATTGACTACACTTCAATAAAAAATAAAAATTAAAACATAACAGAAAAGGCACTGAATTCTCCATGTACTGGTCAAGAGGTAAATGGAATTATCTCCTCCCAACCAAGAAAGATAGAAATCCTGTTGGGTTTTTTTTTTAATCAAGTGGAACAATGTTTTGCTAATATTCTTTTTATTCTGTTCATATTTACGAGAAGAGAGCACACCTGGGTCTTGCAGTGGTCTTAAGCTTCTGGGAGTCACTGCATTCTCTCACCACTGGCACTTTGCCCCTCCAGACCCCAGCTTGCTCATCTGTGTGCAAGTGGTTTGCATTGAATAATGTTCTGGCTTCTTGCCAGTCCTACCATCCTGTGTTTTTCTCTCACGCTTTAACTGTCTAAAACAAAAGATGCTTCACTTTAGAGTCTCACCTTGTACAATGTTCCTCACTATTCCAGGGGGTGATTTTGACTGATCCTAAACTTCAGCTGCCCCCTTTCTAATGATAGTCATCCTACCATTTACTGAATGTTTACAGTGCAGCTGGAACTATGCTAAGCATTTCATATATTTCATCCAGTACTCATCGTCGTTTTCCACATGAGGAAATTGAGGCTCAGAGAGGTTAAGTAACTTGCTCAGGATTGCTCAGCTAGTATGGAATTAAATCCTGGGTCTGACAGACTCCAGAGCCCATGACCATAACAAAAATACCATAGTGCTATTGCATCTATTGCTCACAGGTGCAAAAGCAGGCATTTCACTTCTAAATTCATGTATGAGTCCTGATTTAATACATACCTGCTTGCGGGCTTGGCTTTGTTGCTCAGTAGGTATGTTCAAGGTACTTTTGTAGAGAGTCCTAGCAATCAAGGAATAATAGACAGAGATAATCGAGAGTGGAATAATGTAGAACACTAAGAAGCACAGCAGAGAATGTATCTCTTGCAGGAGCCTCTCAGAAACAGGGTAAGAGGTACATGCTTCAATTGTCACATTTTTGTTGGGATCATGAAAGGTATATACGTTTGAAAATATAGCCTCTGGTAGAGCAATTATCATAGACATGATCCAGATGCAGCCGGCTTTGGCACAGGTCTTCAGGATGGCATTGGAGGGCTGACGCTCCAGGGGCTTCACTACTGCCTTGTATCTAGAAACACAGAATCATAGTGAAGGTCGAAATCAATATCAAAATTACAGACTCGTAGGGTTAGAGGTGACCTTAGTGGTCATCCAGTTCTACCTCCTATCCATATGTGTATATAACCAAGTCAACACTAACCAACTGGAAAGGATTATGATTTCAAATACACATAATAGCTCCTGGTATCCTCTATTGATGCTAATCACCTCGTCCTTTATTCACTATAACAAGATTGTCCAGATTTGCATTTTTAAAATAATTTTTCTTCTAGATCCTCTATTTAGGGCAAATAAATATTTTCCAGCATGATTTTGTGTGTGATTGAGAGTAATTCATTACCTGTGTATTACCTTAAGTGTTCTAAAAGACTTCCTTTTAGTATAAGTGACATATTAAACCTAATTCTCCTTTCTTCGTGAGTGAGCAGTCATCAATTGTTTGAGAAAAGAATTCCCTGACTTTATGCAGGAAAGAGGAGAGGGTTAATTTCCTCCCTGTTCATAAGTGCTAATTTCTTGCCCAAGCTGATGTGCAGGTAGATTCAGGGCAAGGCAAGGGTGAAATTGGAAACCCTGTACCTGTGCAAAGATGTCTCCCTATTCTGACAAATCCACCTCAGAATCTATAGCCTTTAAGCAAATCTTCCCTCAAAGAGAATATAAAACCGGTCAAAACAAAATCCCATAAAAGACTCAGAGAAAGCTTTTCCTCCTCTCAGATTCTAGAATCTGAAGAAGCTATTCCTCCTGGTACTGCCAGGCATTGATTATTTACAGGCTTCTTGCAGGCTTTTTAAAGCATCACTTTTAACATTTGCAGCCTCAGTTTTTTCCATGCTTTCACGGTTTTCATTCTACAATAGGAACACAGAAAAACACACTACTTAGGCTGAGAATATCCTAACAGAGCCTGAACATCCTGACTGCCAGCGGTTCTCACACGCTCCATCCGTAGAGCTCTAAAAGTCAACCGGGATTAATGTATGTCTCTGGAAACGAGAATGTCATTGAATGCCTATAGAGAAAACAAATACACTTAAGTGATGACGGTATGCTGAGTTACCGGGAAGCCGAAAGCCTCCCTGTTTTGCTGCCGTTAATTAATTTGATGCATTTCAAATACATTAGATGCACGTTATCTTTTTACCATTCTTCCGGTAGACAGTAATGCATATGTGGTCAATTTCACACCTATGTGGATGTTTTAATGTTGACAATATTGCACCACTAGGCTGCACTGATGTATAAAGCATGGATTGTTTTTCTTTTACACCTGGAACAATTTCTCTTACTTAGTAAACTGGGGGGGGGGACGACACTGTTCGGTATTCTTTCAAACAAACAATTACACTTCAAAGAGAATAAATGATCCCTAAAGCACACAATTACAATCTCTCCTCCGATGCTAACACAGGATTTTTACACCAACTTTTATTTAAAATGCCCACCCCCCCATTTTCCAATCTTACATACACGTTACAGAGTGTGAGAAAAGCAGCACAGTAGCCCGTTAATGCTAAGTACAAGCTTTCCTTTCTTTTTGTCTAATTTCACATCCTGGCAAATATAAGTGAGAAAAGAAACCCACCTGTCAGCGCTGAGAATTGTTAACGTGAACACTGATACACCAACAGAAGTGAGCCGGATGAAAGAGAGCACCTTACAGCCAATTCTTCCGAACAGCCACCCTTCTGCAAGGTAGTGTGTTGCATCCACTGGCACACATGTTAGCAGAAGTAAAAGATCTCCAAAAGCCAGGCTGGTGATGAAAATATTTGGAACTGTCTGCATGGATTTGGTCTTGAAAAAGACTTTGATGAGAATAGCATTTCCAAGGATGCCCACTGAAATGATCACAGCATAAGTGATATAGATGGCACACAATGCTTCTATTCCTGGAGAGTTGTCTCCGGTCCTTCCTTTATTTGTGGTATGATTAGGAACGAGAGAGCTTGATGATTCTGTGTCATTTGTGGTTGAAATTAAAGTCTGATTAGGTGACTGCCTTTGAGACATTTCTTCTGAAGCCTATGCCTTTAGTATTTCTTCTGTTCAGTTCAAATGTGGTTGATTGTCACGTCTAATGCCTACGTCTAGTAATGAGATGGCAGGAGAACAGAGCAGAATGGCAAGCAAATTCAAGACATCCGGATACTCCTTTCCTTCAGTTGTGCTGTGTCTCCCAGCATGCTTGGCTAAATGCTTACTGATCTGGCACTTGAAGAGTGGGAGGTGGAGGAGTTTTATTGGTGTTTCCATGACAGAAGGAGGGGGTTTTGGGAAATGCTCTGCAGTTGCTTGTTCTTCTTTGTTGGGGAATCCTGTGGCTACCTAGGTGTCATTAAATCATGCTTATTGTTTATTAGAATCACTCTGTTTCCATATCCAAGCACGAAGATTCCTATAGATTTTTGTCAATTTTCTCCCAGAACGCGCCCATTTCTCTGCAATCAGAAGATGGTCTAATGCATTCTCTTTTACATGGCAAATAATTATGTGTGTCCCCTGAAACACAAACTTGAATCCGGTCCTCAAGGTTTAATATCAGATGGCTGCCGAAGTAAGAAATCATTCACATTTTGACAGGGCTGATGTCAGTTCTAAGGAGGAATAATTCAGGTGACCTGGGCTCATCACCTAGCCCTGATACATGGTAATTCTCAACCTTGCATACTACCAGGGCTGTGCTTCACAATATCAAAGCAATCTTTACAAGGTGAAAAACCCAGGCAAACCACCAGTTGCTTTGTCTCTGAATGTCCTAATAAAACACTTTTTTATTGTTTAACTGTCTGTTTTAATGCCATATATTTTAAAAAATGCTGTTGAGGGTTTCTCTCTTTAGAAATGGTTAAGGCGAACCTGCCTTGTTCCAAAACAAAATCATGCAGAACACAGCTCAAGATCCTGACCCCAAAGGACTTGGAAGAATGAAAATCATTCTTTTCAAATGAGAAAATCCCACAGGTTACTCCAAAGGTGATGCGCAGGTAGATAATGTTTACATCAACTGAAGGAAGCAGAAAATTAAGGCAATTACCTTAGTACAAGCAAGAAATGCCCCTGATTACAGAACATGTAAGTATGTGATTTTGACATCTATGTGTCGGGTAGGGGGTTGTTTGGGAGTGGGAGGCCAGCAGTTGAAAAGCATTTGATAACATAACCTGCTAAGAAATAGTCTCTGAAATGGTCACATTTGAAGGATAACGTCTCAGTGAGGAGAAACTTTTTGTAGTAAGGTGCATATAAGCATATCCATGTTAGAATTAGTCTGGGAAGTGGAATGAGAAGCAGCAAAGTATCTGGCTAGCCAATAAACAGGAGGCGCAAACAAAGATGGCTCTTTACACCGACAGAAATAATAGGCGCAATAAATTCTCCAGGGAAAGTGAATTGGATGAATTCAATCAATTACCTGGTTAATTGGAGCAACCAAAACCACACCTATCCACCACCCTTTATGAAATGATCTCCAGAGGTTGAATTACCCAGTTAAATAATTGTTTTTGATGGGAATGAGGAGGGGGAATGTTTGGAGAAACCCAAATCCCTTAGCTTTTAAGTATATACCGTTAAGTAATTTTATGCACTGGGCTGGCTCTTTTAAGACCGGCTCTATGGAAAATGGCACTATAGAGTTCAAATCTTGTTCTCACAGAGCTAATGATAAAATCTCTTTGGGATTCCAGCATAGCATTTAGCGAAGACCAAACAGTACCTCCCAATTCACACCTCAGCTGATGGCCACACAGCGCTGTTTAGTAAGCATGTGATTTCTAAAATTATTCGAATTCCGAATTCCGAAGGTCTCAGGTATGCTTGCCTCAGGCTGCGGCTACCAGTGTGCCTTTCCCGCTTCCTCTGCCCTCTGGTCAGAAGTCAGGAGACAGCAGTCATGTCCAGGGTGCTTCTGGTGTTTTGGGATCTCTAGGATTCTAGAATCCCAGCGGATCAGAGTTGAAAGTGACCTTAGAGATGAGGAAATCAAATCCTCTGTTTTCTTCAGAGACAGAAATGAGGTTCAGAGTGGGGAACCTTATCTCATGCAAGGTCACACAAGCTTTCCGTAGCAGAGCTAAGAAACGGGTTCTTCCTGGACTCTGAAAGGTTAAAAATTAGCGTCAAGAGCTGAAAAACACTCCATTCCTGACAATGAGCCGTATTTGCTCATTTGGCATCGTGGACTTAGGTTTTGTGTATGTCTTATTAACTAAAAAACAAGAGATTTCCAGGCTAACAAGCAAATCATGATAGGTAATTTAAATGTATCTGCTGTTATATCTACTTCTTTTACCCTATAATTCACCCACAAAATACACCCATGTCTAGTTAATCATTTGTAGTTAAAGTTGCAGGGCATTTAGCCTATACAAAATGATAAAATCACTTCTTGTTTGTTTTTGGTGCATAATTGGCCAATATTATCATCCAGGGTTTTAAAACCAACTACTTGGTTACAGATTAAGCAATTGTAATACAACCTTAATGTAGCCTTTTGGGTTAGACATTGAACAAATAAATTACTAATTTTCTGAAGTTGGGTTTCCTGGTTTCAGTCCAATTCAGTTAGCGTTGGCGAAATCTTTTTAAAATCTTTGTGAAACTAGGACGCTAAGGGTGCTTAAGAGCTCTTCTCTGCCCCTAAGGTGGTGGGGAGAGGGATTAGAAAACGGTTGCTAGAGAGAGGCTGGAAATTTGGCTCCAAGGTTCTCAGCCAACAGTTGAACAGGACAGTGGTTCTCAAATTTTGGCTTGCATCAGAATTGCCAGGAAGGCTTATCAAAACACAGATTGCTGGGTCTCACTTCCAGAGTTTCTAATTTGATAGGTCTGGGGAAGGGCCTGAGTATTTGCATTTCTAACAGATTCCCAGGTGATACTGATGCTGCTGACTGGGGACCACACTCTGAGAACCACGTACATAGGATAAAAATAAAAATAATCCAGTTGTTCAGGAGATGCATGGCTTTCCTGATGTTGAGGTCAAAGAAATATCTCTGTGAATATTCATTAAAGAAAAAGGAATTCTGTGATGAGATGGACATTTCTAAAATCCTCCCTATGTGTCTCAGTCTCTGGTAAACCACGTCTACTGAACCATCGGGTACCTATGCTCAAATCACTCAGGGTGCTTGGGGGTGATCTTTCCAATGAGAGGGAGATGAAATGGTTAAACTTTTTGCCTATGACTCAAGCACAAATTCTGTCTGCATATTTGAGAACTGAAAAATGAATAACCAGAATTCTCCATCTATAAGTCTTCAACAACGGAGGTTCTTTTTTTTTTATGCTCTTGTGCTGGGTAAGGATGGATTTCTTTGTTATTAATTAACTGGGTTAGATCAATTTTCAGAGGACAAATTTGACTTGTGGGTGTATTTGGATCTATGTAACAGTGATTCCTGTCATCACAGACTTCCCTGTTCTCCCTCATAATTTCTTGCTCCAAAACTTTATTGGTAGAGTTTCATATTTCAAGAGGAGACTACTATTCCGAATGGCCTCTGCAGAGACCAGGTAGAAAAACAATACAAATAATGCAATGGTAGCCTCTCCAAAGAGTAGAAACTGCAACTGAATTTTGAAGTGGAATTTCTTGTTAAAGCAAATTCTTGTCATGATTAAATGGACATCCATGTCAGCTGTTCAGAATTTTACGTGCCTTTCTATGCCTGATCATTGTACTTGTCCACCCACACGTGCCTAATATTGTATGCTGCAGTCAATGTGAAGTTCTACAACTAGAATAAATTGAGGCAGTTTTGCATTTGGTAAAATGTTTAGGCTTGATGAATACTGCAGTACAAATTATGAAGTAGATTGTTTTATCTCTTAGTGCATTTCTGCCCCTCTACTCAGTAATCTCCCTTTTGCTAGAATTCTCTCACAAACTCCTAATCATGTGTCCCATTTCCACAGGGCTTACTTTCAGCTTCCTACAAGCTTAATCCCTGCTAAGGCGCTTCAAATCGATAAAGGCCATACAATTACCATAGGGCCCCACAATTCCACTCCTAGGTCTCTATCCAAGGTAAATGAAAGCATATGTCCCCACAAAGACTTGTGTGCAAATGTACCTGAAAGCATTATTCATACAAACAAACTAGGAACAACCTAGATGTCCATCAGTTAGCAACTGGGTAAACAAAATGTGGCTTCTCCATACAGTGGAACACTAGTCACCACTGAAAAAGAACAATCTTATTTTTTAAACCCAGTTATCAATTTTACTTTTTTATGAGACATGAATATTACCATTTTGTGGCTATTTAGTTAGCAACATAAAACTCATGATCTACATGAATATTACCATTTTGTGGCTATTTAGTTAGCAACATAAAACTCCTGATCTATTATCTGTAGTGGGATTCGTCCCAGGTAAAAATGGTGACTCTTGCAAACTGGAAATTGCATACTAAATGCATTTTCATCATTCCCCTTTCACCTTCACTGTAGGATTGAAATAACTTGGGAGAGTTGGTTTTCCTCCATATTAGCACTAAACTTTCATGAGTTCAAATTGGCCACTGATCCCAGATAAGAACAAACTACTGATATATGCTACAACATGGATGAATCTCAAGCGCAGACAATGAAAGACGCCAGATACTCTGTATAATTCCTTAATATGAAATTTCTAGAAAAGGCAAAACTATAATGATGGAAGGCATATCAGTGGTCGCCTGGGTCTGGAGGTTGGGGCAAGGATGACTGCTAAGGAGCACAAGGAAAAATGTGGGGATAATGGGAGTGTTGCATAATGATGTGGTGTGATGATGTTTGCGGGATTGTAGAAATGTATTCAAACCAAACTGGACACTGAAAATGGGTGAATTCATGATATGTAAATGATACCTCAAGAACGCTGAAAAATGAGGGAAAAAAGGAGTAAGTCCCAGGCTCGATGCTGTTGGCGGGTGGAGATGAGTAAGACATTTCCAGCACTGGGGAGGGTGAGGCGGAGGAGTCTCGCCTGTGCTGGGAACCCGTGTGCTCTCGCTGGCGCTGCGCTGCTCCACCAGACACCAGACTCTGCCCTGCAGCGTTTTGCCAGGACTAGGGCTCAGGCTTTCGGGAGATACAGAGATGAGTAGAACTCAGCACTTGTCCTCAGAGAACTTAAGGAGAGAGAGCAGGTAAGGATACAACCAAGAAACCTGAATTTCTCGGTTGTAGCTTCTTGCAAAGTCCTCCACCCCAAGCATTTCTGGCAGCCCCTGAGGATGGGGGTGGGGGTCTTACCTGTAGTTTGGGACTTAGGCTGTGCTAAGAGTGGTGGCAATGGTTTAACCCTTCAAAGTCTTTCATAGCATCTTCCTTGTGCTCATGAACACAGGCACGGTGGCTGCCCCACTGGATGCCCCAACTTCTGCCCTGCAGTCTCCGCGTCACTCTACCAGGCTTCCTAGTCTTCTCCACTGCTCCACTGAACACTGCAGTCCCTCTCCAGTGATGACCACTGATCTGCGAGGTGCTGCCAGCGCGACAGGTTATGATAAGCCTGCAAATTAAAAATAAGATCCCCTTAAATCTTAAAAGTTCTCATCATAAGAAAAAAAATTTAAACTTTGCATAATGATGGATATTAACTAGATTTATTGTGGTGATCATTTCATGATATATACAAATAGCGAATCATGATGATGTATACCTGAAACTAACATAATGTTGTAAGTCAATGATACCTTAATTTAAAAAAGTTTCATCTTTCAATATCCAGATTACAGTGGCAATTCAGATCCCCCCATACATACCCATTTTTTTTTCTGACAAGAATTCTAACGGTTCTCCTCCTTCAACAGACCCAAGAATCTCTAGGGTTGCTTCCACATATGCATGAATCAGTCCTCCACTTTATTTGTTTGATCTAGTCGACTGGGTTATTGGCGACCTAATCTTGCCTCTTGAAATGGACTTCACAGCTGTTAACATCAAGTTAGTCCCACTTGCTGCTCTCAATTGACTGATTAAGTTCTCCTCATTTATGTATGAGGAAGCTGTTGAACCCAGGTAGCTGGTTCCAGAGTCCTTAGTCCTAACCACTACCCTCATCAAACAGAGATGGCCCCAACCTGACCACCAGATTGGACTGGTTCCAGCACAGAGTGCTGACTTGATCCATCCTCATCAAGATGGTTCCTCAGGGAGCCATCTCTACTCCGTCAGACTCAGGTCTGAAGTGTCCTAAAGGAAAACTGCCTGGGCCCTGGAGGAGTCTAACTTTTTAGTGGCTTACATTGCAGCTCCTTCCTTTGGAGGCTCATGTACAAGATATCCAGGATGCCGGCATGTCCTGAACCAGACCCCTTCCAGTGACCTAGACTCTGATCACCCATCCACATTCTCCTTTCACAGAAAGCCTCCTCTGGGAGCACCCTCCTTGTTCCTTCACAGCAATCTGACCTTACTTGGGACCACCCCAGGCCTTTAGACATTGTTTATGCCTTTGAGCCTCAGCGGGCTGTGTGAGGGAGAGCGGGTCAGGATCTCATTCCCGCTGCTGCCATGAAAATCCTTCTTGGATGCAAACAGGTCCCTGGATAGGACACAGGCAGACATCCAGGGAGGCGGGGCTAGGCCGATTCAGATAACAGCCGTTGTCTTGGACTCCAGTTTACACCTTCCTACTGCGGACTTGGGCTTTGTGCCTGAGTCAGCTCTATCATGCTTTGTTATTTCCTCCCCTCCGGAGGATTTATCTCCTCAGAGGCCCTTAGCCCCACCACCGTTCCCTCAATTTACCAGACTGCGAGTATGCCTGAACCCCAGCAAGGGCTGCCACAGAGGTTCTAGCTAGAATCCACGGCAGAAGCAGGACAGAAAGCAAATTCCGTCATGGTTCCTGGGGAAGAGAGAGCTGCACGTCCAGTTGGAGGGTTGCTGAGGGATCAGGAAAGGATTCGTGGGAGAGTCCATTTTTTCAGAGGGACTCGAATTTCAGTAGGTAGCGATGGGAGACAGGGAAGAAGTCATAAATAAAAATAAAAAGCAAAGACGCAGGGGTGGGAGTGTATGGGAGCATGTTCAGGGGATAATCAGTCCAGTTTGGCTGAAGTGTGGGTGTGAATAGGGAAGCAAGGTGAAATAATCCTGGCAAAGTGGGTTGAAGTTAACTTGTGGAAAACATTTGAATGTTGTGGGCTGAGACTGAATTTCATTCAATAAGCAATAAGGAGTTATTTCAAAGTTTCGAGCAGAAGAGTGATGGCTTCAGACCCCCTCTCCACAATCTCAGACCGGATTCCCAGGGAGCATTCTCATATATTTTGGTTGACAATTGAGGGGTCCAGCCGCCACACTACACTTGCACTTAAGAGAATGAAAGCGGGTGTCCAGGTTAGCTTGGCTCCTTTTAGAACACACAAGGCACACCTTGTCCCTTAAGAAGCGTACTGAACCGTACCTAAGAGGCGTACTATGGCAGACTGGCTGTGGCTCTGGAATCATTTCTGAACTTCACCTTGACCTGCCCATACCTCATCTTATCTTTGACCACATAATCTCCAATTGTCTTTGGTTTTAAGGTCTGGTCTTTTTTAGCTTTTGTAGTTCCATTTTTCCGGGCCTGCCCAGCGTAAGCAGTGATTGTTGAAGCGCAGTGAAGGGCTGGAAATGAGGAGGGGCTTCAAAAGGAGGTTCCGAGGGCCACGCCCATTAAGAAAAAGCTGGTTTGCCAGAGCCGAGGCTGAGGCAGAGAACCCACGTGGCTGTGGAGGGCAGTGCTCCAGCTGAAGAGTCGCTAGGTTCAAATATGAAGAGCGGAATACGCACATCGGGCCACAACCAGCCTTCCACGAGGTGGAACAGATGCTGCCTCAGTGGCTCGCTCAGAGGTGAAATAACAGTCACCATGAACTTGAGCACCTACTGTGCGCTGGGTGCTGTGATGTGTTCTTCATGTACAGTATCCCATTTAATCTGGAGACAGCTCTGAGAGGTCGATGATGTGCTTTTGCATTTTAATGGTGAAGACATTAAGGCTCAGAAGGTAAGGAAATTTGCTGAGGGTCACACACATTTGTAAGAGGAAGAGCCAGAATTCAATTTC
The DNA here is from genome assembly GCF_048564905.1 of Vicugna pacos. Taxonomy (NCBI): domain Eukaryota; kingdom Metazoa; phylum Chordata; class Mammalia; order Artiodactyla; family Camelidae; genus Vicugna; species Vicugna pacos. The sequence goes on along the minus strand of NC_133023.1, from coordinate 95,290,836 downwards.
AGAGCCTTCTATTACCAAGGTCAATTGTTTTTTTTTATTCATCTTTAAGACTAGACAGAAAAGGAGGAAGCATACGTACAAGCTGGAAGAAGGAACAAAATCAGATGCGCAGAATGCAGGCTGTTGGTAGTTGAGTCCGTGCTGGAGTAGCTCTTTTCTGGACAGATCCCTGGCGCGTGTTCTAGGGGCAGGTGCGGCTGTCTAGAAGATCTACTCTCTAGGAGCCTGGACTTTCTAATTAGTGACCCGATGATCTTCAGTCGAGATTCCTTTGGCACTGCCTTGGGACGCCCCAGGCCCTTGTGGGCAGCCCTGACTAGCTGGATTTGGTCTGGTTTCTACAAGTTGGGTTCATCTTTGGGGAAGAAATAGACAATGAGGCTAAGCAGCTAGAGCTTCTTGAGTGACTGTAGGAGGAAGGGGAGGTATGTAAATTGGAGAAGATGGGATACGTGGAAGGGGGAGGACAAGGATTAGTGATCAGAGCAGTTTCAGGGATTCTTCCAGAACCTCACAGTAACATTCCAACCTGTGAGTTGCCCACCTCTGCCCCCCACCAAGAAACAAGAGAACTTCCAATGCAGGGAGGAAAATGAAGTGTATTTTGTAAATTTATCAAGAGAAGGACTCAGACCCAAGTTTAGATAAGGTAGGAAAAAGGGAGCGTTGAAGTCATCTAAATTAAAAGCAAAGGCAGGACCACGAAAGCAAAAATGGCAGCTTGGAGCCGAGCCCCAAATGATGGCTGGAGCTCCTATACTCTCCTTTGTCTCAAAGCCAATGCTAGTCGTATGAACTGGGAGTTGGCACTGAATGCAGGTGAGCATCCTACGGTCCCAGGAATAGAGACGCAAGGATGTGACAGTCTGAGAGTATGACAGGGTCTGCACTGCCCCTCTCATGGGCCAGAGGAGGCGCTTCAGGTCTGGGAGAAGAAAACAGTGCCTTTCCTGGCCAGTGCTCACCCTCAGAACATCTGCCTCTCGGAAGGTAGACTTCAGACTCGAGGGACCAGGCCCGTGGCGTCTTTACTACCCAGTGATATTTGGGTGTAGCAGAAATACAGAAAGCATCCCACACCATGAGACAAACCAAATAGCAACCCTAGGAAAACAAACATGGAGATGAGGTGAGATGATAGTTGTGAGTAATCATGATAGTTTGAAGCTCTGGAGATGCACATAAATAATAACAAGGGGTAGACCATGAGCTCCTGACAAGCAGAGCAAACCACGGTGCCATTGTGGATCTGTGGTTGTGCTTCAATCCACATTTTCCTTCTTTGTTGCTTCTGAAATGCTCTTCCATCAGTTTCACACTACCCACTCTCTTTCCAGCAGAGTCCCCGCATCACCTGGCATGTGTAAGAGCGAGGGGGCAGCCCCTTCCATGGGGGGAGAGCATGTCGCCCCGGCACCAGCAGGGGGCAGTTAGGACTCAGCCGGGAGCTCACCGCACAGCTGGCCTTTCCGCTCCAAAGCCGACCTCACCCGGGAGATGGCTTCCCAGTGCCATTGGTTAAATGAACCAAAGTTCTCATTTTTCCTTCCTGTCTGGAATTCAAGTACACCTGACAGACGCTGAGAGGCGTTGGGCAGGCCTGCTCCTTCAAGTGGTGTGAGGCTGGGAGAAGGTTCCGTGTCCCAGGTGACTCACCGGGCTGGTTACATGGACTTAGATGCTGAGTCTGAGTCTCACAGCCTTGGCTAACTGGGGGTCCACGGCGGACATGGGCTTGGGGAACAGACATCCCCAGATTAACCTGAGGTTGGATAACAGAGGCAGGATGAGAAAAAGGCTGCCAAAGAGAGACCCCCCGCAACCACCCCCAATTTTCCTGTCTTTAAGAATATACAGGCAGCCTGACTTAGGAATTTTTGTGCCAGGGTAGCGAAATGAACTGTTTTCTATGTCCCTCTCACACACGCCCCATGTTTGCTGCACATCAATATGCAAAGTTACTTACATAATCTCAAAGATGCTCTCTCGGAAGACTTTGAAAAGAAGATGAAATTACAACACTTATGGGTACAGAAGTGGGTGGGGGGAGCTGGGGAGCCTGGAAAGACGATCTGCCCACACAGACACAGTGGGATCAGGCAGGGCCAGAGATGCTCAGGGGCAGGAGCCAGTTGGAAGTGTCTGATGGAAACATCTGGGCTTTTCTTTACTTCAGGCCTGGCGCAAAGGCCAGACCAGCAGGCAAAGAAATGACTATGACAGGTAATCGGTGTCAGAAGTAGAGTCAATATCTGTGCCAAGAAAAAAAAAATGGGAGGCTCTGGTAGATGGCGGGGGGGAGCACCTCAGCAACGCAGAACCTGGTGAGACACCAGAGGTTCCCATTGGAAGGAACAGACAAGGCAGGGTAAGTAGCCTTAGGATTGGCTAGTTTGAATAATTTCTGTGGGCTCTGGGCACAGGGGCTGTCCCTGGCTGTCTGGTACCTGGCTTTGATGTGATTAGAGTCCAAGGATGGTGACTGGAGTGGAGAGTTGGGGGCGGGTGGACTCTGGATTGGCTGATTTGCATTGAAACCACCTCTCTGGCAAATTGTTTGTTATCTCCAGGAATTGGCTACCCTGAGAGGGGCAGTCCCTCCAGGGTCAGCAAGGCCCCAGATGTCAGGGCATCAGAATACAAAAAAATAAAAGACATGGTTATGACAGATGGGACAAGATCAGCAACTGAGTGTCAACTGAAGAAAAAAAGTCTTTGTTTTGTACTTGCAACTTTTCTCTAGGTTTAAGATTATTTTGAAATTAAAAAAAATTTAAAAGAGAGAAAAGAAAAAAAAGGGGGGGCCCATCCAGAATACAATATTCTCTGAGGGAGGGCCCTACCTTTTCCTCTCCTGTATTTTGTTTTCATGGCCTGACAGACACCCAGCCCAGCCCAGCACAGTGGGACTCATTACTAGTGCCCTTAGTAACTAGACCTCATGGAAGAACGCCGAGGACTGTTGGATAGACGTGAGGCGGTCCCCTAGGTCTACCATTTTGGCGAACACCTAGAAGGCAGAGCCCTGAAGAGTCTCCTAGACCAGGCACTATTAGGAGTCTTCCGCAAACTACGGGGCATGCCTGCTGCCCCTAACTGGACAAGCAGCTCCTGTAAAAGAGGCCCTGGAGGGATGCGCCTTATGAGTGGCCACACATCCTGATACCGCAATCTACCAACCTGAAACTCAAAATAAACCCTTTGAACAGAGAAGTACTGATAATGGTGCCAATAAGGCCCTCTGGACCTCAACATTGCAAGACCTCCAGCAGACTCACTGGTACTGGAAACAGAAAGATCCAGCCTTCCGCAACCGCTCAGTAAACCTCAGTAAAAACAATCTTGGGACAACAGGCTAGCTTAGAATTGGCTACGCAAATAGCCAGACAGATGCAGCATCAAACCAAAACATTTCACAGTGTAACTAAATTTTACATGAGGTGCCGGGAACTCCCGCAGACCTTTCTCCTGGGCATCCCCTGCAGCCTGGTGTGACTGGCTGTGCACCTCGTTCCAGGGCCCCTCCTGCTGGCAGGTGGACTTTCCATACTGAGCTGAGGATGGCAAACCAGTATCACCTACGTGCAAGTATACTTGCAAGAGTCCTGGCATGGTAAGCTAGTGTCAGGGCTGAATTGTGGGAAAATAAAGTTGAACGCAATAATTCACTCTGAGCAAAGTGACATTTGGCCAAACCATTGACATTGGCCAGGTCAGAAACTGTCAGAAGCCCCAGCTGTACTCACTATGCCCGATAAATTCCTTACAAGGCAACCTGCACTGCTTCTTTTGATCTCCCCCCGACCCCTACACTGGGATGACTGCCCTGGTATTATTTTAACAATCATGCAGGCAGGCTCTTGTCATGTATATGTGTGTGTGTGTGTGTGTGCGTGTATCCCTAGGACCAGGTGTGCTCTCTCTCCCTCCACTTGAACATCAGAGAGCCCTCAAACTAGTGGATCCTCTCACTCAGGGATGGGCCAAGCAAGGGGAATCCTTGGGGTAGAGAGGGCAGGGCACAGGCAGACACCTGGTTCTGGGGACATATATATAAGAAACTTTTGAATTACCTGACCACCGGCTGTGGTATGCTGTGTTTTAACATTCAACACCTGTAAGCTGGGGAGAACAGCAGACCTGGCACCGAGCTGAGTCAGACCACAACGACCGGAGTCCTCGGGGAAGAAACATAAATCCAGTGACTAGAACAAGGGTACAAGGGGGCCTGAACCTTGGGACAAGGTGTGTACAAAGTGGTAAAGAGCACGACTTTGTAGCCTTTCCATTCATTTAGAGCATCTGTCACGTGCCGGGGTAGGTGCCGGGCTAGGTGCTGGCTATACAGTGACAACTAAGGCAGGACGGTCCCAGCGCTGGTTAAGGTTGGTGAACAGAAATGGCTTCAGCTCTACTGCTAGCTCTGTGATCTCGGGCAAATCACTTGAGTGCCCTGTGACTCAGTTTTCTCAACTGTAAAATAGGGAGGGTGATATGTACCTTACACGGTTGTATTGAAGCAGTGGCAGCTCCTGGATTTCCAGACAGGAGTGACTTAGGCACAGTTTAGTTGGAGGCGACAGCCTAGGGGAGCTCATCTTGAATATCCTAGCAGTGTTTTTTCTTTATGTATATAGTTATTTGGATTTGTTTTCAGGGATATGATGGAGATGGGGAATAAAAGCTATTTTTCCTCCCCCTCAACCTCCCTGCAACCCCCAAGCCACTTTGTGACGATAAAGCAAAATAATGTGTCAAGTGCTTACTACAGTGCCTGGAACACAGTAAGTGAAACCTTCACAAAATCCAATTATACAGTTTTGTTCACAAAGACTGGACTTAAGCATAATCAGCAGGTTGGACTAGATTTACAGTGATTCTGAGTTCTCACTATGCTTCAGAATCGGCCGGGGAGCTGTTAAAAGATTCCTACGCCTAGGCCCAAGCCCTGGAGGCTCTGAATCAGTTGGTCTGGTCTGGATCCCTAAAATCTGTATTTTTAAAAATCTCACAGGGTGATTTCTAATGTGCAGCAAGGGTTGAGACCAATATTAGGGCCTGGAGATGTTCTTAAGTCTGCAACTGGGGGCCAAACAATCATTGCTGGCAAGAAGGGCAGCCTGCAGACCCTGGGACTGAGTGAGGGCCTTTAAAGTAGGGTTGGGGGCACAGTAAGTGACCACATTGATCAAACTACAAGGTGGATGGCTGTTTCCTTTTCCGTTTCTTTTTGCTTTTAAAGATACAGCATTATGTCAGTAGAGCTCTAACCACAGTGTTCTTTCTCATGCTTTTCCCAGTGGAAATGCCACATCATAAGACACTTTGGGAACTCACTGGCTAATTGAATGAATAATTCAATCTTCAGGAAGTTAGAAGCTGCATAAACATCCTTTTTTAAAATTTCTACTTTGAGCTCAGGATGTTACTTGGCAAATACATTTGAGAATATGTGTGTCTTGTTTAGTTCTGGGTTCACAGCATGTATTCCAGTGGCTTTATACAGAGTAGGCTCTCGGGAATTGTTTGTTGAATGAAGGAAGGAAGGAAGGAAAGAAATGAACATGGCTCCCTACGCTGATCAATGGAGTTGAGCTTAGGTGCTAAGAAATATTCTAGTTTAAGAATGCATACCTGTAAGACAGGGCTTTTGTCTTTATATTAGTGAGTTAATATTAACTTTAAAATAAATTATTGTAACTAAGATTTCTTGTGTGTGTTGTGCCCTCAGAAGACTTAAGTGAGTGAGGAGGTAGAGTTATGACTATGAGCTAGTATATCAATAGTTCTGATACTTCCTCCTATGCCACTAGATCTGTGCAAACTTGCATCTTGATTATTAAAAAAAATAGTTGTATCACAGTGTGTAAAAAATAACAAAGAATCAACCAAAAAAAGCTTGTAAAATTATTGAGCTAGCAAGATTGCTGGACCCAAAATTAACACACAAGATTCCATCACATTCCTATATAGAAGCAACAAACATGTGGAAGGAAATTAAAAATACAATAGCATTTTTAATTACACTGAAGGAAATGTAATACCACTTTAAATAAGTGGAGAGACATACCTTGTTCATGGATTGGAAGACTCAACACAGTAAAGATGTTAATTGTCCCCAAATGGATCTATAGACTTAATGCAAATCAAAATCCCAGCAAGATGTTTTGTATCTATAGACAAGATTGTTCCAAAATATGTGTGGAAAGACAAAGGAACTAGAATAGCTAAATCATTTCCAAAAAGGAATAAAGGGGAAGGAATCACTATGTAATGTTAACAGTTGCTATATACCTAGTAACCAAGATGGTGTGGTATTGGTATATCAGTAGCTCTGATACTTCCTCCTTGAATATGAGCCACTAGATCTGTGTAAGTTTGCATTTTGATTACTAAAAAAAATAGTTGAGTCACAGTGTGTAAAAAATAGACAGGTAGATCAATGGAACAGAATAAGGATCCTAGACTAGATGAACACAAATATGTTCAATTGATTCTTTATGAAGCTGCAGAAGCAATCCAATGGAGAAAGAATAGCGTTTCCAATAAAGGGTGCTAGAACAATTGGACATCCATACACAAAAGCAAAATGACTCTCAACCTAAGCCTCACACCATACACAAAAATTAATTCCAAACGATAACAGATTTAAATAAAAACAATATTATTTTTAACAATTTAGAAGAAAACATAGGAGAAAATCTCTGATATCCAGGGTGAGGCAAAGAGGTCTTATGTAGCATACTTTTAGATGATGCAGGTTTAAAAACTGTGAAAAATGAATTAGGTCTTTAGTTAATGGTATTATATCAATGTCAATTTTCTGATTTTGTTATTGCACTACAGTTATATAAAATGTCACCACTGGAGGAAGCTGGGTGCAGGGTATGTGGATTTTTCTATTATTTTTGCAACTTCCTGTGAGTCTATAATTATTTCAAAGTTTTTTTTTTAAAGGTCTGAATGCCACGTGTGTGGATTCCATTAAATTATCTTAATCATCTTTGTCAGGGTCATCAGAGTTATTATAAAACTCTGTGTAGTCATAATAAAGATTTATTAAGCACTTACTACATGTGCACTACTGTGCTAAGCATTTTACATTCATTATCCCATTTGATTCATGCTGTAGTCAGAAGAAATAGGTAGCATTATGTTACCTGCCTTTTACAGATCAGGAAACTGAAAATCAGAGAAGTTCTGTAACTTGTCCCAGGTCACAGAGCTATAAGGAGCAGAACAAAGGCTTGAATGTGGATCTATCTGCCTCCAAAGCTTGTGATTGAAAACACAATGCCATGATGACTCCATACTTGGGCAATTGTGAGGCCAAAATGAGGCATCATGTGTCAGTTGCCTAATTTAGTATCTGGCACATAACCAACATCCAGTGACTAGCCTGCTTTTATTATCATCATCTTCATCATTGCAGATGATCCCCGACTTACAATGGTTCAACTTTAGGATGCTGCAAAAGCGATATGCATTCAGTAGAAGCACTACTTTGAATTCTGAATTTTGACTGTTTTGCAGGCTAGTGCTATGCGGTCCAATACTCTTTCTTGCATTACTGGGTAGTGGCAACCACCGCAGCTCCCAGTCAGCCAGGCGATCATGAGGGGAAATCACTGATACACTTACAGCCATTCTGCACCCAGACAACCATTCTGTTTCATGTCCAGTACAGTAGTTTATAAATTACATGAGATAGCCAACACTTTATTTTTAAGCAGACTTTGTGTTAGAAGAGTCTGCCCAACTGTAGGCTAATGTAATTGTTTTGAGCCTGTTTAAGGTAGACTAGGCTAAGCTATAATGGTCAGTAGGTTAAGTGTACTGAATTTTCGACTTAATGATATTTCAACTTACGATAGGTTTATCAGGACGTAACCCCACTGTAAGTGAAGGAAGACACGTATTATTTACTAATTGTTGTCTTAGCCTTGGCACTGAGGAGCATCTGAGCCTTATGCTTAGGGCAATGTGAAGACCGCTGTAAGAAGAGTCAGATTCCTATCTGTAAAACATAAAACTAACTATCACACAGGGTTATTGTGAGTTTTGAGTAAAATTAGAGACGATAAGATACGTGAAGAGTGCTCTGTAAACAGCAAAGCTCCTCGCATGCTAACTGCGGATTCCATTTTATTCTATTACTTTACCTGGAGATTGGCAGCTAAAAAGCTTTTTCCCTCTCAGCCATGCCGCAATCCACAAGCTCATCACCCTGCTCGCTCACTGTGTGTTTCTATGGCATCAATCACCATAGTTTCTAGATCTTCTGTCAGAAATATTAGGTGAAAGGCAGTTTAACGGAAGGACTCGGTGAATTTGATTCAAAGGACTCCATCCTCTTCAGCTTGAAGCAGTGTTTAGCTGAGCAGGAGCAAGTCACATATTCACTGCTTCCCCCATTCATTGCTTCCAGATCCCTTTTGCCAAACTTAAATGAAGTGACGAACTTAGAGTTACTTTTGTGTATTTCAATAATTCATAGGTTTCTCCCAAATCATCTTTCCTCCTGGTATAGAATTTCACAGTCGTTCCTCTACATCAAGGGTTGGCCACCTATGACCCATGGGCCAAATATGGCTTCTCATCTGTTTTTGGATGGTCCTCGAGCTAAGTGGTTTAGTCTTTGTTTTTACATTTTTTTAATGTTTGAAAAAAGTTTTAAAAAAGAATATTGTTTCACAACACATGAAAATTACATGAAATTCACATGTCAGTGTCCATAGATAAACTCTCTTTAGAATGTAGATACTCTCAGTGTTTAGGCAGAATTGAATAGTTGTAAAGCTGAAAATATTTACTAGCCAGCCCTCCCCAGTAAAGTTTGCCAACCCCTGCTTTGCATGGTAAGAACATCAGTGATCCAATATGGAGGCCAATAAAAGCTAGTTAAGTCTAAACTCAACCTACACTTAGCCCCACCCTTCATCCCTACACACCGCTTGCCTCTTCTTTCCCCCACCCCCATATTTGTAACCATACTTGTCTCCCACACTATATTGCAAGCTCTTTGGAGGGAAGGATCCATTTTTTTCTCTTTCATCTTTGTATCCCACAAAGTGCCTGGCACAGTGTTTTACTCATAATAGACAAGTGAAGAGTGTTTTTTTATACAACAGAGCTGGAACACATTTCCATAGCAACTGGATTTCTGAAGTGTCACCATGCAGAATTCTTTATATGCAATCCATTCCATTCAGTGTCTGAGGTCAGATGTAGAGATGCTACTGGTAAAATCGTATTTACACTCTATAGCACAAAGACTCAGGAATCATGGTTCTGTTTCAATGTCTGTTGTTTTTACTCTTGGAGTCAAGAAGACCTTCTCAATATGTCAGACAACCCCAAAACCATAAAAGAAAAGATTGATACATTTGACTACACAACAATAAAGAATGTATGCATGACAGAAACCACTAAACAAAGTAAGAAGACAAATGAACTGGGGAGAAGAGGGGTTAATAACAGATAAAAAGCAAATTTCTCTAACTGAATAGCTTTTGCAAATCAATAGGAAAAAGACCAAAAAGCCTCCAAAAATAGGTAAAGAAGTTGAACAAATAGTTCACAGAAGAGCGAAAACAAATGGCTATTAACATATGAAAAGATGCTCAGGTAGATCCTAAGTGCAACTCTAGGGTCCTGGCTAGTTCCTGTCCGTGGGAGGCGGTGCAACCAACAAGAAGTCCTATGCGAATCCATTCTCTTACATCTTCGTCACTTAGGGCGAGGTCATTCCATTCAGCAGTCACTTAACACTCACCTGCTACAAACCAGACACTGTGTGCGCTGCTTACGTGCTTACCTTTTATCTAAACCGAGGTTGCATTCACACCGACTGTCTATCAAAATACAGAATCTTTTCATTGCCCTGAATGAATTTCTCCTGCTTCTTCCCAGTCTATCTTCTCTGACCCCTACCTTTACTTCGATTTCTGCCATCATAGATTAGTTTCGCCTCTTGGAGAACTTCATATAAATGGAATCATACAGAAAAAAGATACTCAGCCTTAGTATTCGTAAGAGAAATGCAAATTTAAATTCTACCATGATACCATCTTTTTCACCCATAACATTGAAAAAGCTTAATGACACATTTTATTCATGAAAGTATGGAGAAACAAGCACTCTCACGCATTGCTGGTAGAAGCATATATTTTCTCTGTATAAAAATACTCATGCCTAGAACAAAACAGAAGAGAAAACAAAATATGCATACCTTTTGACCAAACAGTTCTACTTCTGGGAATTTATTCTACAGATGTACTCATATATGTGTTAAATGATTGACACCCAAGGTTAGTAACTGCAGCATTTTTAAAAATAACAGCAAAACATTAGAAACAATCAAAATATAAATCAGCAGGTTATTGGTTAAATAATTGATGTTAAATCTATAAATACAATACTACACAGCCATAAAAAGAATAAGAAAAGACAGAATTTTCAATGTATGTCTACCCTCTTGTAAATTTTGAATTTGTAGCATGTGACGCATTACTTATACAAAAGTTAAGTTAATTTTTTTAATGTATGTTTGTTTCTTGTCTCTTGACGGTGGATACTTCAGAGTTTGTTTCATTGTCATTCCTTAGACGTGTGCTACACATGTCTATCTGTTCAGTAGTTAATAAAATCTATTAAAAATGAATGTTTATTTTGGAGAGCAAGGCTTTGTCAATTTAAAGAAGACTTTAAGCTATTGGTCATAAATGTTGGGACATAAAGTTTGAGTCTGGGGCTTTGCAACGAAAATCAAAGTTTGTAGAAATAGAAACACATTTTAATTTAGTCACAGGCGCTGATGGTGATGAATATAGGTAAAACCTTTCACTTATGGTGAATCATTAATTTTGACAATAGCAGTGTAAATAGGACCATAAACAGAATTTCCAATTATTCTCCTATGCCAAATACATCAGATAGGGTTTAGTCATGACATATTTATAATGAGTGATAGTTCTGCTTTATTGTCAGCACCAAGTTCTGTGTAGCTTAGTATTGATAATTAGAGAATGAAGGACTCTGCCTCTCCCCAAGTCTGTTTTGGTTTGTTATCCTTCCAGACAAATGTCAAACAAATTGGAATCTTTACTGGCTACTTCATAAGCTAACCAAATGAGAAAAAGTCTTTATTTTCTGAGTATATTATTTCTAGGGATGAGATAGGATTTAAAGCACATCCATATGCATATAAAATTAACTATTATACTAGTATTTAATTTTGCTTAACTAGCTACTAGTTCTGAACATCCTCAAAATCCAATGTAAGTCTCCAGAACATCCTCAAAATCCAATGTAAGTCTCCAGTATATGATTTTAAAACTCTACAACTCGATGCTTTCCAATGACACTAACAATATCACACTCAATTGCAAGTGTTATCGCCCATTTGCTGATCTGTCTCCCCAACTAGCGTGGGAGTTCTGTAAAGGCAGGGATCGTGCATATTTTCATCCTTTCAGCTTCCTCCTCTAGGTACTCACAATCATTGGCATAGAATAGATGTTCAGTTGGTTGTCAAATGAATGAATAAGTACCCTTGCCCCATTGTTTTCTGCAACATTCTAAAAAGCAAACGTAGAGACTTTATTGTGTAGATTTGGGGGTAGAAGCAATAGGCAGAGAGCAAGCAGGACCCCCCGGGAGTGCCGTACTGTCCCTATGAGCCCCTGACCAACCATGTCCTAAGTCGGTCAACAACTACTATGGTCTACACCTACTGGCACTCAAAAAGTGTAAGAACCCCAAAGGATTAATAAGCACTAACTTTAAACCACTGCGCTCTTGGTCTCCACAGTAATTTGTATCTTGTTAATTTCATTTTGGTCTTTGCTGCTTGATTCATTTACCAACATGGATAAAACAGGTCCAGACAACATCTGATAGAAAAGCTTAGAATTCAAATGAATCTGTTTATGCTTTAAACCTTGGCTCATTGACTTAATGGAAATTAAATGCTTAAAATTCATTTGAGTACATGTTCCTAACTAGATTTACGGCTTTTATCCATTTTTGTCTCTAAATCTCTTGCTACTGTATAAACCAGGAGTTGGCAAACTACAACCCATGCATAGACCGGTCACTTGTTTTTGTGAATAAAGTTCTATGAGAACACAGAGACACCCATTTGTTTATGTCTGTGGCTGCTTTCACAGGAGAGTTGAGTAGCTGTGGCAGAGACTGTGTGGCCCACGAGCTTAAAATATTTACTATTTGGCCCTTTACAGAAAAACTTTACTGACACCTGCTATTTCTGCACGATCATATGACAAAAGATCTAAAGGAGGTTAAAATGTCTCAACAAATAACTAATGTCTAACTGATCTCAAATATGTGCCAGATACTAAGAATTAAAAGATGATGAAGACCCTGAAAAGTATTTGTACAAGACACATTTTCAGCACCAAGAAAAGTGCATAGACCCATTCCAGGTGACAAGGTAAACAGCGGTGCATTTGCCATCTAAATATTACAGTGAAAAGCCACCAGACATAGCTTGAAGATCTGAGGCAGGCTAACTTGCTCTGCCTATCACAGAAAAATTCTATACTTTCCAGAAACCTGGAGAAATTCATTCCAGCGGACAAATACCTAACTCAACCAACCAATGTACTGGCGAGCATCTTGAATTGAAAGTAGGAAGGCTCCTAACTCTATAACTAATAAATAATAATAGCTAATACATGAAGCATGTATTATATGCCAGGCATATATATTAACTTGCCTAATGCTCATAAAAACTCTATGAGTTAAGTGTTTTATTCATTATCCTCACTGTACACATGAGGAAACTGACGTACAGAGAGGTAAAGTAACTTGTCCAAATCACAGAGTTAGTAAGTAGAAGTAGGAATCTGAACCTATGTGTCTTGGCTTTGCAGTCTAGGCTCTTAACTATCCACACTGCCTTTCACTGATTCGAAAACTTAGTACAACTCACTCAATCTCCCTGAACCTCAGTCTCCTCAGCTATCAAATAAAATGTTAGTCTTGATCTTTCAGGGTTTTATAGCTATGCTATTTCAAGATTCTTGATATTAATAGACATTTACATGTACCTAGCACTGGGAGAATTACAGAAGACAATATAAGACACAATTGAATAATTCAACAAATAATTAATGAGTGTCTACTATGTACCAAACTGTCCAGCAGTGAACAAAACAAAACAAAACAAATCCCTGCTCTTGTAGAGCTCAGAATAATAATGAAAAACACTTGTAGAGCAATTACAATGTGTCTTACACATGGGTCATGGTCTCTTTTAACCTTCACAGCGGTCATGAGCCCTATGCTACAGATGAGAAAACTGAGACTTGGAGAATGTGAAGCACTTACCAAAGGTCACACCTAGTGAGTGGCAGAGCCCAGATCTGTCCACTGGCAGAGATCATGTGCTAATCCATGTTCATAACTCTCCTTACAAGGACTTTATAACCAACTAACTGGCCAACATACAGTTATAGGGAACTGGCTTAAAAAGAATCTCTTGGTATTTTGATAGTTTTTTGAAAAGTGAAGCAAGAGTAATGGTAGGAACCTAATCCGCAAAATCACATCAGAAACTCTGAGAAACAGGCCGGAAGAAAAGGATTCTTATCTGTCTGGTGACCTCTGGGCCTCCTGAGAAGAATCACAAAACGGATTTAGAAATTGAGTCTCCCGTACTAGGATTAAAATTCTGAGACAAAGTAGGAAGGCAAAGAGTGCCTGAACCTCTGGCTGGGGATTAGGGGAATGCCCCACGGAGACAGAGGACTTGTTCTAAGGAAGAAGATAGGAAAAAAGAAAGGAAGGAAGTAGGAAGGATGGAAGGGAGAGAGGGAGAGAGAGAACATACTTGTGTTTTTGGTCTTGACTTTGATGTGATCAAAGAATGCATTTGGGACCCAAAGTGGTCTCAATCAAATGCTCTCTAGCCCAGATCCTGGGAAGAACCTGTGATTCCTCAAAGTGTACTGCCAAGCAGGGAATTGAGTCTGGCAATTTCAGTTATCAAAACTGAGCAAGGATTCAGAGCCAAATTTTGTGACTGTCCTAAAGTTTGATGGGACATTAGGAAACAACACTTGCACAACCTGAATGGATTTGACCATTCCAAGGTCCACCCACAGTAGACTTTAGAAGGTCCTTGGGTCTTTAGTCCTTGTGTTTATATAGCTAAAGCCAAAGGCTGTGTAACTATCCAGTGAATTTAGAATATTCCACTGTATCAACCATTATATGAATGTCATAACAATTGCTACATGATGGATCCAATTGGCTGGGTAGGGGCTAGGATTTGGCTCTGTCAATAGGATGTGTGTAGGGGGAGAGTCATGCAGGTTTGAATCTCAGCTAGGATTCAGACACATCTACATTCTTTTTTTTTTTTTTGATGGTCACCTCTTTTATTTACTTATTTATTTTTCTTTACTTTTTTTATTGAGTAATAGTTATTTTACAATGTTGTGTCAAATTCTAGTGTAGAGCACAATTTTTCAGTCATATATGAACATGTATATATTCATTGTCACATTTTTTTTCCACCATGAGCTACCACAAGATCTTGTATATTTTTCCCTGTGCTATACAGTATAATCTTGTTTATCTGTTCTGCATTTTGAAATCCCAATCTGTCCCTTCCCACCTCCTACCCCCTTGGCAGCCACAAGTTTGTATTCTATGTCTATGAGTCTGTTTGTTTTGTATTTATGTTTTGTTTGTTTGTTTGTTTAGATTCCTCATTTGGTATTTTTCTTTCTCTTTCTGGCTTACTTCACTTTGAATGACATTCTCCAGGAACATCCATGTTGCTGCAAATGGCATTATGTTGTCAGTTTTTATGGCTGAATAGTATTCCATTGTATAAATATACCACCTCTTCTTTATCCAGTCACCTGTTGATGGACATCTAGGCTGCTTCCATGTCTTGGCTATTGTAAATAGTGCTGCTATGAACATTGGGGTGCAGGTGTCATTTTGAAGTAGGGTTCCTTCTGGATATATGCCCAGGAGCAGGATTCCTGGGTCATACAGTAAGTCTTTTCCTAGTCTTTTGAGGAATCTCCATACTGTTTTCCACAGTGGCTTTCCTTGCTTCCCTCTCCCATTCTTAATGATTTAGATGTCTTCTTTTACAATTTTGTGTTTATTCTTTTTGTAATTCATGGCAGTTATCTCTTTTCCAGTTATAAGTTTCTCATTTTTGTAGCATCCTGCTTCTTTTCTATTTAGAGTAGACCTGTGAATATTTCTTTTAGCATGGGTTTAGTGTTGCTAAACTCTTTTAGTTTTTGCTTGTGTGTGAAGTTCTTTCTCTCTCCTTCTAAAGGATAGCCTTGCTGGATAGAGTATCCTAGGCTGCATCTTTTTTTCATTCAGGACTGTGAATATGTCTTGCCACTCCCTTCTGGCCTGTAGTGTTTGTGTAGAGAAATCAGCTGAGAGTCTTATGGGGGTTCCCTTGTAACTCACTCTTTATTTTTCTCTTGCTGCCTTTAGGATCATTTCTTTATCCTTGACTCTGGCCATCTTGATTATGATATGTCTTGGTCTGGGTCTGTTTGGGTTCTTCCTGTTTGGGACCCTCTGAGCCTCCTGTACTTGGATATCTGATTCTTTCTTTAGGTTTGGGAAGTTTTCAGTCATGATTTCTTCAAATACCTTTTCAATCCCCTTTGTTCTTTCTTCCCCTTCTGGAACCACTATTATGCGTAGATTGGCAAGTTTTATATTATCCCATAGGTCCCTTATATTGTTTTCATTATTTTTTATTTGCTTTTCTCTCAGCTGTTCTGATTGGGTGCTTTCTGTTATCCTGTCTTCTAGGTCACTTATTCGTTCCTCTGCATTATCTAGCCTGCTTTGTACAGCCTGTAGGTCAGCTCTCATCTCAGCAAATGAGTTTTCTAATTGTACTTGGTTCTTTATAGCTTCAATTTCATTTTTGATATATTTTATATCTCTAAACACTACTTCCTTTAGTTCCTTCAGTACTTTGATCAGTCCTTTTTTGAAATCTTGATCTAGTAGGTCATCAATGTCTATTTCCTTGATCGTGCTTTCAGGGGATTTCTCTTGATCTTTTAATTGGGAGTGGTTCCTCTGCTTCTTCATATTGCTCATATCTCTCTGGCACTGTGGCTTAAGGAGTATCAGTTATATAGTTCTCCTGGAGATGGTGTGCTCTTAATGATTTTATTGAGAGGTCTTTGTGTCTTCGCCCTGTTTCATGTACTCAGCTTGCTGTTTCCAGAGGCCTTCTGTTGGCGCCCTTGTCTGTGCTGCTCCCAGTGGCTGTCAGCTAGCAGATCGCACCCCCTCCTAACACTGGGTCAGGAGCTGAGCTCTTACCCAGTGGGCGAGCAGGTCACTCCCCCTCCTGATGCCGCAGTCAGATGCTGCACTCAGGGGGAGGCAGGTGGGTGGATCCCCCTCTCAGCACCGTGGTCAGCTGCTGCATTCCTACCAGGAAGGCGGGTGGCTGCCCACCCTTTCCCGGCACCAGTCACTCCGCTGCTCTGTGCAGCTGCCCACTCTGCCTCGGGTCAGTGCTCCGAAGGCAGGCTCGGGGAAGACCACAGAATGGCCCCAGCCCTGCTCCATGCCAATCTCAGCTCCTTGTTTGTCTTGGTGGTGGAAGTTCTCTGAGGTGCCAGGGCAGAAAGATCCTATCTGCCTCGGGCTGTAAACAAGTCTCAGTCCTGCCTAGGAGGTTGTGGAGCCCCTGGGTGCAGATTCAGGGCTCGGCCCCGCCCCCGCCCGGGCACTGCACACAGGAGGAGGTGGCGGCCGTGGCTGTGCCCTGCCTCTCTTCTCACCAGAAGTGCCAGTAATGGTGGCACAGGTCTGAGGAAACAAAGGCTATGGCACCCCTCCCCCCAGGACACATCAGCTGTGTTGCTTTGCTTTTTTCACTATTTATGGGGGACCAAGGTTGTTCTGCTCCATATCCCCTCCCAGCCACGGTGTGCAACACCCGGCGGTCCCCCCAGGCTGCCTCAGTGCAGCCGCCCCAGTCCTTTGCCGGGCTCAGGTGGCCTGTCCTGGCCCCAGCTGCCGGCTTGCATCTCGGGCTGGGTGTCGCGGGGACACTTTGTGCCCGTTTAACTCAGTTCTGTCGGTCAAGGGGTGCTCAGGGCGGATCTGAGCCTCAGAGGCTCCCACTCCGTCCCGCTGGCCTCTCCGGTGGAGAGGGGGGACCCAGCAAACGAGCGCCAGTCCTCCTTTGCCGCTCCCTCCCAGCGGGATTGGTCCCGCACTGTTTTGCTTTTTCTTCTTTCTTTTTTCCTTTTCTCCTACCAAATTTTTGGTATCCTTGTCTTTCAAAGAGGGTGATGTTCTGTCGGAGTTCAGCAGGTGCTCTGGTTGGCTGGGTGGGTCTGTGGATGTGAGTTTTGGTGTATTTGTGGGAGAGGGTGAGCTACGTGCGTCCTACTACTCCGCCATCTTGCTTCTCTCTCCCAGATACATCTACATTCTTTAACCTCATTGAGACCTCCAATTCACTACTCCATCGCTTTATCTCAGTTCTTTGGCTTCCTCCCATCCTCCCTTCCTTGTCCATATTACAGAAGAAGAAATGAAGACTGCAAGAGATTAAATGACTTACTTGAGGTCATACATCTCACATGCGGCAGAGCCTGAATTGAAATGCAGATCTGCCGTACCCAAACCCACACTGTAGGTTGTTCACTCTGCTAACCTGGAAAAAAGGCAAAAGAAAGTGAGGAAAAATGACAACGGGTAAAACATAAATTATGACACTGAAATGCCTGAAGATATCACTAATGTGTCTCCAAATTTTCTCCCACCCCCAATATAACTGAAAGACTCAGGACAAATAAATATATTTCAGATGAAAATTAGGCCATCTGTACTGCTCCTCAAACATCCACATTTTCCTTTTTTTTCTTTTCTAAGAAGCCACTCACTGGTGCCATGCTGATGTGATACCTGTCCCTATGTTTAGAAATTTGAGATTTCAAAACTCAGTTTCCTAAAATGTCAAATTAATTGCAGTCTTATTCGCCTCTTGAGGTGATCACGGTGCAAGAACCGCCCCCTCCCCCCTGCCGCCGCCAGCCTCTAGCCACAGCAAGTCAGGCTGCACAGGAAACTAGTAATCAGCCCCCAAACCCATTCTGCTAGCCGAATTCCTGTCTGTATACACTGCTCGCTGCCCCTCCTTGTGAGTGTAGGTCAGTCGGGTCTGGGGGCAGAAAATTAACCAGGATACAGGCCAAAGGTGGTTGGATTTGGATCCCAAGGACTGGAGGCTCAGATGGAGAATTACTCAAAGCAGCCAGGAGTAGAAAGAGGCAGATGTACCAGTCCTTCTGGCATCAAGAAGTCCTTAGTGGGTACTGAGAATCAAGCTAAGGAAACCAGCGCAGTCACTATACAGCAGAAGCAGGGTGGAAAATGAGAGAGAACAATGGGAACAGAATGGAAAGAAGGTTGGAAGCAGATTGAAAAGGTCCCTGAGTACTGAGTGGTCCTTACAAACACCTTCGCATTCTGAATGCTCATACTTCCTTCCCAGCCTCCTTTCTCACCATCCTCCCCACAGCTAACCACGTGAACACAGCCAGTTCTTCCACATCCCTAAGGTCTCCCATATGCTGGTCCCTCAGCCTGGAATACCTTTCTTCTACACCTTGGCCCAAAGAAGCCGATTCATCTTTCAAGGATCTACTTAAAACCCTCCTTCTCTGTAAAGCCTACCTCATCTTCTGCACCTTAAAATTAGTGATCACATCCTCTATATTATCATTATGAGGGCCTACAAATCTCTCCTTGTCTAAAGAAAACCTGCTATTTCCCCAGGAGTGAGGCTTTATCTGAAACCTTTCCACTCTCTTGGCCAGTGCCCTTTGTGAGTTGTGGTTATTTGTGAACATGTCTGCATCTCCTACTAATGTGTAAGCTCTAGGGGGGCAATTCTGGAGGACAGACACTTTCTTTTTCTTAATTTTTGTCCTATTTATCTTTGTGTCCCCAGGGCCTAGCCAAGGAGCTGGTACAAAGTGAGGGTCTTGCTAAATGTTTATTGAATGAATGAATGAATGACTGTTGGATGAGGAGTTAATGAATGAATTCTGGAGACAAACCGGGGCATAGAAAACACTAGAACAGCAGACAAGGCAAAAAACACTTACCTGTTTTATTTACACACCATCTTTTTCCAAAAAGGACTTGACGTGGCTTGAAAGTCACACATATTTAGATTAGGACAAATGGAAAATTAGTACATTGCTGAAGAGAACATCAAGTGAGCGATTTTGTTGTAACAATTTGTCTCTTGGTTTAAAGCAATGAGAAATAAGTATCGATCTTTGAAAACCCATTTTCTGCTTTTGCACTCTTGACAGAAGCACACAATTCTCAGTAAAACAGTCACACTCCTGGAAGAGATCGAATATGCTGGATACTAACACACATGTCCTTTCTCATTAATTTTTTGTTATTCTTTTCTCAGCACTAACTGGTGAAGTACAAAGGTGAGAAAACAAATGTCAAGAAGAGATGAAGAAGAGAAGTGTCAAAAAAAAATGAAGATTCAAGGTAAAAGATGAAGTAACCTTTGCCCACTGGGATATGCTGTTAAGTGAATCAACTATTCTTACATCTAACAGCCATCAACATCTAAAGAAGATCTGAAGGGGCTTTCCTGTGAGAGAAAGAGAGAGAAACAGAGGGAGACAGAGAGAGAGAGAGAGACAGACAGAGAGACAGAAACTAAGAGACAGAGAGATAGAGACAACATATACCCAGGTAAGCTAAAAGAAAGATAAGAAAGAAAAATCAGCAACTCCGTCAGGAAAGGAGGAAGAGGAGTGGACTAGGACGATAGAAAAGTTACCGCAACTGAATGTTGAAATTCTTCTGACCTTTCTGGCAACTGAGAAAATAACTCATGAGGGCCTACAAATCTCTCCTTGCCTAAAGAAAACTTGCTGTTTATCCAGGAGTGAGGATCCAAGAGTTTCTGTTTGAAACTTTCCCCACTCTCTTTTGCCCAGTGCCCTATATGAGTTGTGACTCACACTGGCACGGTTGGCTGTGACCTTGAGAACGAGGGAAGCTGAGAGGCCTACAGGGTTCTGAACATCTGGAATTGTTAGCTCTGTGCCCCTACCCACTGAGTTGCTCAGCCATGGACTTTGACAAGTGATAGATAAGAAACCTTCCTCCAAAAACCACACTTTGAAAGCAAAGGTTAATTCTTAAAATGCAAACATTTAGGTTATTTGCCTTGACTTCCTTTTTTAGAGAAAACCATTGTAAATTACCATGATGGTTTATTTAACTTCTCAATTTAGAAAATCTTTTCAGAACCTAGGGAAGTAATAACTAAAATTTTCTATCTGTTAATTACCTTTTCCCATTGCCAACAGCTTAAACCTAGTCCCCTCCTCCCCAGAAAGACAAGTTATAGCTAACGCTTAAACATTCATCTCCCCCTTCTAATTGCTGTGTAGGAGTAGTTCTGTGATTCTGGAAGGAAACTTCAGTGAATAAATGAACGACTCTCTCATTGCTATTTGGAAGTTATAAAAATTACAAGACATCATTCCATTATATTCTCTCATTTCCTTGTCATTGGAAAAGGTTCCAACCTTTCATCATATTAAAAAGCAATTATCAAAATGTTTTATTTCATAATAAGTTTGACTACTAGGAGAGAAAGTATTCAGAAATCAAAATAAAGGGGTTCTTTTTAGCATATAAACAGGTGAGTCAATCTTGCAAATCTGAAAAAAAATTATCAGTGAAAGATTACTCTTAAAAGCAACTTTTTGGAATTTGGTGTCTTCACTTTGGTGTTTCTGTACGGCCTAATTCCCGTTAAACCACTGTGATTGCGTGAAAGATGTTATCTTCTTGCTGACTCAGGTGACTTGAATTACAGCTCCTTCCAAGTTTGGCGCACAGTGCATGCGCCAAGGTCGCTGGGTTTGTGAGAGAGAATCTGGAGAGTGCACTCTTCTGGAGTCAGTCGGTCGACCAGTAGTATGCTCTGAAGCTGCCATGTGCAAGGCACTGTGCTTCAGAGCTGGGGAGAATTACAAAGGGATTTAGAGATATGCCACCCAACCCTTTCATAATAATTCTTAACATTTGTACAGAATCTTACAATTTACAAAGGGCTTTCCCCTAGGTTATCACTTTTGATCCTCACAATAACCTAGAGAAGCCAGAACAGCAAGTCTTACCAATCCTCACTTGTTACATGATGAAACCAAGGCTCAGAGGCTTTATGTGCCTGGCCTGACATCATGAAGTGGGTTAAAAAAGGACCCAGGGCTGGAGCCTGAGTTCTGTGATGAAGAGTATAGTGCTCTTTTACATCCTGTGGCTTCTCACATATCAGCAAATGCAGGGGCACTCTTGGAAGTGACAGAGCAAAATCGAATTGTATAGGGAATCTGCAACCTGAGTAAACAGTCAGAAAGGAGCAAAAGTTACAAGAGTGAAGTGGGCCAGGGTGTCACTCATGACCAAGGCTGCTAGACCATATGACAGCTTTGTACGAATTAGAAAGAAAGGTGTTCGCTTCTGATGGATGCGGTCTAGGAAGTGTGTGGAATTTACAGAGTCTTTGTGAGAAGTAGCCCTTCCTCCCAACAGATGTGGCCAGTACCAGGGTTCAGGGTCTGGTGAGCACGGTTTAGCTTTCTACCCTCATTATCTTCTTCTGCTGGGTGCCCAGGGGCCAGGCGTTTCTACACAGCCGTAGCTGGTGGCCCTAACTTAAGTGACTCGAAATCCTGAGAATAGGGAAAGCTGGTTAGAGTCTCTGCTACTCAAAGTGTGGTCCTTGGACCAGCAGCATGGGTGTCACCTGGGAGCTTGTTAGACAGTCAGAATCTCAAGTGCCTCTTCCAGGCCACCTGACTGAGAATCTGCATTGTAATAAGATACCCAACTGATTTGTGTGCACAGTGCGTATTTATGTTTAAGAAGCTCCAGGCTACAAAGAGGAGGTGGGCCAGGTATGGGATTTCTGGGAGTTGGAGACAGGCGAATCAGTGCTTATACGTGGACTGGCAAGGCTACAGAAGAGGGCACTCAGTAAAGAAGAGCCCCTGCCCTCCAACAGAGGCGCTCTGCTCGGAACTCAGTGTGGCAGGAACTTGTACTCTTCCTGTGTCACTCCCTTCCACGTTGTTTGCACCATCGCTGATGCATTAAGCCCTACACGTCTAGAGCTCATAATCCCTGTTCTCAGGCAGGTCACTGTCTCAAGATAAGAGAGAATATTCAATCCAATGCAATAAATAAAGCCCTGGGGGAGCACAGAGGAGCAGTAAACGCCTCTGCTTGTGATATTTGAGAGGAGAGTTGAAACACAAGGAATTGCTCACACAGCAAGAAGGGTGTCTCTCCAGGCAGAGAAGTTTTTTCTCCCTCACTGAATTGTGGACTTTTTGTGAGAGTCAGGTTTAGTTTATATCTTCCCCCTCTCCTTCCCTTATTCCAGGGCCAAGCACAGTGGCCCATGCACAACTGTTAATTAATGCTTGTTAAGTGACTGATGAACTGATAGGCTGACTGGATAAATAAGTGAATGGCTTTGGAAAGAGGAATCACACAGACTAACATGGGAGGTGGAGAGACCTTATAATTGCCTAGGAATGATGTGGTTAAGATCTGCATTTGGGCTATGGCTGGAGAAATGAGGGAAAGGTCTAAGAAATACTGTACTATGCTAAGATTTCTTGTCTGAAAGAAAAATGCAACAATGAGATGGAGATATTCTTAAAATACACCTTTGTTAAATCTGAATACTCCTTAACAATGAGCTGAGCGAACCGCAATCAGATCCATTCTCTCCAAATGGGTTGAGTGGAGGGCGCTGGGGTTCCATTTTGCTTGGGGTGAGATAATGGGCATTTTCCTCTGACAGATCTTCATTGCACAAATAAGGCAGGAGTCCCCTGAATGAAATCCGGTCATTAGTCTATGTTTTATAATCTGCCTTACACTTCCAGGGAGGGGCAAATGGAGGGGATCATAGACCAGCAAACCAGGGACCCAAAGGGGCTCATCTGGGCTCTGTTACTACAACAAAGCACATTGCAGCTCATCAATGCCAGAACCTCCTCGCATGAATATTCAGTTATGCAGCATAATTGGCTTGGGGCCTGCATAGACTGTAGGTTGAACGCAGATGGCATTTTCTACAATATAAGAAATACATCGCAGACATATAAGGAAGTTAGACTGTACTCCTTAGTGTAAAACATTGGTGGACTTTTCAGGGCAGGCTATGACTCTGCAATTTCTAGTTGGGGCAATAGCATAGGCTGGGGCAGAGGGGATGAAGATAATGAGTTTGGGCGTGAACACACTGAGTTTGAGGTGTCTCTGAGTCATTTAGGTACAGCTGTCCGGTGATAGCTGGAAATATAAGTCTGGCATTCAGTAGAGAGGTTTGAGCAAGAGATACAGACATGAAATCTACAAGCATTTTATTGCTAACAAAAGCTATAGAAGTGAATTCTCTCTCCTAGGGAGACAAAGCAAGAAGAGGAGAAGACTGAGCGAACCCAGGGAAAACCCAACAAGAGCCAGGACGGAATGGGGTCCAGGAAGCTGAGGGAGGACAAAGTTTCATGATGGAGGGGTTGTCAATAATTTGGAATGTTACAGGAGGTTGAAGAGGATAAGGGCCTCTCAGCCCTTAAATCATTACATTAGTCAGTTAGTAGGTCCTTGGTGATCTCTGCCAAAGCCGTTTTAGTAGTGCAAGGGAAGAAGCAGCTAGCTTGCCAGGGGGGGAAAAATGACTGAAAAATGAGAAATGGGGACTATGAGGGGTTTGGTGTAGGAAAAAAGAATAGGATGCTGGCTACTCAGAGAGACAGGTTCTGGGGAAGGAATTTTAGTATGCTAGAGATTTGGGCATTATGAGCAGAGGACGGATTTGGATAATGGACGAAAGGGAACTGATGGAGGATAGGTCCCTGAGGAGGTGATGGAAGAGTGTGTCTTAGAAAGGAAGAACACCTTTCCTTTGAAACAGGAAGGAATTAACAAATAAACACGGCAGAACGTGATGTTTTGAAGAACAGCATCATTAATAGAAATATTAGTGCCTAGAACATTAGCAAAGAGGAAAGACGCAATTAGGTTTGGTTGTGTGAAAGAATAATTAATTTGAATCATTCATGCTAACAACTCACCACTTACACCTGATTAACATATGGTACACTAACTATCATTCATACCAATGCATATGTGCCATGTTAACTTCGTTTTTAAGTTTTATTTTCTTTCACAACTAAACTCTTTTCAGGTCAGCTCAGGCTCCTTAACTTGTAACTTATGTAATAATGTTTGTTCCTCATCTTAAAAAGATTTTAGAAGGAGTATTGGCTTGGACAGGAGAAAATTCTCAGATGTTAGTTTACTTCTGCGACATTTAACTTGGCAATTAGGAGATGAGAGAGGAAAAAAAATAACGTATATACAGGAAAAAAAGGAGGGCAACTTTATGGCCTTGTCACACTCAACAGGTACGCCTGCTAATGGAGCTGCTTGTCCCATTTTGAGAGAAGATTGTGTTTTTGAAAGAAGCTTTTTTCCCTAGGCCTCTGGTAGTTACATATAATTACTGCATCCTAGGGAACACAAATGTGATGAAAACTCAGCAGATGTGTTCTTTGGAGGTCATCTTGTAAGACGTGGTTTGATGTGCTCTACAGCAAAACTTATTCTGAGATTTTTTGTTCTCCCACACAATGACTCATCTGTGGATCTAAGACACTAAAAATCTGTATTATTTTAAAAGGTATTAGAATATGCTTTTAATTCTGTTTTAATTTTATAATGTTTACTGTGCAAACATTATGAAAACAAAAACTACCTTTTACTGAATGCCAAATACATGATAGACACGTTACAGGCAATATCTCAGTACTCAAAATTTTTTTATTGAATCTTCTTTAATTTTTTCATTAATGTTGAGAGATAGGCAATACTATCCATTCCTAAGGCATCATCTGCCATGTACCACACATATCTTTGTTCCCATTCACAGCAAATATCATTAAAGAGCTCTCTCTACTCCCTGTCTCCAATTTTTCCCCCATGCTACCTCCAATCAGGCTCTTGCCTCCAACACTTTGGAAAACCTGTTCCAGTTAAGTTACCAACAACCTTCACATTCCCAATCCACAGGTCAGTTCTCAGTCATAATCTTCCCCGGCCCATAGAAGCACTTAACACAGTGAATCACTCCCTCCTTCATGCACTTCCTTCCTTAGCTTTCAGGACACCTGGCTGTCTTGATTTTCCTCCAACTTCACTGATCACCCCTTAGTCTCCTTTGCTGGTTGTGCCCCATCTCTGACTCCTTGATGCTGTGAGGCATCAGAACTCAGTCCCCAGAGCTCTTCTCTATTTCAGCTCCTTCCCCAGGTGGTCTCATCTAGTCTCATTCTGTCTCTACACCCACGACTCCCAGATGTGTACCTCCAGCCCTGACTTCTTCCTTGAACGTTAGACTCGTGTTGCTACTCAATGTCATCTCCACTGGGGTTTTTAATAGACATCTCAACATATCCAAAATGTTGTTCCTGATCTTTCTCCACAACAAATGATAAAGACGGAAAACCTTCTCCAACCTCTACTTTCATCTGATGTAGTCAGTAGCTAAGCCCTTCATCAGATGTAGGCAGTATTTCCATCCTTCTGGTTGTTCAGGCCAAAAAATTTGCTCTCTGGGTGATGAATGCCAGATTGCCTCTGACTCCCTGTCACCATAAATAATGTTGCAAAAGAAGCATTCCAATTTAGAAACGAATTGTAGGTGAGGGTGCGAATAGGAAAGGCAGCTGCTTCTGAGCTGTGACTAGAATGATGAGGCGCTCGTGTTAGGGTCTCCTTTTCTCCAGCATGCTATAGAGCCTCAAGTGTTGGAATTCAATCCAAATGCTTCAGCTGGGGCAATAATCACGATCTGGGATTGTGTGCTGCCAAGTAATTATGTTAGCACTTTTTCTTCACTGAATTGACTAGTTGTTTGAATCAGTTAACCCAGTTGGTCATAGATTTTGACCCTCCACCTCTATGCTCACTCCCAGGAAATGAACTCACACAATCCCCCCAAGTGATGCAGACCATGGTCTTTCACCTCAAGTGAAGCTCAAAGGAAGCCTCCAAACTCTTCTGTATCCCTACACAGTGTTTCCTACTGTTCTCCATAGCAGCAGTTTTAAGCCTTCTCCATCTTATCTCTTCTCCCCTCACTCTCAGTAGGTGACATCACCTCCTACTTCATAGAGAAAATAGACGCTATCAGATGAGAGCTCCCTTAAATTCCTACTACCAAATCTACACATTTGCTTGCATCCACACCCACCTTTTCCTCCTTCCTTCTTATTACAACGGAGTGCCCCACCTTCTGTCTAAGAGGGATCCTTCCATTGTGCTCCCTGTCCCCTCCTTTCTCGCTTGGTTGGCTAAATTGTACTCTCTCCCCCTCAATACTTCAGTCTCTGTACTTCTACTAGCTATTTCCCATCATCATGTAAATGTGTTCAAGTCTTTTTTATTTTAATACTTTATTTTTAAAAATCTTTCTCAACCTCGATCCCCTCCAGTGACCTCTATCTCTACCCCCAACTCCAGCAACGTAGCAATGAAATTTATTGAAAGAGCTATATTTGCCCCCATACACACTCAGCTTCCTGGATCTCACCAAAGTTTCCTTGTCACTAAAACCAAAAGACACATTTCTCTCCTTATCATATCATATTTTCATTCTCACCAGCCTATTGTCACTACTTTTTCTGCTGTGAACCTCTCTCTTCTTGGCTGTCATGATACCTCATGCTCCCAACTTCCTTCCTATCTCTCTAGCCATTCCTTCAAGATACCCTTTGCAGGCTTATCCGCTTCTGTCTGCCCCTTGGTGGTCCTCATTTCTGGGCCTCTTTGCTTCCATTATTCCTCTATATACTATACCTTGGTAATCCCATTGATTCCTATAGTGGCTTTAATTGCCATCCATCTCCCCCAAATCTCTATCTCCATCCCTATCCACGTCTCTCTGCTCCAGACCTACGTTTCCAACTCCTTTTTAGACATCTACACCTGAATGTCCCATCTCAAAATTAGATACCCATGACTGAATTTATCATCTTTCTCAATAATTCCCCTATGATCACTGCCACTGTTACTATCTCAGTGAGTGAATGGCATCATCAGTCATTTGATTTCCCAAGCCTGGGAAACTTCAAAGCACTACACATATTTTTTTTTAATTGAAGTATAGTCAACTTACAGTGTTGTGTTAGTTTCTGGTGTACAGCAAACTGATTCAATCATGCATATATTTTATATATACACACACATTCTTTTTCACATTTGTTTCCATTATAAATTATTACAAGGTATTGAGTATACTTCCCTGTGCTATACAGTAGGACCTTGTTGTTTATCTGTTTTGTATGTAGTACTGCTGTGTGTATCTGCTAATCCTAAACTCCTAATTTATCTTACCTCCACTTGTGCCTTTGGTAACCATAAGTTTGTTTTCTGTCTGTGAGTCTCTTTCTGTTTATGACACATGTTTTTATCATTACTAAAATTTTCGATTACAGAAAGTACAGCTGCTTTAATTTTATCAAAATTAAAACAATCCATAAGTATATAAAATAAAAAGTGAAAGTCCCCACCAATCACTTTCCCCAGGCGTAAACCACTGTTAACGTGAAAGCGTGTATCCTTACCGACTTTTCTGGGGACATATATCTGCCGATATGCATACACGCACAAAGTTTTGTTTTTACACATTCTTTATCATACTGTATGTACTGTTTTGCAACTTGCTTTTCAGTGTAAAATATATTGCAGATATCGTTACATTATACATCAGATTGATATAACTTATTCTTTTTATTAGCTGCACATTTAGTTTCCTGTCTCCTCAGGCAATTATAGGAATTGTCTTATTCAGTACCTCAAACGTAGTGGATGCTTAATTAGTATTTGAGGAATTAGACTCATAATTAAGTGACTACCGTTTATTATGCTTAACAATCTCTATCACACAATTGGAAGAGTTAGCATTTATTACTGGGGACAATTTGTTACAGGCGTGGACGCTTTATTACCCTCCCCCCACCAAAGGCCAGTCCTAGTTTGCTGGGGGTAGCACCGTGGCTTATACAACATTGCATCTTCTATGGTGTTTATTGTAGAACCGGGGTCAGAGGAAGCACCTGTAATGACCAGCATGCTGTACTTGGTTAGATAAACAGCTTAAAAGAATGTCAGACCTCCGTGAAGACTATACTTGCTCACGCTTCTGGGCTTGGGTCAAAAGGAGGCAGAGAAGAGAGGGGTAACTTTCTACCACTCACTAGCTGCACAGCCACTAGCCCCAACTAGGAAATATTCCTCAACCTCAAGTCCACAGCCCAGTTTCTTTCTTTCTTTCTTTCTTTCTTTCTTTCTTTCTTTCTTTCTTTCTTTCTTTCTTTCTTTCTTTCTTTCTTTCTTTCTTTCTTTCTTTCTTTCTTTCTTTCTTTCTTTCTCTTTCTTTCTTTCTTTCTTTCTTTCTTTCTTTCTTTCTTTCTTTCTCTTTCTTTCTTTCTTTCTTTCTTTCTTTCTTTCTTTCTTTCTTTCTTTCTTTCTTTCTTTCCTTCCTTCCTTCCTTCCTTCCTTCCTTCCTTCCTTCCTTCCTTCCTTCCTTCCTTTCTTTTTTGACATGTACGAGACTATTTATTGCAGCACTTTTTTAAATAGCAAAACTTTGGAAACCATCATTAGGGATTCTTTTTAAAAAGTTATGGTATAGCCTATTACAAGACATTGAATGCATTGCCTGTGCTATATAGTTTCAATTAAAAATAGTTAAATAGAAAGTTATGGTATAGCCATACAATGGAATACCATGCAGTCTTTTTAAAAAAAGCTGTTCATATTCTGGTATATTGCTTAATGTAAAACAACAACAGTATTAAAATAGTCAAGGTGCAGAGGAGTAGGAGTAGGTATATTACACTACCATGCTGAAGCTAGTTAGTAAAGGACGGGGAGAAGGACTGGGAGAATATTTTCTGGGTGGAAGACCGCTAGAGCCAATTCAGCTCGCTGTCAGTCTTCACAACCTGATTTTTCAGGTCCACCGACTAGGGAAGTCTGATCCACTGTAAAGTATACCCCTCTATCTCTGCCCCTGAAAGGGCCAGGGTCTGAAGATTTGATGGAGCCTGTTACACTAGGTCTTTGTTCTTCCCCTATAATTGCCCTAGAGTTTTCCATTCCTCTGGGAATTTGTGGGCTGAGGATTTTTTTAAAGTCTTTCTTGCATGAACTAGGCCTTCATCAAAATTCACTGCGACTCGGATTCATTTCCATTTCTAGTCCCATTGCTGCCTATAACCAACTAAGCATGATGGATGAGCCGGCTAACATTTTGAAGGTGAAAACTGTCTATCCATCTGACCATCTATCTAACATGTCCCCTGATTTGAGTGCCTCCCCCCTATTAATGTAGCACATCCTTCAGTCTTGCCTCCCCTCCCATCTAAGTGATATGGGGTGTAAGCACAACCCTTCAGCCTTGTTTTGATGATGAATACTAGGTTCACATAAGTAAATCTTGAAAACTTGGGAATTTACCAGTCCTAACTTTTTGTTTAATTTACATAATCATTTGCATAGGACCGCATATGTTAAGGAAACATCTGTAGCTTTCTTATGCATTTAGATGAGATGAACTTTTTTGTCAATATTTGAAGTTATCGCTTATTATTTATTTCTTTTGGGTCTTTTAAAAATATTCACACCAGAGTCATCCAATGCAGCTGAACAATCAGAGTCCTATTACTCACTGAAAATAAATACAATCATGGGCATTTTCATAGCCAGAAATGATCCTCCCAAATCAAAGCATTTGCGGAATGAATATATTTGTAGATTTGCTAATTCCACCCAAGTCTTGTCCCTAAATCTGTTTTTCAATGAAGGTGACTTAATATTGTCAGTTCAAAGACATTGTCTACCATTCAAAACACTTTGATCATCGTTTGCGTTCTTCCTTTCTCTCTCCATCACTCACTTTCCCCTACAAAAAAAAATGCACATAAAGCCCTACAGGGAACAATGGATGTGGGATTACATCAGAACATTTCAAAAGCAAGAGGATGGATTCTGAGGCAGATATCCAGGGGTCTAAGCGCCCACCTAAGTTCTTTTGTAACGTGAGATGGTAGAGGGGCAAATGGGGGTCTAAGAGCCTCGTAGCAGTGACTGGCACCAGTGCTCCTGTGTGTTTAGTAGTTAATGTTAATCTGGCTTGGAGAGTCCAGTGTCATACCTTGAATGGGGTAGACACGGTGGGTGGGCCATGAGGGAGTGAGAGGTGAGTGGGTGGGAGTTAGAAAGAGAAAGGGGTTAAGACGTACTCTGTTGCACTGTGCTAGAAAATACATAGTGCTCAGCTCCTTTAAGCTTCACTTCAACTCTAGAATAAATGTACTATTATTATTACTTCTTCAAGTATCACATCTAGGAATCTGTCACAGCTCTGACAAGAGCTGGGATTTGAACTCAGCTCTGCTGTCTCCACAGCCCACCTCGGCATACACATTCACTAGAGGAATGGGGACTAGATTTATGGTATTGAAACCCAGGAGTTTTTCTTTTTCATTGTAAGGGTCCAATTGTCTTTATTTGTTTTCATGTATGTATTTCTTGAAGAGTTAGTACACTCTCTCAGTACAAGATTCGAAAGATACAAAGAGGTATAGGGCAAAAAGTAAATCCCTCTTCCTCCCTTGTCCCCTGATGCCCAGTTCCCCTTCCTGAAAGCCACCACTGATACTGGTTGCTTGTGTATCCTTCCAGAATGTTCATCTCTTTACTCGTTTCTACCTAAGGCCGAATATGAACATCCTGCCTGGCTGGGAAGCTATGGTGACATTTGGGATGGGATGAAGAAGGCCACCCATCGTGCTTAGCCACAGAGCCTAAGGCAGGCAAAATTCATCTTCAGGGGTTACTCTGTTGCCTTTGGGTGACCCTTCTCTCCTCCATCCCCCTACTGTCCTGCTCACCCTGACCTGTCCTTTCCTGCCAGCTTCAGACAAGTCCTGCTCTGTTCCCTTACTCGGGACCCAGCCTGCTGCGCCTTCAGGCACAGTCTTGGCTGAGTACTTCAACCCCACTAAAGAATTTGTGGGTGTCTGTAGATTAATGAGCCACCTTTTTCACAAAATATGTTGACATTTTAACAAAGGGCTTCAATCAAAAGAGTGACTTGAATAATAGGGATTTCAAGTGCTTCGTCATTACAGGCCAATAGGCCAGCATTTTTTTCCCCCAAGAGGTATGACCTTGTGGCTCTTCCTGTCTGCTTCTGCTCTGGGTGTCCGGCCACCTGGGTGCCTGGAAACTTTGGCCCCCTGAAATTGTTTGACTCTCAGGGCAGTAATAACCCTGATCTTGATCTTTTTTTCTTTCAGGATGTGGACACTTGGAGTTTTTGAAACAAAATCTCCAAAGCTGTAAATAGCTCTCCTCTAATATATCCTAACTATAGGCTCAAATATTACCTACAAAAACAGTAAGAAACAAACATTACAATGAATAGAATTATTCTGCCTTTAATATTCACTAAATGCTATCTCATTCTGCCTCTTCCAAAACAATATTTAGAATACAAAGTTGGAGCAGACGGCTTCACAAATTCAACATTTTCCCCAATCTGAGGGTAGGGGGAGGTGGGTATCTCTGCCAGGATTTAGTGAAGAAATCTTTGTTTGTCAATGGAATTCATTTTGATTTCCACAGGTAATAGTCTTCTCACACAATTAGGTACAGCTTCACAACTCAAGGGAGAGAAACAGTTGGGATCTTCATCAAAGTTATCTGCATTAAAGGAAAAAAAGAGTGCTTTCAGCTGTGGCAGGAGGGACTTTGCACGCAGTAGAATCATAAGATATGTTTATCAAATGAAGGAATGAGTAGAAGAACTAGAAAGGAAGTTCAAGTTGCAGTGCTTTCCTGGGATAGTTTAAGCTAAATCTGGGGTGAATTAATTCATCCTGATGGCACTGGGAGGCAATTACAAGTACAGATGTTCCTCCTGCCCTGTGACTAGTGGGCTGCATTGTTCACAGTAACCTTAACCTAGGGGAGGCTGTTCATGGACAAACACTGGAAGCCTTCAGGAAGAGACAACATAAAATTGTAACACACCCATCTGTATCTCCTATGAATCTGATATTCTTGCTCTAAGGTTTACCTGTTTCTCAAGCCTGAGAGTGCCTTGTGGTACAGAGGGTGCCATTTTTCACTTGGCGCTAATGGAATTGAGTTTATGGCTGCCATATGTCTGATGGCAGCATCCAGACTGCACTTTTAGAACCTATGGCCCATGTAGCTGGACTACCTGCCCCACAGGCTGAGTTCCTGTCACAACTGGGGAGCATCTCCCTGAGCTCTCCGGGTCTATAGCTTGGTCCAATGACATTAAAATCCTGGACATGGTATTTGCTACTGCTCCTTCAAAGAAAAAATATGTACATCGGGGCTGTATATTTGTTAATGAAATGATACCCACTGGGGACAGGAGGGAGCCAAGACTAACGAACCCTCTTGCAAAAATATTTCCCAATCAGCCCCAACTATTCTTTACTAAGGAACTTCCACAACTCATGCCCTCTGTGTGCCATGCCCCCCCCAGTGCCTCCATATGAGCACCAACATATCTACAATTTGGCTGGCCAGAGTCCAATGGATGCCTGTGGCCAGGGAAAGATTTTCTTCATAGGCACCAACTTTCCCATGCAGCAATAAAGACTGAGATTCCAACACTAGTCAATGCACCTTAACTAGAAAATGGTGCTGCCTCATACAGTCCTGCAGCTGGTAGACACTTTGGAGGTGATCCATCTTGGTCCCAGCCATGTTCAAGGTAGAGGGGATGTAGCTGTGAGTAGGGAAGCGATGTGCCCAAGGTCACAGAGTTAGTGGCTTGCACCAAAGCCTTCTGACTCCAAGTTGGGTGCTCTTTATTTTTTCACCCACTATACTGTTTCCAGATTGGCTGCAACCCTTGGAAGTCGAACTGCTGTATGGAGCCAATATAATGAAAACTACAAGTGAATGAGGTGGTTCTACCACCAGCACTGAGATGGTGGGAGAATGACTACAGCCAGGCCACCAAATATGTTCTGTGTGTGACCTGGAGTCTACTTTGGGCTTTAAGAAAGGCAACCAAAGGCCACTACACTATGGTCCACCTGGAAGCACAGAACAGGGACTCATTGCAGAATCACCTTGAAGTTCTTAAGTTCTTGCTCTATTTTGCCTTTCTATTTACTTTAGGCCTTTAGACAAATCCTTGCCCTACACTTTCCCTCCTAACACCGATCTCCACCTCAACATCTGTCTCTGTATCTAGAAATTTGGCTTCCTCTGGAAGAAAGTGAGCATCTGGGAGTGATGTGCAGCTCAGTGGGATGGGGTGTGATGAGCACTAGCCTTAGAGCCAAGAGACCTGCGTTCTGGCTCCAGTTCTGCTGCTGATGGGCTGAGTGACTATCCATAAGGTATTCTCTTTCTCCTGTTTACACTTCCTCATCTGCAGAAGGCGGGGATTGCACTAGATATTGTATAAGGTTCTGTCTGGTTTTAACAATCTGTGACAATTCTAATTACCCATGATTTTTTTTTCACCTCCAGACCTCTAGTCTCTTCTGTCCTCCATTAACCTAATAACCCACTGATTTGTACCTACTAAGTTCACTAGGTGCTTCTGTGCAAATTTCTGAGCCAAGCGTGAGCCCAGATCGACACCAGCACACGTGCATTTAGTTTTGAGGAGGAATCATTTCCCAAGACCACATCTGTGGCCTCACATTAATTCAATACCTCTGGGATGTACGTGCTGACAGCACAGCTTTTTCTCTTACCATTTGGGGAGCTTATTTCTGAAGGAGTGCCTTGCACGGAGCCTGAAGATTTGAAAATGGAACTAATTGCAGATGACTTGAGGGATGGTGGCAGCAAGCTGTGCTCAAAGGTTTTCTTCAGTCTTTCCTGTTTCCGCCCAACGTGGAGCCCACACCTGCTGCTACCATCTGAAATGACACCCAAAACAGTTAAAAACATAAAACTCATCAAATTCTACACTTCAAATGGGTAAATGTGACCTCGACAATCCTGTTAAAAATATAAAGCCCAATGTACACAGTGTGCGTTCTGGGTACCTCAAAGGGTCAGATTTTCTATGAAGTTGTGAGAATTTCGAACTATAATGTGTAGGACAGGCAGAGCCAATTCATGCACCAAGGATACCTGCTTTCCCTAGAGCCCAGCACAGGGACCAGCAGGTTACTGACAAGCCCAGCATAAAGAAGCAGGATCTCTGTGCTACTCATAGAATCTTCCGGTTCAAGCACCATCTTCCCTAAAGGCAATAGACTGAGCGAAGCTACCTGAATTGGATGGAAGAGCCTTTTGATGCATAGAAAATAAGTTTGCCTGGACTTGAGATATTCTCAGAGGCAACACCAGAGTCCACTACATCTCTCACTGTGCAGGAAGGGCCATCGGTCCATCTGGGCAGTCCACCAGCTGGGCATCTTAGGGATACTGACAAGTTCTCTCCACCTCCACCATCACTCCACTCAACCCACTGTTGGCTACAGGACAGAAAGCCCCTGTGACCCAGTGCCTAGGACACAGTAGGCACTCAGTGTTCTTTTAACTGACTTGAGACTCAGGTGACAGCAAGGACAAGCAGTCCAAGGAATCTGGGCCAAAAGAGAAGCTTCGCTGAGTTAAAATATGGCCCAAGTCACATCCTTCACCTGACTTCATTCATCTCTATACAAAAGTACAAAGCATTTTCCTGACATGGAAACAGCCTCCATTTGACACTGATGCAGTATGAACTCCAGTCAGGAGACAAGTTAATCTGATCAGTTTTGTAAAACCTGCAAAATTTAAAACCTTATCCAAACTAGCGTCTTACCAGAAGAGTTATCCAGCCGCAACCACCCGCAACAAAAATGCAGTTGCCACTGCTGGCGGACCCGCTCCTTCATCACGCAGTGGAACACAAAAATGAGGAATCCTAAACAGAGAGAAGAAGGGCAGTCTTTTTCAGCTTCTTTCACGCACTGTTGCCAATGCCTAGACTCAAGTGTACTCCTGTCACCATCAATACTCCTTCTAAGGAACCCCAAGGCCATTACTGGTTTTCTGAGGTCAGCTTTCTGGCCTCCTTCCCAATGGAAGTGATGATAAGAAGGTCTGTATCAAGATTTCATGTCAACCACAGTTTTCCTCCTGGACTGCTGTCCATCCTAGAGTTTGAGGCATCAGGTCTGCAATGGGCACCAGCCGCTGAGATGGCTCTCAATGATCTGCACATCCTGGCATTCACATCCTATATAGTCTCCTCTCACGTTCTACCAATAGGATATGGCAGAAGTGATGCTATAGCAGAAGTGATGGCATGTCACTTCCAAGATTAGGTAATAAAAGACATTGTGGTCTCTCTCTTCCCTCCCGTCAGGAAAGGATGACCCAGATAAGATTCAGAGCTGTTTAGAAGCTACAATGGTGATCATATTATACTATTTAATGGGTCAAATCAGCATGTTGTACACCTTAAATTTACACAATGTCAAATATCTTTCAATTTTTAAAAAAAGAGATGTTAAAACTAGTAGTAACCAGTGGGGAGAGGGAAGAGGGAGGGGCAAGATAGGTATAGTGGGTTAAGAGGTACAAACTACTATGTATAAAACAAATAAGCTACAAGGATATATTATTCAGCACAGGGAATATAGCCAATATTTTATAACAACTATAAATGGAGTATAACCTTTAAAAATTGTGAATCACTATATTTTACACCTGTAACTTATGTAATATTGTACATCGACTATACTTCAATTTAAAAAAAGAAAGAAGAAAAAGAAGCATTAAATGCTCTGCTTTATGGAATGGGGAGCTCTCTGTCTCTGGGAAGTTTTGGGTGGAGGCATGTGACTTCCTGTGACTCAATGGGAGGTTGGATTGGGAAGATCTGGGTTCTCTGGCCCTGGTCCTGAGACTCTCTGATTCCAGAGGAGAGGCAGTGATCTAGAGGCTAAACAGGAAGACATGTCTCATCACCTCTCCCGAGGGCTCTATCTCCATTTGTAACTGAACAAGAATGGTGATGAAGCCAACAGCGTTCACTCTTTTTCTGAGCAGCGGCCACCTGGAAGGGAGTGCAGCAGCCTGATGAGAGCAAAGCCCAGCCTCTGAGCAGGCAAAACTCCTCCAGCTGCAGCAGGCCCAAGGGGCAACAGTGACAAGCAGCACCTATGATTTCCCGCGTGGAGTTTAGCTAGTTCTCAGACTTCAAGGTTATTCTGTGAATTCCAATGAGCTGCCTGCCAGCTCTCCCTCTCTGCCTGACAGCCTTCCTTTTCTCTTTCCAATAACAGATTGATCTGCTTACTCACTAGAACACAGGCATGAAGGAAGACGTCAGGTTTTTGTCACCTGTATTTTTATGTGTGCATCCCTCCTTCAGAAATACCTCATCACAGGCATCATTCTCTCATGCCTGACCACAGGGCCACCCCCTTGAGCCAGAATTGCAAACTTGCCAACTATCTTTTTAATGGCTAATCTGTTCACTTGTTTCATTGCATTCTTCTTTTGAATATTTGGGTCGTGTGTGTGTGTGTGTGTGTGTGTGTGTGTGTTTGTGTGTGTGTGTGTGTCTATGTAACTTGAGTCTGAGACTCAGAGCTCCAAAAACACCCTCTCTGTGAGATGGTACATCCTACCTTGTAGGCGGGACTAGGAACTAGGAATGCTTGGTGCTTGACTGACATAAAGCATGTCTGACAGAGACAGCTTGGCTCTGTTGATGCTGAATCTATGGGGCTTTGGTTTTAGTTCTCAGGAGATCTCCCGTTGGACTCTGCATCCACCCATGCAGGCTTCCTGCTTAGATAGCACTCTCTCCTTCCATGTTGGCTCATTTAATGAAGCCCCAACACCTGGCCAGTGTTTCTAATGGCTGCCGGTCAGTCATTGACAGGAGAGGCCTCTTGGAGTATCTTTTCCTCCTTTGAGTTCCCAAAAGGGGAGATTTTTCCAAAGCAGCAAAAATTTTGGTGGCTGTCTAGCTAGCCACAGAAAGTACAGGGAAGCAATGGTTACCTTGCAAAGTATTAAAAATGGCAAAAAGATACAAGAAAAGGATCCTCACAGGTCCCCAGGCAAAAAAGGCAAACCCCCAGGTGAGGCCAAGCAAGAATGTCAGGCTGGTTGTGCCTTTGAGGTCTTGCAGGATCATCCTCCGCCGAGTCTTTTGGCTTTGGGTTTTCATGGAATTCAGTTGAACAAGAACAGTGCAGAACATGGAGAGATTCATGAGAAATATGAGGCAAAAATAAGCTGCCACTGAGATGTAAAAAATAGGATCATCTTTAATCCAACAACTGTAAGAGACCAAGGAGAGAAGGCAGTTGTGAGGTAGAGAAACATAAACTTATATATATATATATACATATATACATATATATATATATGTATATATATATATATGTATATATTTGCATTTTCCCTTTTAAATTGAAGTCTAATCAGTTTACAATGTTGCCTCAATTTCTGGTGTACAGCATAATAGTTTAGTCATGCATATACATACATGTATTCCTTTTCATATTCTTTTTCATTATAGGTTATCACAAGATATTGAATATAGTTCCCTGTGCTACACAGTAGGTCTTTGTTGTTCATCTATTTTATGTATAGTAGTGTGCATCTGCTAATTCCAAACTCCTAATTTATCCCTCTGCCACCCTTTTCCTCTTCTGTAACCGTAAGTTTCTTTTCTATGTCTGAGAGTCTGTTTCTGTTTTGTAAATAAGTTCATTTGTATCATTTCTTTTCAGATTCTACATATAAATGACATCAAATGGTATTTTTTTTCTCTTTCTGGTTTACTTCACTTAGAATGACAATCTCCAGGTCCATCCATGTTGCTGCAAATGGCATTAATTTATTATTTCTTACTCCTGAGTAGTATTCCATTGTATAAATATACCACAACTTCTTTATCCAGTCCCTCTCTCTCTCTCTATATATATATATTTTTAATGGACGTACCGGGGATTGAACCCAGGGCCTTGTGCATGCTAAGCATGCACTCTGTCACTAAGCTATACCCACCTGCCTGAACTCATATTTTTAATGAGACTCAGAAAACCACTGAGTCAGTTTCATTTCACATGAGAACATCTAAGCCTAGAGTGTAAACCAACTTGACAGAGTTCACTCTTGCTCACTGGGGGCAGAGCTGGGACCAGAACCCCAATCTCCTAAGCCCCAGTCCAGGGTTTTTCCCAGCTTCAAGCTGGAAATCCTAGAGGATATTCCTGCCTTACATGTGCAGAAATCTTTCAGTCCAGCTTCCTGGGAAGCTATTCTCTTCCTCAATGGCAGAAAAACAGATTATGTATTTCCCCCCAAAGTGGCTTTTATTTGCAGACTAAATTCTGCTTTGCATGATAAATATCACAGTCAAAGGACAGGGACAACGACTGGCTTTTCTGAATGCTTTATTAAACAAGGATTAGCTCATCAGAGTTAATGAAAATGCAACAAAAAGAGGGCAGCTCCAGCTGTATTGCTTTAAAATATGATGTTTATTTTCAACCTCCCACCACAGCTAGAGGCTTGAACTACAAAAGGCAACACTGGCCACTGGACTGAGTAATGGCTCTACAATTTCTATTAAAGAAGAAATATGCAATGATTCATATGAACAGATAATTCATCTAATAATATCTCCAATTACTGCAGTTATTACTGCTGATTTTTGAACACAGACAAGCTTTCACTAATTTAACCATGTGTCAACTTAGCTGAGACTTCTTTTCTAGAACCAGGAAAATCCCTGTGGTCATATTGTTCACGTTGGTGTGGATATTTTCATAGATGGGAGTTTGTGTGTGTCGGGAGGGGGTGGTGGGGAAGCATTCAGTTTCCCTAATAAAGCCTAATATTTAAGGTTCCCTGAGTATCATTTTCAGCCTTAGGAAGGGCTACAGAAAACTCTTAAAAAGAGGCAGCGCTATATGTTTGGATAGAGAATCACCTCCAGGACATATTAAGTATCAAACAGTGTACATCTACCATTTGGATAACAAGAGACTATCTACACCAATTCAATAGTTGGTAAAAAAAAAAAAGAGTTGCATCAAGGGGCAGAAACTGGGGAGCTGGGCGTTGGGAGTGGGCCTTACTTTTCATCCTCTACACTTTCGTACCTTTGGATTTTATACCATGTGCATGTTTTACTTCTTCAAAATAGAACTATTTTTTTAAAATCTCTTAGAGCAGTCTGCCTCTTACTAACCAATTCCCATATGAAAGGGCTCTTTTCAGGGGGAGTAGAGTTGATTTGGTTCTGATTTTGCTTTGATTTTGATCTTCGAAGAAGACTTGCCATTAGATAGACATTGGGGATACTTTAAGTCACTAAATAGGCAAGGAGGGAGGATTGAGGAGGAGATGAGAAGGAAAGGAAGAGAAGAGGGAGAGAAAGAAAGGATAACAAATTATAATTAGAAAGCGTATGCTGGCAAGGGCAATATAATTGTGACCCTCTGGAAACTGTCATCTCAGTATGAAAGACGGAGGAGTCTGGGCGGCAAGACCCCTGCATTCCAGCCCAGT
This sequence comes from Vicugna pacos, assembly GCF_048564905.1. Lineage (NCBI taxonomy): Eukaryota > Metazoa > Chordata > Mammalia > Artiodactyla > Camelidae > Vicugna > Vicugna pacos. The sequence continues at coordinate 95,251,119 of NC_133023.1, read as the reverse complement.
GGGAGAGGAAATCTACAGCGAAAAAGAGCTTGAGAGGCTATGATACAGAGAATGGATACGAGTAAGTAAAAACACGATCCCAAGGGTGAAATGAGGTTGTAAAGTCTGAAGGACTATGTGCTATCTACGGGCCTGTAAAAGAAGGTTCTGGAGAGGTGGAGCGAAGTAAATGGCTTACTACTCTCTGATGCCTGTCGGTGAGAGAGCCAAAGAGATGGACTTATACATCAAAAAGTAAAAAGAAAAAGAAGGAAAGAAAGCAACAACAGGACAACAAAGCTGAACCAATTTACAAAGGAATGTGGTGGAGTTTTCTTCAGGCGAGACCCTTGTTGAAACACAGGAAGTGTTTTCCCACCTGTTTCAGTATTTCTTTATAGTGGCCACCCCTCCTACGTTCTATTAGCTTTCTAATCATAATAGCTGCCAGATGTCTATAACATAGATGTGCTTTATCATGTTTACTTGCATTATATTGACATCATTATTATAGTCCCATTTAATAAATCTGAGAGCTCTTTAGCAGCCAAGAAATAGTAATAAGTAAACAAACAAACAAATAAATAAAAGTTGATAATTACGTAGCACTTACCATGGAACAGGCCACATGCTGAGCACTTGATACACATGATGTCACTTTGATTTGCACCCAACACTGAGAGCAAATATTATTATCCCCATTTTCCAGAGGAGGAAGTGGAAGGAAGAGGTAAAGTTGCCCAAGGTCATGCGGAGCCCAGACACCTAACCATTGTATCAGTGTGCCCATGAGTGTGTTAGGGTAAAAAGGCTGAGGACGATTTCCTCCCTGAAGTCAGGGTCAAGACCAAGCCCCAGATCCTGGTGGTCAGGAGCATCACCATCTGAGAAGCAGAGATGCTGGTACTTACAATGGAGTCGTTGAGCTCAGAGTCCCATACAGATCTTTTTTCACACTGAGTATGATCGCCACCACGATCGCTGGGATTCCTAGAGTCAGGAAGCAAGCCAAAGGCATCCCATTAGGAAGCAGGGAGAGATCCTGATCGATGACTGTGGGTGCTGATACATTAAGACACTGTTTAAATGAGCCACAGATGTGCGACATCAAAATACCATTGTTTGCAAAATGTTTATGAATTCTTTCAAGTTAAACATTTCTAGGAGTTCTCCAATCTGCTAAACTAAACAGCATGCCAATGGCTCCAATACAACACCCACTGGTTATTAAAAATAGCACAAGTGCCAAAAGAAATCAACTTGGCAAGAGAAGTATCTAGTACGTGGGAATGCAAGTTCACATAAAGCATTTCTTCTCAGATGATGGGCTGCCAATTTGTCTCCCTTTCAATACTGCCTATTAGTTCCCGGTATCTTTTTGTCTAGGTCACCTTGGAGGAAGGGCACAGGCAATCAGCTGCAGCCTTCAGTGCTTTTCTGACAGGGGAGCTGTTGCCACACTCGTTACTAGTTTGACATTTTGACTAGATCGACCGCTTAACGACCAGTCAATTCAGCCAGAGTATAATAAAGCAATCAGTTCAGTCAAAGTGGTCAAACGTGACGTGAGTATAGACACAGGGTTTCAAAATCCAATTACATGGACATTTGCAAAACTTACATGATTTCTTTACGCCTAGCAATGTATTTCTCCTAAACGAGGAGCATTACACCCGCACGTACTTTAGGGGCTTTGTAAAATACTTTCCAAAGCAGTTTCAAACCCCAGAGTGCCAAATCTGAAAAAAATCCTCCACTGTCCTACTCTGCGATTAACAGGACGATCCCTTCGGATCCACACACGACACACCTAACACAGTGCCCAGCGCTATGTAGATGTGGGAAAAAAAAAAAACACCTGTTGGAGGCCAGCAGGGAGGAATGAAGTCTGTGCATTTAGAAAGAGAGTTGTGAGACAGTCCCCAAGCTATGTTTACACTTTGCTAACTAAAACAGAAAAGATCCCTACTGGTTGTTAAAAAATGTGGGCAAATAAATCTACCCCCTTGGACAGGGATTTCAATAAAAGAATAAAACCTTTTCAATAGGGTGCTTTGGCACTAGGGAGACAGAACTTCAAACGTTAAACAGACGCTAATAATTATTTTCCTTACATTTGATTGGATTTGTCTAATACTGAAAGGCTCCAAAACTCCCTGTCACAGGCTGGCTCCGCAGTGGCTCCCTGGTCCTCCCTGCAGGTACCTACAGAGGCCCAGCAGGCAAAGACTTGAACCACAGCTGAGCTGAATTTTGGCAGAATGCCTCTTGACCCTCTGCAAGGAAGATGGGGCAGGCCTGCGAGGAGGTGCTCCGAGGTCCTCTCCTACGCATCTCCCTGTACTCTGGGTGGCTGGGATGAGACACTTTCCCACCCCCTGCCAGGTTCTGAGGCTGTGCGGAGCTTGGCACCCGGCCCCCTTGGAACAGAGCTGCCCAATATAAAACCGCATAGCAGGGAATCCCACAATCGTGAGGCAGCCATCTGTTCCCTTTGGTTTTGGTGTCATTCTTTAGAGTGTGTGGGACAAGGACTCGGGAGCTGGCACCTTTAGCTACTCTTCTTTTCACCGTCTATATATGTAAGCAACTGAATCAGAAAGAGGCTTGTTGCATCTTTACTGGCTGTGCTGGTCAGGCTTTGGCTTCGGCTTGGGTGTGTATTTGACACTTTCCAAGTGTTTTTCCGCCTCCAAGTACCAAGCCTTAGCCTTGCCCGCCTCTCCCTGCACCCCAGCAAGTGTGTGGAATCGAAGATCAAAGAGATCAGAAGGCAGCCTTGGGGATGTTGGAATACCAACGTGGAAGGAGCCAGTGCAGGAGGAAGGCTTGGAGGAGGAAGCCGAGAATGAATGATGACGGGGAGTGAGTGCTACTTCCAGCTCCTTCGCCGTTAGCCAGATGTGGGTTAGCTGCATTTTGGATTATTCATGAAGCCTCTTCCATGACATTTTTCAGTCTTCCAGTTGATTCGAGGCTAGGGTCACCGGGCATAGAGGGAAGTGTACTGTCGGCTTTTGGCTTTGTGTTTCTGATGGATTTCCAAGAATACTACAACCATTTTTTCAAATCACACTTTGTTTAGTATTTGTCTGTCTCTGCTCCCCACACTAATATGGATAATAGCACTGTGTATCCAAATAAAGCACGTAGTCTGTTAATGAGCTCTATTAAAAGGATGAGTAGCTAATTGGGAAGCTATTGTCTTCACAAAGGCAGTGGAAGATAAAGTCTCCCTGCCTGGGTATTCTGTCCATCCCACTTAATACACATCTCCTGTGGATCCAACACATTTTCTGAACCCCAAATCTGTTTCAAACAGGCAAGGCAAGGGAGGAGCTGAGTTGACCACGTCAGTTAGAAATACAGGAAAGCAAGCCAATGAAATGACATTTAAATTAGGAACTATTCATGCTGAGTTCCTTTCTGGCTTCTATAAGGGCCATAGTGATGGTGACAGTCATGTGGCATGATGCGAATCAGGGTGTGTTGGAGACAGCATCCTCTCGTACCTTGCAAGTCCTTTCCCTGGCCCTTAAACAACATAACTAGATCATAGAGGTCAAAGTCCACACTATGGAGATAGACTCCCTGGTTCAAAGCCTAGTTCTGCTACTTACCAGCTATGTAAATTTTGGCAAATTACCTCATCTCCCTGTGCCTCAGTGTCCTCATCTCTTGAATGGGAATAATGATGCAACTTTTCCCATCGAGATATTGTAAAGAATATATGAGTATGAGACACTTAGATTAAATGAGACACTTAGAACAGCGTTGGGCACATGGAAGTGCTACCTCAGTGTCGGCTGTTATAGCCATGAGTATTTGTTAGGATTGTAACTTCAGTAAAGGGAAGGATAAAATCTGACAGGTTGACTACTGTAGATCCAGCCTGTAGCACAGCACACAAGCAGGGGCTCAGTAAATATTTGTGGACCAATTCCTCATAACAGAGGTTAAAAGTTGAATTTATAGCACAATACAGGCAGAACAAGAAATGCCCACCCAAACACCAGTCAGGCAATCCTTAATTCCTTACCTATGATAATAGCAGAATTTGGTCCCGAATACTTTGTCTAATGGAGCTGGAATTAGACAGACACAGGAGGCAGGGAACAGAGATATCAAGGATGATGGCAGAGATACTTACCCCAACCCGCCAGACAAAGTTTAAGGATGTAATTGGGAATGTATATGTTGAAGACTTTGACTAGAGCTAAATACATGTGGACTGCCTCCAGGCCCATCCAAGTCAAAGAAACAAGCAGGAAGTAGTGAAGAGCCACAGCTGCTGTGATACAAAGTCCCGCTTGTGGAAATGACGATGACCAGGAATTGAGCAGAAACACCAGGTTTAGCATCAGTAGTGCTGTGCACAGGTTGATCAGAATTTTGGAAGGATGATCTTTTCGCAGTTTGCTAAAGGGAAAGGCACAATGTTTAGTCAGGTTAGGTAGGGTCTCTGTTTTTGATCAAGCATTGCCATGTTTTATCTGCATAATACGTCAAAGAATAAAAGAACTGCCTGTTAAAATTAACTTACTCATATTACTGTATATGCACTGAATTTCCAAGCCCCCCACACTATTTCCAGGTAGAGTTGAAGTATCCTAAATATGGTGACCTTCACTAACACACAGAGTAATAGCATCTCTCAGCTAAGCAGCCTCTTTTTTCCTGTCTTGTTTTGTTTTGTTTTTCTCTTTTGGAGCGAAGGAAGGAGGGAGTTTTCTGGATACAATTCTATTATCACTCCTTCAGCAGACTCAAGGCTAGATCTACATATGGCCAAATAGCAGGATGACCATGGAAACCATTTCAAGTAGTTACTCGGGTATGTCCAAAGATCCAGACATTCAGCATCTTGGAAATAAGACCTCAAGTTTCATTAAGTGATCACAATTATACTTTGTGGAAATGGACCCAGTATTTTCTAAATGAAAAAAAAAATTTTCCCCTTTGATTTTTTTTCATTTTTATGAAATGTTTATTGATTTAAAGTTTACAGTTTTCACTTTTTGGATATGTGGAGTTTTTTCTTAATGGAGGTAGATATTAAAGTACACAAATCTTAAGAGTGCAACTCAATGAATCCTGACAAATGAGTACACCTGAGGAACCTCCACCCAGATCAAGAGGTAGAATATTTTCAACATCTCAGAAGGCTCCTTCAAAAAAAAAAAAAAGAAGACTCCTTCATTCCTTCTCCCACTCGTTTCCCACCCCAACTAGAGGTAACCAATATTCCAATTTCTACCCCCTTAGATTTAGTTTTGCCTGTACTTGGAACTTCGTATAAAAAGAACCGCACAGCAAATCCTTTGCTTTTTCTCACATACTTTGCTCAACTCTCTCTGAGATTTAGATGTTATGTTATATTGTACAGAAGTACGGTTGAGCCTTGAACAATGTGGGAATTAGAGGCACGGACCCTATGAGCAGTTGAAAATCCACATCTAACTTATAGTCATCCTTCCTCTTTATTTGAGGTTCTGCACCCTTGGATTCAACCAGCCCCACATCATGTAGTCCCACAGTATTTACTATTGAAAACGATCTGCATATAAGTGGACCCGCACAGTTCAAGCTCATGCTGTTCAAGGGTCGACTGTAGTTCATTCATTTTCACTGCTGTGGTGCGTTCCATTTTACGAATATACCACAAGCCATTCAACCAGTTAACTGTTAATGCACATTGGGATTGTTTCTGATTTGGGGCCACCATGAATGAAGCTGCTGTGAATATTCTTGTACATATCTTTTGGTGGACATAAGCACTTAGTTTTCTCTAAGAGTGAAATTTCTGGGTCAGCACCTAGATGGACATTTATCTTTAGTAAGTATCGCCAAAGAATTTTCCAAAGCGTCTGTGCCACTTGTTCTTGTTCCACATCCTTGTTGAGCCTTGCTATTGTCAGTATTTTTATTTTAGCCATTCTGGTGGATGCACAGAAGTATAATTATGGTTTTGATTAGCATTTTTCTGATGAGTAATGATTCTGAGAACCTTGTCATATGCTTATTAGCCATTTGGGCAGGGGTTAGGACTAGGCATTGACATCTTTTGTGAGGCGCTTGTTCAAGTTTTCTGCCCATTTTTAGTTGTATTGTCTGTTTCTGCTTTTTGCCTTGTAGGAGGTTTTTTTTTTTTAATATTCTACATTCAAGTCTTTTGTCAGATATATGCCTCGTGAATACGTTCTCCCAATCTGTGGTTTGCTTTTTCACTATCTTCATGATATCTTTTGATGAAAAAAAATTCTTAATTTTAATGAAGTCTAATTTATCAACTTTTTCCTCTATGGTTAGTGTTTTGTATCCTGTTAGAGAAACCTTTTCCTCCCCCAACCTCTTGATTTTTTAAAAATCCAATTACAATATTTTTTCCAGAGGAGCCTTGATTGTTGTTTTTTTTAACCTGCCCACTTCATAATCTAATGAATCTGACCTCTTCTTACTGTGATGAATATGAACTTTTTGTGAAATTAACAAGTTTACAATGATAATAGCATCCATCAAATTAAATAAACTTAGAGCAAGAGTCTATGAACTTACTGAAAAGCTATGTATGTCACCATTGCAACTCCCAGGAAGATGGAGGAGATTCCACATCCAGTGTATGTTATAAGCACTAATATCCGTTCATTCACTGCATCCACTGCAGACCTGGATAAATCCTAGGGAATGTAATGTGCTGTATTTTATACATTCGCCAGGGCAAGTTTGTGGTAAAACCCTTCAGTGCTCACAAACAGGAGGTTCCCAGGATGTACAGCATCTCTGTGATAGCTCTCATAGAACCAGAGTATGTGGATGGATATATGATAAGACTGTATAAGTTTTGTTGAGCATGCCTTGTGTAATTTACTGTGTACAGGGCATGGAGAGCCGTCAACAGCACTGGAAGAACATTTAGTCCTTGGTTTTATTGTCATTAACATGTTCCACACTTAAAATATAACCAAACTAATAGATGTGAATTTGGGATGCAAACTGAATCATTATCTGAACTGAGCGTCCCAAAACACTGCACAGAACATTAAAAAAAATGTTCCTTTTCCTTAGACCTTAAATAATTTTCATAAAACTAAGAGACAAAATGGACCTTAGAGATGACATAAACCAGTAATTTCTTAACCTGAGGACCATAAAAGACCTGAAATTGTATGCAAAATTATTTGAATATATGTGTGTATTGTTCTTGGAAGAAGGTTCATAGCTTTCATCAGATAGTGGTAGCGATTCATGACCCATAAAAGGTTAAGAAGCACTGGTCCACTCTGGTAGTTCTCAACTGGGCACAATTTTGCCCCTCCTCCAGGGACGTTCGGCAATGTCTGGAGACGTTTGGTTGTCACAATTAGGGAGAGTGCTACTGGCATCTAGTGGGTAGAGGCCAGGGATGCTGCTAAACATCCTACAGCACACAGTACAGCCCTGCACAACAAAGAATAATTTGGCCCAGAATAACAATAGTGCCAAGGTTAAGAAACCCTGGTCTACTCCAATCTTCCACATTTCAGAAGATAAATCTAAGGTCCAAACAAGTGAAACAACCTGACCAAGATCACATAGCCAGTTAGTGACAGAGCTGGACTGTGAGCCCTACTCTTTTGGCTCCTGCTGTAATGTTCTAACCAGTTTGGAGGGTGGTAAACAAAATCTTACAATTCAATAAGTATCAATGGAGCACCTCTTATTTGTTGAACACATATGGTAAAAAAAAAAAGAAATATAAAACAGACTCTCACCCCTCAAGGAGCTTACCATTAGGAGGAGAAATAATTCATACACAACACATTCAAATACTGTTATATAATATATAAGATAAAGTAATTTAAGAGAGCTAAGAAAGTACTTGGGGCATGTAGAGAAGGAAACACATTTGAGATCCATTTTGAAGGAAAACTCATCAAGTCCCAATATTATGGGGGACCATAGGAAATGAAGGAGATGGAAGGGTTAACAAGGACTCTGAGGCTCTGAGCCTGGATATGAAAATCAATCAGAGAACTCTTATTTGGCTAAGTATAGCAAGTATTAAAAAAGTACATCTTTCCTACACTGCAATTTGACAATAACTATTAAAATTAAATATCTTAATGACCTTTAACCCAGCAATTCTACTTTCATCAATTTATCCTACAGAAATACTTTCACCAGTGTTATAAGATAAATGGATAAAAATACGTATTGCACATTGTTCATAGTGGAGAAAAATAGTAACAACTAAAATGCCTACAAATAGGGGATTGGTTAAATTCATTGTATTAAATCCACACAATGGAATACTATTAAAGTATTTCAAAAATTTTTAGTGGATGGATGTGTATTTACCTGAAAGGTGTCCGATATATATTGTTAGGTGAAAAGCAAGCGGTAAAAACAGCATGAGTAATTTGATCCCATTTTTATAAAACAAAAACATATATTAATATACACATAAGAAAGGAATCTGAAAGGATATACAGAAGGATGTTATAGGTGGTGATCTCTTGGGAGGAGGATTATAGGGACCTTTTCTGTAATGGTTGAATTTTGAGAAGCAGGCATTAATTTTATAAGGAGAAAAATAAATACTTGTTTCAATCTGCTCTACTTTGCATGAACGAGGTGGGAGGCTCTTTCCCACTTGCATGCCACTTTTCCATAACTTAGTTCATACATATATTCCTGGTCTGTAATCTAATAAAAAGTTGCCCAAATTCTATCAAGAACTGATTAAGAGACAACGCACCATTAAGACTCCGAAATGGGTGAGGTGGTCACACTGACAGATCGTGTAGTTTGCGTTTGTTTCCTTTACTTTACAGCCTGACGCATTCCATCCACCTTGCTCATCTGCAAGCGAGAGAAAGGAATTGCAAAGCAATTATGCTTTTCTAAGAAATGCTTAACGTGTGCTATAATTAGTACTGTTTGTTAAGACAGCAAGATAGAGGCATAATTGAATATTGAAATCAAGTTAAGTCTAATAGGCTAAATTGACTTCTTGGGGACATCATGAATGGCATAACTTCTGTTCTCACTTTTCCTGTTATTGAACCATATTCCTACAGATTAGGACAGATTCGAATGATGAACAACAATCCTGCTATCATGATGGAATGTCAAAGTAAGGACTGTTTTTTCAAGTAGCATGAAGAGGAAACAGGTAAATCTAGAACTTTTTGAAGGACATGAGCTATTGAAAATAGGCTGACACGTGAGCTTCCTCGGTGGGACTGGAATAAACATCTGAAACAATGAGCTCAACCCAGAATTCAAATGGTCTCTAGTGCTTTGCACTTAAGCCAGATCATGGTCTGGTGCTCCTTAGGGCCAGTTAAAGCCTCTGAGCTACTTGACACCTGCCTAGTTTCTCACTCCTGAGCATATTCATATTCAGGGTTCTAGAACCAACCTGCATACCTCCATAACCTGTCGATCTTGGGTACTAGACCAGATTTAGAGTAAAATTTCCAGGGTAGTACTAGCCAGAGGGCTTATCCTAGAGCAGACAGCTAAGTGTGGTCAAAGTTTGTCCATCTGGGATAACACCTTAGATTCCAGAAGTTCTGGACCTATGGACAGAGGGGTGTGGGCAAAAGGAGACCTGAGAGGAGCCCAGAAACTGGCATTAATGAAAATGCAGATCAACTTATTGAGGCTGTGGGGGACAAAGCTAATCATTTTCTGAGAATCTTACCCTGGGCCACTTGGAAGGGACCAGAAAAGGACAGTGCTAGCTCTGTTATAGGAAAGCAGTAGTATCCCCATATCGCAGCGAGTTGAATGGGAAAGGGATTTCCCTTTTCTCCCAGAATTCCAAAGATACTGAAAAAGGAACCGTCCCAGGCAGAGCTTCCACAGGTGGAAGGACTGGTCACAAAGCCACTCCTGGCATTCCAGGGGCAGTTGATTCTGCACAGGAATTCTCTGAGCTGTGCCTATATCCCCAAAGATACCAATGGAGATGGCATTTTAAGAGGACCCCATTCAGCAATCCATTTCCCGGACCCCTTCTCTTATTGTCCCCAAAGACACATACCTAACCAAGCAGGAAGGGCCCTTAGAAACCAACCAGGAAGGCTTATCCCCTCAATGAAAAGATTAAAAAGAGTAAATGGACTCCCCAAGGCCCCTAGAGAATAAATGGACTACCCAAGGTCACACGGTCAGTGTAGAAGAGAAGAGAGAAAAAGGGAAGGAGACAGTAGCCATGTCGCATCTCGTGGGTAAGCACAGATAAAGAGTCAAATCTTCATCCCTCAACTTGCTTCAAACAGCTCAAGGCTGCTCTCCACTGGGTCTTCCAATTTTCTTTCTTTCAGCTAGCTGATGTGTGATTTTTCTCATCTCCCAAATAAGTCTCCTCTCAAAAAGAAAGTTAAAAAAAAATAAGACACTCCCATGCCTTAATTAGATATGAAATTTGTATTGGTATCTTGGTCATTCAGAGTTCCCTGTAAGGTCTGATAAGACAGTAGCTTCAGTACGACTCATCTAACTGCCAAATAGGAAAATGGTCAGGGGCAAAGTCTCATTGAAAGCCAAAGACAAAGCTTGCTAAGAAAAATACGTACTGTTGTTCCCAAAGTCCCAAAAGGCACACTGAACTTGATCGTAATTCTAAGGGGAAAAAAAAACTCAGAGGTTAATACCTTTCCTTGTGATAGTTACCATACAATGACAGCCACACACAAGTGTTTTCTTTTCAATGTTTTTTTTTCAAACAGTAGACACACATACACACGAACCATTTGTGAGCTGGTTTTAAGTCTAGTTTCAAGTATCTTAGGGGTCACAAGGGTGAAAACAGCATGTTACTACTGCGTGGTGATCTGGTACGTGTCCTTTAAAAATATTTGGTGACGTAAGGATTTGCCATGTTCTCCTGGTGCAAAGTCCAGGAGGAGGCTGCAGATGGTCAGTTCAGGTCTGCGGGGTGGTACTTCTTGTGGAACTTTGGAACTGGGGGCTCACAGCTGCGATCAAGCTTTATGGGTACAAGGTTGACCTGCCTTCTCATTAGGCCTACTGAGCATTGCTGAGGACTCACCAGCTCCTCAAGCTCCAAGGAACTGGAGGGCAATGAGAAACTGGTTATGGGGCATGCTTGGAGAGCTGTGGTCCCAGCCAGAATTAAGAGATCTTACCCATTTAACATATTTCATTTAGTATCTATTTTTTTTAAATTCCCTCTCCCACTCTTCCTTCTTCCCTTCTAGAATTAAGACCTGTGAAAAATATGCTGTACCATATGGTCTTGTAGATTGGGAATGAAGGAAGCTATTAAGACTTCACACTGGACATACATTAGCATCAAAGAGTGGAATAGTTAATTCATTCTTATATCACAGCTAAATTTGATCATTTAGTAATATATACCTTATGTTATACCATATGACTATGGTTTTAATCCTTTGGATAATTGATACATATTTTAATGCTTGAATTTCATGGAAATTCAAAGAAAAATGTTCAGTTATTTTGAATGAAGTTGTTTGCATCACTTAAAAATAAACGGAATTAAATGTCATTTAGATTGATGGGGCAACCAAAAGATCCAACTGCCCCACAGCCACTCCTCTGTCAATCTGTTACAGTGCTGGAAGCTCACTGTTAGCCCTTTAGGCTAAGGCGTTATTTCTAGAAGGCCCCAATTACAATACACCTCTGCTACCTGGAACGGGACAATCTTCACTAAGTCTTAGAAGCCCATCTGTTAACTAGCCAATTATTTTTAACAGGAAAATCATGGAGCGGTTCTGAGGCTTTTTCATTCTGAGACAAAAATGGAAATGGTACCTGTTTTCCTTCGATATGCTGCAGAGTAATAACCACTGGGTCTGCCAAGTTCTGAATGGACGTATCTGAAATGCTGGCGCTCACAACATACGTGGTCAATGCTTTCGCAACGTTTTTGGTCTGCAGATGAAACATACAAGGAAGAGGCATTCAGGTCCTAAATTTCTAATTTCTTGCATGTTAATTATCAGTCTAGAATTTCGAAGTACCACACAGCATAAGGGACAGAGATATGGAAAATAAAATCACAAGCTAAGAAGGAATTTTTAGAGGTAATTTAGCTCATCTACTGTCTTTACATTAGGTCTAAATCATACCAAGCTAGACCAATTCTTTCATATATCCACACATCCACGTATCTATCTAACAAGCATTGGTTTTTCACCCGCAGCAAAGTACAGCCCTAGCGACAAAGCGCAGCTATTGCCTACTTTGATAACTCTCCAGACCCTGACATCTCCCAGCCTACCTCGGTTCTAATCCTCACCCATCCTCACTCGCTTTTAGGGAGCCCCTCCTTATAAGGAACATAAACCCATCATGGATTAGTTGTAAGCCTCCACCTGCTCCATCCTCCCTGGAGATGGAAGCAGGCTGATTAACATCCAGGTTGGAACAAGTCTCCTTCCCTAGGCCACCATGAACTCAGAGGCCAGAGCACAGGCACTGTGCGTCTTGGTGTCCCCCACGTGGCTCAGCGCACGGCAGGTATCTTATCTTGCAACCACAGTAAGCCTGTTACTTTCTTAAGTGTTTCCCACAAACTAGCTTCAGTCCTCACTGAAACAATATAGGCATTTTTTCAGATAAGCTGAGGCTCAGGGAAGCTCAAAAGCTTGCACAAAGTCACACAGCTAGTGACTGATAGGGCAGGGATCCTTAATAAACATTGTGTAACAGAAATGAACTAGAATGTAGCCACCGAGGCGCGCAGCTTGCTAATTAACAGGGCCAGAGCAGCCCGGGCCACGGCTCGAGGAGGCGCGGCAGCTGGGAGAGGGCCGTTTCCGGGGCACGCCCCAAGAGACGAGAGGCGGGGCAGGGGCAAGACAGGACGGAGAGGATGCAGCTCCTCTGAGGACTTGCTGAGAAGGCCCAGAGGAGGTGAGCCCAGACGATGTCCCTTGAGGAGCCCCCAGGGCCACTTTTAGAAGGTGCCAAGCTCTCGTACTTCTGAGCCCTGCACCTGCTGAGAACTGAGGGATTGTGACCACAGCCTGGAGCTCCACTAGGAAGCTACCCACTTCCTATCCCTGACCAGCTCTGTTCATCCAAAGCCAGCCTGACGGGGCAGTGCTCCCTTCCCAGAGGGATTCCCCTGGGGCAGTCCGAGAGGAGGAGGGTCTGCAGCAAGACACGGTAGAAAGGGTCCCGCCTGACAGTCAAAAGCCCACGTCCCAGCCCACGTCCTAGCCCACGTCCTAGCCCAAGCCCTTCTGTTGCTTGAAAGTCCCTTCCCCTTTCTGGGATGTTGATGACATGAAGGAAGGTGGACCAGATGATACCCAACCACCCTCCCAACTCAGTCTAAGAGATGCAGTTGTCTGTAGTGAAAAGGCCAAGGGAGGAGACACACACACACAGTGACCCAGGACTGAATGAACTTGTTCTCTGGCTTTAGTTTCCAGATTTGCAAAATGGCAGCCATGCAGGGAAAGGAACTAAACCACTGCTCACTCTTCCGCCCTCTGGCTCTAGGCTCATGTTGTACCTATGTCACTTCTGAACCTTTGCAGAAGCAGTTCCCCCTGCCTGAAACACTCCTCCCTCCTCCTCCTCACCACTTTTCATCTAGCTGGTACTCAACCTTGGGTCTCAGCTGACACCTCTCTTACAGCAGGCCTTTCCTAGTCTCCCAGTTGGGGGCAGGTGCCCTCCCTTGTGCTTGCAGAGCCCCTGTGCCATACGTACTTGCCTCGTGCTCTGTCCCTCTCCCCAAGAACTGCCCGCTAGTGGAGGAGTGGAAGAGGAGGTATGTGTTTTCCAAGAGTGGTGTCTTATCAATGATTTTAAGGTAGTATGCTGTAATGACAGTTAGGGTTTGAATCAAAAGATGTTAGAAGCAGCAGTGTGGAAGCAAGGCTGTGAAACTCACGGGGAAAGGTAGTTAAACAGTAGCATCTCTTGTAAGTGCTCACTCCCCAACCACCAGTGACCCAGGTCCCAGCCTTGGGTCACCCCATTCCATGTGAGAAACCCCCCATCCAGCACCACATAAGACAAGAATTTAATAAATATTTGCTAACTGATTAATAACTGGGTGAATAAACGAATAAACGAATAAACTGTGTCACCTCCAGCAGGTCCCGTCCCCTCTCCGGGTCTCAATATCTTTATTGGTAAAATGAGGAGATGGGACACAATGAGTTATAGGGACCCTTCCATTTCTGAAATTGAGGTGGGCTAGTTCCAATCTTTCTTCATCTGGCACTATGACGTCTAAAGGCTAATTTTGGCAAAGATCTTTAATCTCTTTCAGTGGAAGGTGTTTGTGAATAAAAATTAGTTATTAGGTGTGAAATCTATGCAAAACAAATTTAGCTTTTATTCTACACAACAAGCACAGCTCTCTGAAGAAAGGAGATAAACTAAGACCACAACAATGGCATCTGAGATGATACAAAGAAATTATAAGTTTACCAAAAGGATCTGAGTGCTATGAACCACATTCTTAATTTTCATTAAAATATTTATTCATTAACTGGGTTGTCCCGGGTCCAGCCTAATTTTTTCCATTAAAAAGGTCTAATAAATATATAGCTACTGAAAACGTGTTAGCACAGGGCTAGCTGCCATGAAAATAAAACATGCCTGAGCCATGACATCCCACAACCTCCCTGAGAAAATCAATCTAGAAATGAGGCAGAGGTGTAAGACAAGAATACAAGCAAGGGGTGAGGAGGAGAGCAGGGGCTCACAAACTCCAGGCAAACTTCCTGGATGGGATTTGAGCTAACCCCACAGGAACAAATATAATTGAGATAGAAAGGGGAGCTGCTACAGAATTCCAGGAGAATGGAACACCCTACAGATATAGCTGGAGATAATGTGTTGTATTTGAGTTAGTATGTGATATGTTTAAGCTGGTCCAGTATAAGCCGCCCCGCCCCTCCAATAACTGTGAACATTTAACCATTAGAAATTCATTTATTTGGATAACCTCTCTACAAAATGCAAACACCCTAGGGCATTCATGTATGGACCACTTAAAATACTTGAACTTTGGAGTTAGATGCCCTGGGTTTCATTCCTAGCTATGTCACTTCCTAGCTGTGTGACTCTGGGCAAAATTACTTAACCTCTTTGCCTTAGTCTGCTAGGGCTGCTATAACAAAGTCCAGATTAAGTGGCTTATAAACAACAGAAATTTATTTCTCACAGTTCTGGAAGCTGGAAGTCCAAGATCAAGGTGCCTACATGGTTGGGTTCTAGTGAAATCCTACTTTCTGGTTCATAGGTGTCACCTTCTTACTATGTCCTCACATGGTGGAAGGGGTAAGGGAGCTCTCTAGGACCTCTTTTACAAGGTTACTAAATCTCATTCATGAGGGCCCCACCCTCATGACCCAATCACCTCCCAAAGGACCCACTTGCTCATACCACCACGTTGGAGGATAGGATTTCAACACAAGAATTTGGGGTGGACACAAACATTCAAACCACAGCACTCTTTGTCTTGGTTTCTTGTGAGAAGCAGGTGAGACATTAAGTGTAAATACTAACAATTAATAGGGATCATCATCAACAACGTCCTGCAAACTCTGACTGAGACAGAGCAGGCTGAAAAAAATGAGCTTTGGGTTAGGCAGAGCCCCAAGAGAGGCAAATAATAAAAGCAGTACAAACATTTGTATGGGGCTTATTATGTGCCAAGCAATATTCTAAGCACTTTAATTAGTATTACGTATTAACTCCTTTAATCCTTCAGCATCTCAGTGAGGTACTACCAGTTTCCTGTTTTACACAGAAGAAAACTAAAGCACATGGGGGTTGAGTAACTTGCTCACAAGTTCACACAGGTAGACAATGGCATAACCAGCACTGAAGTCAGCACCTGGCCCGAGTCCATGCTGTTAACCACCACATCATACTGCCTCTCTGTTTTAATAACAGGAGCCCTCAGAGAAGGTTCTGTGGAGGTGGTGGGAAGGAGCAAAAATATCTGTAGGCAAGTGTCCTCTCGGACACCACTCAGCTTCAAGTAATTGGCCCTGAGAGATGGGCATATTGGCTTTGAGGAGCCAGGGAAGATCTGGGAGGGAAAAACTGACAAGCCGAAATGACATTTCATCAGGAGGACTCGCTGTTCTTTTCTGGTCTGGAAAAATCTTGAGGCCTCTGTTTGGTCACCAGATAATCCTTAAGGTCCCTTCTAAAGCTGAGAAGCTGTGAAAATGAAAAAATTGTGGAACATCATTAAAGCAGACGTTGATTCATGTTGAGGGCCAGGGGTTGTGCTGGGAGACTTGTGGAATAAATCAGAGAGCATATTCTAAAATAAACAGAACATTGTGAAAATAGCAAGAGTACGTAATTACAGTGAGTCACTGTTTGTCAGTTCATGACAGTTACCAGAGGCAAGAACTTACCTTAAAGAGTGAAGTTTGGCCAAAAAAATTAAACAAGATGGTATGTAAGTTGCTAAGAGGAATTCTCTCCCTCAGTGATTTAGGTAAATATATGGAGGCCAAAACCCTCCCCAGAGGGACCTCACCTAGGTAAATCTGCCAAAAAAGAAAAAGCCAGAAAATGAAAACTGGAGTCATCACCCATCAACTCAAAATCCTCCCCACCTCCCACTCTACCCCCAGCCTCAGCCCCGTAGCACCACACGGGGGGCTGAAGGGTGGGAACTAGCTCCACCAGCTATGCTACACCTTTTACATGCACACATGCACACCATGTGCACTCAAATCACAGGCCAAGATGTGACTCAGGGGCACAGACCAAGACACACACACATACCACCTTTTCCTTTCTCATACTATCCTTCAATTTCTCTCCCTTCAATCTGCTTCCACCTGGGTATTCATAGAGGTAGAAAGAGTAGACTGACAAATAACGTGATTTGCCACAATTCTCAGAAATAAAGGCTAGTCTTCAAAGGCAGGCCACCTTCTCCCATATAGTTCTGGGGCAGGGGGGACCAGAAAGGAACCAGTACAATGTAAATAGGCACTTGTCTCACAGTTTATTGAACAATGCTTTTGTTAAAAAGTAGGGCAGGACTATGGAAAACAGTATAGAGTTTCCTTACAAAACTGAAAATAGAGTTACCATACGATCCAGCAATCCCACTCCTGGGCCTATATCCAGAGAAAACTACTTCAAAAAGATACATGCACCCCAATGTTCATAGCAGCACTATTTACAATAGCCAAAACATGGAAGTAACCTAAAAGTCCATCAACAGATGATTGGATAAAGAAGATGTGGTGTATCTAGACAATGGAATACTACTCAGCCATAAAAAAGAATAAAATAATGCCATTTGCAGCAATGTGGATGGATCTAGAGAATCATACTAAATGACATAAGTCAGGCAGGGAAGGACAAATATTATATGATATCACTTATATGTGGAATCTAAAAAATGACACAAATGAATCTATATACAAAACTGAAACAGACTCACAGACATAGAAAACAAACTTATGGTTACCAGAGGGAAAGGGGTGGGAGGGATAAATGGAGAGTTTGAGATTAGCAGATACTAACAACTACATATAAAATAGATAAACAACAAGGTCCTATTGTATGGCACAGGGAACTATATTCAATATCTTGTAATAACCTATAATGAGAAAGAATACATATGAATATATGTATAACTGAATCACTAAGCTGTACACCAAAAACTAACACAACATTGTAAATCAACAATACTTCAATTAAAAAAAAAAGTGGGGCAGGGAAGTGAGGCATTATCCATTACGAATTAGAGGCTCAGTATCAGAAGAATTTGCTGATTAGATTGGTAATAGCATTTGATAAGTACCGGCACATTTTTGAGAGAAGAAGAGAGCGTTACCAATAATTACAGTGGAACCACAGTCATAAACCTGGACTATCCCAGGAAAAACAGGGTATATGAGCATCCTTACATGCATTCTGTCATTTAATCTCCCTATTAACTCTGAAAAGAATGTTGTATTATACCAGGAAATGAAAGCTCAGAAAGGTTAAATGACTTATCTAGGGTCACACAGCTGAGATATAGTTGAACAAAGATTTATGTGATTTGGACCCACATTTTCCCCATTATCCATGCTACTTTTCAAGGGACTATTATTTAGCTGGTTATATCATGGGGAGATGAAAGTTTGTAATATTTCTAAAAATGAATTGTGAGCCCAAAAGCCATGGGTTATGATTTAGCTTCAACATATGAGCACTTTGGCACCAACAATGTCATTGGGGTTGGTTGGCTTATTTTTCTCCACCAAGATTTACAATAGAAAACCCTACACATATGGGAAACTATGTTCAATATCTTGTAATAACCTTTAATGAAAAAGAATATGAAAAAATAAATAAAATGATTAATTGTAAAAAAAAACCCTACACATAAACAAAAGGCAGTGAGAAGGCATTTGCTTCCAGTACAGCTGACTAGCTCCTAATAGACTCAACCCTCCTGCATATAACAACTTCACAAAATAGCAATGACCTGAAGACACTGGCAAATGAACAAAAGCAGGCAGATTCTGGAGAAGAGTAGACACTTGGAAAAAGGTGACATCACAAGGTGAGTTACCTGTTCTTAGAACTTTTAGCCAGACGGCAGCTGAAACAAACACTGTGAAGGACACTCAAAATTCTGATAGAAAACCTGCAGTCTTTGTGGCATGAAGAAGCAGAAAACAAAGGTCAGTGTAACCTCAGCTACTGGAAGCTCAGGAGGAGATCTTTGAGAGGAAAGAGCTAGCAATGGGAAGCCAAAATCCTGAGTATAATTTCTGCTTGACCTCTGAACCGCATATGTACAGGACAGACTCCAACTAAGGATAAAGGAGTTAACTGAGATTTGAGCTGCCATCCAAGAGATGGACTCTTAATTGTCTGGTATAACAATAACAATAATCTTCAGAGAAATATAGTAGAATCCAAAGTCTCCACAATATACCATTCACAAAATTATGGACAGGATCCCAAATTATCCCATATGTTGAGAAAATGAATATGACCCATTTTCAAGTGAAAAAGACAATTAGTGAAGCTCAACCTTGAGATGACCCAGATATTAGTTAGCAGACAAGGATCCTAAAGTAGCTAGTATAACTATGCTTGGGTATTTAAAAGAAATATGTTTGCAATTAATGCAAAAAGAGGAAGTAACAGCAGAGAAACAGAAGAAGAAAAGAGCAAAATGGGCTTTCTAAAACTGAAAGTACAAAATTAAAATTTTAAAATTGCACTGAGTAGGTTCAATCATAACATGAAGATGACAGAGGCTGGTGAACTTGAAGAGAAATCAATAGAAATTATACTATCAGAAGGCTAGATAGTAAAATGATTGAAAACATGAGCAGAATCTCAGGAAGCTGTGGGGCAGCATCAAAAAATCTTACATACATGTAACTGGAATCGCAAAAGTAGAGTAGAGAGACAATGGTGAAGAAGCAATATTTAGAGAAATAATGGTGGAAATCTCCCCAAATTTGGTGAAAGATATACATTTACAGACTCAAGAAACTCAGCAAACCACAAGCAAGATAAATAAAAAGAAGAACATGCCTAGGCACATAATAGTCAAACTTTAAAAAAAAAAACAAAGAAAATATTGAAAGCAACCAGAGAAAAATGTCACACTACATATCACAGAGGAGTAAAAATTCAAATGAATACTGATTTCTGATCAGAGAACATGGAGGCTAGAAGAGAATGGAGCAACATCTTTAAAATGCTGCGGGGTAGGGGGTGGAAATGCTGCCAATCCAGAATTTTCTAGTAAACAAAAATACTCTTCAAGAATAAAGGCAAAATAAAGACATTTTCAGATAGATGAGAACTAACAAAATTCATCACCATCAGACTTTAAAATATGAGAAATACTAAGTCAATTTCTTCAAGTTGAAGGGAGATGTTACCAGATGGAATGCTGACTTTTAGGAAGAAAGAAAGAACATTAACAATGATAAATATCTAAATAAACAGAATAGACTACTTTTTTCTCTCAATTTCATAGGACTCTTTAAAGCAATGATTATAGCATTGTCTAGTGGGGTTTCTCATCTGCCTAGTTACAATATATACGACAACTATAACATAAAAGACAGAAGGTATAGATGGATAAATATGGTTAAAGTTTCTACATTTTACATTTCTACATGAAGTGATACAATATTACCTCTAAGTAAACTGCAAAAATATAAGGATGCATATTGTAATCTGTAGAGTAACCATTAAAAAATAATGCAAATAGATATAACTAAAGAGACACTAAAAAAATTCAATTATAAAAAAAAATTTAAATGAACAAAAAAGGAAATAGGAAAGGAGAAAAAAAACAGAGGGACAGATAGAAAAAAAAATAGTAGTCTTAAATCTAACCATAACAAAAAAGATGTTAAATATTAAAGGACTACACACTCCATTAAAAGGCAAATACTTTCAGGATGGACAAAAAAGTGAAATACAAACTATGTGCTATTTATAAGAAGTACACTTTAAATATAAATATCATAAATAGAAAGTAAGTGGATAAAAACATTATATATATATTTATATATATATATATATATATATATATACAGTGAGCATAAGAAAGCTGAAATGACTATATTAAAATCAGATAAAAAAGACAAAGCATATTATCAGAAATAAAGAGGGCTATTTCATAAATAGGTTAAGATTAGAATTATTATTGGGAAGACAAAACAACATAAATGTATATTCACTTAATAACAGAGCCCCAAAATAAACAAGGCAAAATTTCACACAACTAAAGGGAGAAATAGACAATTTCACAATCAAAGCTGGAGATTTTAACATCCCTCTAAACTAGGAAACAATTAAGGAAAAACATGAATAAAGATATAAATGATCTGAACATTACCAACCACCTTGAGACCTAACTGATATTCATAGTACAATATATTCAATAACTGTAGAACACATATTTTTTCAAGTGCGTATGAAACACAAAAATGGATCATACACTGGGCTATAATACAAATTTCAATAAATTTCAATGGGTTGAAATTATACTGAGTACATTCCATGATTAAAATGAAATACACAAGAAATCAGTAGCAATAATATATTTTAGATCTCTCCCAAATATCTGCGACTTGATGAATACACTCCTGAATAATCCATGGATCAAAGAAGAAAATAGGAAATATTTTGAACTGATTGACCGTGAAAATACAATATATCAAAATTTGTAGACTACCAGAGTGCTTAGAGAGATATTTATAGCTTTTGATAACTAAATTAGAAAAGAAGAAAGATCTAACGTCAATGGTCTGTGAATCTACCTTAAGAACCTAGATAAGGAAGAGCAAAGAAAACCCAAAATACAGGGAAGGAAATAATAAAGAGCAGATATCAACAAAATAGAACATAAACAAAAAAATTAGCAAAGCCAAAAGCTGGTTACTGGAAAGGATAAACAAAGTTGAAAAACCCTAGCTATACTGATCAAGAAAAGAAGAGAGAAAAAGAAATTATCAAGAATGAAAGAGGGATTACTCCTATAGATCAGACATTGACAAACTGATCAGGAGGCCAAATCCTACCAAATCAATTCTCCCCAAATTGATCAATAGCTTCAACTCAATACCAGTTATAATCTCAGCAAGTTTTTTTTTAATACCAATTGATAAGGACGTTTTGAAAATTCACATGGACGTGCAAAAGGCCTAGAATAACCAAAGCAATCTTGAAAAGGAACAAAGTTGAAGGACTCACACTACCTGACTTCAAGACTACAGGAATAAAGATAGTGTGATAATGGCCTAAGAATCTACAAAAAAATTAATGGAACCAAACAGAAAGTTCCGAAGTAGACCTGCATTTACGAGAGTATTTGCTATTTTGTCAACATTGCCAGAGCAAGCCAAGGGAAAGAAAAGTCTTCAATAATGGAACAAAATTAACTCGAAACCATACACCACACCATGCCTCACACTGTACACAAAATTAAATTCAATTAAGTAGGATTGTAGTCCTAAAAGTAAAAAACTGAAACCATAGGTCTTTTAAAGGAAAAAGTATCTTCATGACCTGCTGTTAGGCAAAGATTTCATAGGCAAGTCATATGTTGTTATTCACAGAAGAAAAGAACTGATAAATTATACCTCATCAAAATAAAACTTATGCTCATCAAAAGACACCACTGAACAAATGAATAGGCAAGCCACAGAGAAAATATTTTTAAAACATATATTCGACTTGTGTTCAGAACTTGTTTTTAAAAATGCCTACAAATCAATAATAAAAAGACAAACAACCCAATTTAAAAATGGCTGAAAATTTTTTAACAGATACTTCACCAAAGAAGATATATGAATGGTCAATACAAAAATCAAAAATCACTCCACATCATTATTGACTTTAGAAAACAAATTTAAACATACATCTTCACTTCTTACAAGTTTACACATACATCTTATGAGCCAGCAATTCCATTCCTAAGTATTTTACTCAAGATATATGAAAACATATGTCTACACAAGGACTTTTGCATGAATCTTCAGTGTAGAACTAAACATAATAGCCAAAAACTAGAAACAATCCAAATGTCCATCAGCTGGAGAATAGATAATCAGTGGTACAAGCCATATAATGGAATATTATTCAGCAATAAAAAGAACAAACTGTAGAAACAAAAGAATGAATCTCAAAAAAAACCCATTATAGTACATAGAAGAAGCCTTACACAAGAGAGTACATATTGTATGATTCCATTTATATAAAGTTATAGAATAAGCAAAACTATAGTAAAAATGAAAAAATCAGAACAGTGGTTGCCATGGGCATGAGGGGACTTCTAGGGGTGATAGTGATGTTCTATATCTTGATAGGGCTTTGAATCACACAGATGTACACATTTGTCAAAAATCACAGAATGTATACTTAGAATTTGTGCATTTCCCTGTATGTAAATTTTATAATTTTTTTAACTATAAATTTAAAAATGCTGCTCTCCCAAACTGTTGAAGCAAGGTTTGGTGGCCTATGGCCTGCCAGAGGCTGAGGTAGTGTGGAGTAGGGGAAAGGGCCCAGACTGTAAACCCAGACAGACATAACTTTGACTCCTGGCTCAGCCATTAGGCTGTGTGTCTTTGGGCAAATTACTTAACTTCTCTGTTTCCTTATCTGTACAGATGAAACGGTAGCCCGATGCCCAACATATAATAAGTGTTCTATAAATGGTAACTAATAATAAACTGGCATTTGAGATGATTTGGGGTCACAGGGCCAAAAGTGACCAAAGGAGCTGAACTCACCTCAGGGTCTGTGCCTTCTTCAAAGGAGCGAATGCTGAAGGCCATGCCTTCAAATGTGTGGTCCACCCGCAGGACAGCCAAAGCCAGTCTGGCCACCGTCAGATTTGCTGTCCTTCCAGAAAACTCCATCTTGTGACCAGCACGCTCGATTATCCTCAGAATTCTGCAAGAAATGACAGGAAAAGAATAGTATCCCTAGCTTTTTAATGTAAAACTCATCCTCCTTATAAGGTTTCCTCAATGTGAAATTTTTCTTTGCATTTTAATCACTATCTTTATGTTGCTCAGAAATTAGTAAATAAGATCACAGACTTTGGAGTCAGCCTGGCTGAGGTCTAAATCTTAGCTCCTCCAATTTCTGTGTGGGCAAGTCAAATGACTTCACTGACTTTCAGTTTCCTCACCTGCAAAGTCTGCGTTAATGTGAGTACTCATCTTAAAAGATTGTTTTAAGGATTAAGTGAAATTGATATATTATGTAAAGTCAGATCCTGCAGGGCCTCAAGAAATTTGGATCTTATTCTATATGTGATGGAAAGCCACTGAGTGGTTTTAAAAGCAAGAGAATGATATGATCTAATATATATATTAAAAGATCATTTTGGCAATTATGTAGAAGATAGACCATAGAGAGGCAAGAGCAGAGACTGGGAGACCAGTTAAGAGGTTATTGTAGAAGATCAGCTGAGAGAAATGGAGCTAGGACTAGGGTGGCAATGGAGAGAATTAGACACATTTCAGGAATATTTAAGGGATTTAAAAAATGATGCACAGCATGATATTGTAAATAACTATACTTCAAGAAAACACAAAATTTTGCATTAGTTGAAATTATACATAAATATATATTTATATTCACTTTAAAAACAATAACAACAAAAATTATGTACAGTGACTCATACAAGCCTTGGTTATTGTTTGGCTGTGAGGTAGAGGGAGGTAATTAGTGTTACTCTCAAGTTTTTTGCTTGAGCACTGAGTGGATGCATTTTATAGAAATGGGGAATATTGGGGGAGCACCACGACTGGAAAAAAATTGGAGGTTTGGTTTGGGGTAACTATTTATTTGGAAAGTTGCTATCATGAAGGTTCAGTTAAAATTTGAATGCATTCTTTCACAATTGGAATTTCAGTAGGATGACCCCATTGTATTGTCCTAACTGGGCTGTCAATGCCGAGCTACCTGACCTTTAAAATTGGTGATGATGGTATGCAAAGGAATTAATAATATATGTTTTAAATATTTTGAAATAAATTTATTTTACCAAAGTATTAGTACTTACTCATTGCTTACTTCATGTAGATCAGATAATGAATTGTTTTGCTTTCCCAAAGCAGCATCGATTATTTGTAATATAGTCTGGGTTAGGTTCATACTTATCTCATCACATTGTGAAACATCAGATACTTTAGAAACAATAATCTTTGTTTCTTCTTCACCCAGAAGAGGGGATTCATTTATTAAATTTAAAATGTGCTCTGCAACATCATTTGCATTCTCTGGGGAAAGAAAATTGAAACGTAAAACCTGCAATACCTAGTTTGAGGCCATGCTGATCTGCTTCCTTCCCTTTAAAAAGTAAAGGCAGTGAAATGGAAATACACACCGAGTTAACAAAATTTACAGACGGAAATGCTGGGCCTCAATTTCTACAGTCGATGGAGTCCCAGAAAGTAGCACATAAGTCAAGTTTTTATTCATTAAATTCTTTTTTTAAATACTCCCCCAGAGAAACCTTTCTTGTTGCTAAAGATTATCTTGCAATTAGATTCTAATTAAGACTTTTGAGTATTGGATTGAACTAAGTAGATCCCAACTGTACTCAAATATCAGCACTCAGTCTATGTTTTCATAATCAAGGGTGGTGATTATATTTTTCTGTCAAGAACCAGCAACACACAGAACAATAGCAAATATGAGCCACATAACCAATAAAAAAGCAACTTAAGTTAGATTTTTCTAGATAGTAAGAACAATAGCTATTAACTCACCCACTTTTTTCACTTTTTATTATGGAAATTTTAAAATATGCACAAAAGTACAAAGAATCGTATAATGAATCCCCATATACCCTATGAATCACCTAGCTTCCACAAGTGGAAGAGCTAACCTTGTTTTATCTACAATCCCACCCACCTTCCCCCAACCCCAGATGATTTTAAAGCAATTCCCAGACATCATATCATTTCATCCATATGCATCTGTAAAACAAAGGATCTTTGTTTGTCATAACCACAATGCCAGTATCGTATCTTCTAAAAGTTAATAATAATACTCAAAGTCATCAAATATCTAGCCGGTGCCCAAATATCCTTATATCTCATAAATGATTTTTTAAAATAGTTTTTGGTTTCAGTCATCCACTTTTAAAGTTCAGACCTTCATTAAACAAATACAAAATTAAGCAAAATTAGATTCTAGTTCCATATAACCCATAAAAAGCTGGGCTCCCTCATGGTGCCTTCCTATCTTCAAGCACTCACATTCAAGTCCAATAACTAAAATACAATGGAAAATAATCAAAAAATACAATCGGTTGAGAAAAATTCTAGAGAGAGATAACACTTATAACACACTTAACCCAGGTTAGATTACAAATAACCGACTCTTTCTTCCTCTGTTTCTCCTTCTCTTTCAATGTCCTCCACAGTTGGTGGCATCGCCCTAAATCTCTCTCCTGCCCCAAGCCCCGCACAACTTTACTCCCAACATAGCCCACACAGGTTGTTGTGTTTTTTGTTTCTCCTCTTTTCCTCTCATTTTCTTGCTTTAGTCGTCCCCCACCTCACAAACAACTCTCTGTCCTAGTCAATGTAAATTAAGCAATCTTAACTGAGACCCTCTCAATTTTCTCTCCTCAACCATTACTCCAATCTGCCCAACAATGCCTTACGCAGGACCCGAGGCAGCAAAGAGAGTTCTCTCTGAGGAGACAGAAGGAAGGGAGAAGCCTGAATAAGTTGAAATTGCTTCTAAATTAATATTTTGTCCATACTACATCTATCTTCTGGTCAGTTAAAGAAACTGAGAAAACAATAAGACTAGGGATGAAAGAAAAATAGAGTGTGCTCATTCACAGATCTCTCTACTGCTCTTATTAAATTGTTCAGGCTTTCTTGTAAATGGGATAGCCAGAGCTGCCTACCTGGAGCCATTATTCTTTGGGCTTCAGTGGTATGACTTCACTTCATGCAGTCTCAGCTGTGGCAGAATGAAAGTAAACAACAGGCCAATGGAAAACTAACTATATTGTGGAAAGTAGTTACAAACTTTTCATCAGGAGTCACATGACTTTTAAGAAAAATTCAGGGACAAATTACTCTCATTGTGTAAAAATTCTAAGTCCCCAAGCAAAAGCAATCAAAGGAATCTTCCCTTATTAGTTGTAGAATAAATAGATCCCCGTTGCTTGAAATGGTTAAAATTTGTCTGCCGGTAATTACAACAATCAAAACAATAATAACATCTGTTACTTATTGAGCAATTTCTATAAGCCAGTATTCTGGTTCTCTACTGCTGTGTAACAAACCTCTCCAAAACTTAATGACGTAAGACAATTTATTGTTATCGTTCAGGGTGCTGTGTGTTGACTAGCCTCAGCTAGTCATGGAGCCGCTCATGCAGGTCTAATCAAATGGCAGCTGGGACTGGAGTCATCTGAAAGCTGGGCTGGGATGCAAGTCCAAGATGGCTCACTCACATGGCTGGCAATTGATGGGCTGGTCAGTGGGGGCTGTTGGCATTTGAAGGTCCCCTGGGTCAGTTGAAGTTCTTTCCTATACATGGCCCTTCCCACTGGCTGGTGGTGTGCCGGAGCCAGCTTGTATCAACTTGTGAGAACCAAATGTCACATTTTCAGGAACTTTGTGAGTCATTATTCAATGTTAAATTATATAAACTTACAATTAAATAAGTTATATTAAAAACAATGGTGATGCTCAAAGCTCATCACTTCCTAATTATTTTACTACATTTTAATAATCTATGCTCTTATGGTTGTTTATATCTACTGTATCCATGCATCTTTTACCAAATTGAAGTTCACTGACTACATGTTGAAGTTTGTATTCAGCCATGGGAGGAGTATTACACCAAAGAAATCAGCAAATGCTACAAATTATTACCTTTTTTTTCAGTAGAGCTGGCTGTTAAACAGTTTCCAGCACACCACTGTTTGGGCTGCTTATAGCATGGCGTCTGGGTTCTGACAGGAAGAATCTCAAATGAGAGCATACTAAGAGAAAGGAAGCAGATGCTTCCAGTCTTCTTAAAAGTTAGTCCCACAACTGTCACAGTATCACTACTGCCCACTTCTGTTGGACTAAGCAGTCACAAGCCAGCCGTGATTTAACTCCCAGTGGACAAGGAGGGAGTGAATCTATGGTGGGTGTTTTGGAGACAAGATACCACAGCAGGGCATTATACATACACTTTTTTTAATCCACTTATCAAAATAACCCTATGTTGTGGGTACTAATATTATTCCCTTTATACAGATTAAGAAATTAAGACAGAATTTCTTTCTTTTTTTATAGAGGTGCTGGGATTGAAGCCAGGACTTCATGTATGCTAAGCATGCACTCTACCACGGAGCTATTTCCCTCCCCCAAGACACAGAGGTTCTAAGCCAGATTTCAATCCGGACCTGCTTGATTCCAAAGCTAGCGTTCTTCAGTATCACTTTCTACTACAGCATCTGTGCCTCTGTCCCTTTTCTGCCTGCTGTTGGGGGTTGGAACAGCTGTACTGTGCAGGCCTTCTACCTGGCATCCTGGGAATTACACTGTTCTCTCTCAGCCACACTCTCTGCTGCCCTGATGGTGGGATGAACACAGGCAGGAGACAGTTTTGTGAAAAGTTCTAGCCAACTTCAGAGTGCGCTGCATCTTCAGTAACTTGGAGGCAACCAAAACAGAGCACAACAAAGAACCTACAGAACTTTGAAACAAGGGTACGTTTTCTAACTGTGATATTAAGGAGTTACATGAATTGACGATCTAAGTGGGGGTTCTTATAAGTTTTCTCCAACCATGCTAATATTTGTCAGCAAGATTGAAAACTAAAGAAAAATTATTTCAATGTGAATACATTTTTCTTTCCTTCCCACTGTATTCATTTTTTTGTCAAGCTCCTAACCTACGAGAAAAAGAGAAAGATTCCTCCAAAGCTAGTAAATGTGATAGTTTATTTTTCAGTTATATACGTTATGGCCACCCTCCAACTGTTCTGTTCCTCTGCAGATTTTGTTTTACTAAAATGACTTCTGACAGTTAAGTTTCTAAAAATCTCAACCCAGTGCAATGCTTTTGTTGTTGTTATGGTTGTTTGTTAATTTTTTCTTCCAGAGAGAACATTCTATTAGCATGTCTAAGAAAAATGTGTCACTCAGAAAGAGGGAAGTCAGCAGGAAATACAGACTTCTCTGTCCTGCCGCCCACTCCAAGCTGCAACCCTCTCTAGTGCCCTGACTCGTGATTTCAGATCTAGAAACATCAGAGCTGTGCCTGCTTTTCTAATTCTTCTAGAGATTCCTTGGCAAGGATCTCAAATTTCCATCTTCTGCAAAAAGACAAGTCTCAGAAGTTCACTGCCTCAAGGCTCTTCCCTAGCTCTTCTGCAAAGCACAGGAATGCCTGTACCTCAATTTCCAACTATTCATGATGGGAGGAACTCAGTTTATGCAATAGAGTTGTGCCTGACAAGGTGTGCACAAACTGAAATTCTGGGAGGAAAACCTATATGCATACTTCAAAAAAAACGGGATTTTCAGGGTCAGGGCTGTAAAAAGAGGCTTGGGGAAAAGTTCACCAAGACAAACATCTATTGTGCTGGTCAAAATTAGCAAAAAAAAAACATTCATTCAAAGCCTCTGGAGATTGATGGGAGATCTGACAACAGATTGAGAAGCATTTATTCAACAAAATCTACAGAAACGTGGTAAGTGCAGTGGGAGGCCATGGCCTTTGAGTTCGGAAGTGCTCCCACCCCCCCCCACCCTCCCAAGCTCTGCTTGTGGAAGAATTGTTCCACTGGACCAGGCAGCCAAGTGGCACTTGCCATCTCCCCCAAGTCCCTTGGGTGGAAGAACTATTCTGAGTGGATTTGATGGCAAGTGAACATTAGCGGTTCCCACCTCTCCATCTCTGGGCTGTGGAAGATCTATACTGGGCACACACAGCTCCTGCTCCAGACGGGAGACCCTAGTGAGGCACCTGGTGAAGGGCATATTCACCACCGCTGCCACCCCCAAGCTGTTGCCCCATAGGACAGATATTTTTCCCAGAAGACGGTCGGAGAAAGCCTCAAAGACTTAATATTCTTTCCCTGACAAGGGGGCAGACTTTCATTGGATCAAACTGTGGAGCAATGTACGCTCCAGGGTTTTGTCAAAAACAACACAGAAATCAACTATAAATTAGGAGGCTACCAGCTGGGTGTGACACCAGTAGAGGCAGACCAGCCAGAATCTTAGTGGGGAAATTAGAGAGGGGACTTGGCTAGAACCACAGTCATCCCTGGTGGTCTGAGAAAATGTGTACCTTCCCAAGGCTGCATCTTCTATGGAGCAGCATCAAAGGATGTACACTTCAGGGGAAATAGACTTCACTGAACTAGTCTAGCCAATAGCATTTTTTACAGAGGTAAATAAAACGATTCTAAAATTCATATAGAACCACAAAAAATCCTGAACAGCCAAATCAATCTTAAGAAAGTAGAACAAAGGCATCACACACCTTGATTCAAAATATTACAACGCTACAGTAATTAAAGCAGTATGATGCTGGTATATATACAGACATATAGACCAATGGAACAAAATAGAGAGCCCAGAAGTAAATCCACACGTATACCATCAACTGATGTTCAACAAGGATGTCAAAAATACACAATAGGGAGAAAAGAATCTCTTCAACAAATGGGAAAACTGGATACTCACATACAAAAGAATGAAATTGGACCCTTATATTACATCACACACAAAAATCAACTCAAAGTGGATTTAAAAGACTTAAATGTATACTTCTCAAATCATCAAATATCCGAAAGTCTGATAACATGCTGTGTGGGTGAAGATGTTCTAAAACGGAGGCTTTCACACCTTGCAAGTGGGAGTATAAGTTGGTGCAACTATTACAGACAGCATTTTTTTTCTCCAAGGACAGAGAGCATTTTGACATCATCAGAAGAATGATTGACCCAGCAATTCTACTTCTAGGAATTTATGCTGCAAGTATACCCTACAAAATGACATAAGCATGATATCCATTACAGCAGTTTTTTTTTTAAATGAAGTATAATAACAGCTTAAGTACCCATCCACAGGAAG
This sequence comes from Vicugna pacos, assembly GCF_048564905.1. Classification (NCBI taxonomy): domain Eukaryota; kingdom Metazoa; phylum Chordata; class Mammalia; order Artiodactyla; family Camelidae; genus Vicugna; species Vicugna pacos. The sequence goes on along the minus strand of NC_133023.1, from coordinate 95,220,566 downwards.
CAGGTTAAAGAAATCAATTGTGGCATATTCATGTGGTTAATACAACACAGTGGAAAAAAGGAGGAAGCTTTTCATATACTTATATGATAATTTCTGCAGTATTTGTTAAGAGAAAAAAAGCAAGGTGAGGAACAGCGTGTATAGCACGCTCTGCTTTGTGTACAAAAAGGGATAGAGTGTATACATATAAATACACACACATTTCCTTATAGATGCGTAGATATCTCTGGGCATATTAACTGAATGACTGAGGTCAGCAATGGGAAGGAAAGATTTCACTGCATACCCTTTTCTGTTTTTTCAGTATTGAACTATGTAAAGTATTATCTATTAAAACATTTTTTAAAATTGAGATAAAACAAAAAATCGTAAGTAGCCCAAAATTATACATATAAGCATTATAAAGCAAAACCACTGACAGTCCTAACTTCTCATGCCCCACTCCCACCTCCACCATCATTAACTACCTACTCTCTGAAATTGGTTTGTTGCTGGGTAGATCTTCCTACGTGACGTTTGCCTGTACTCTGTCTGGTCTCAGGTCAAGTAGACAAACTAACTGAGGTTCCGTTATTTTTCTACTGTGTACAGAACAGTCTTACCGTCACTTATTGTAATATTAGCAAGATCCACAATCTTATTAGGAAGCTCTTGAAGCAATTTGCATTGCTTAAACTTTGGTTTTTCCC